>NC_090985.1:76047508-76350538 GCF_041146395.1 Eulemur rufifrons
GCGACCTTTCTGCCTCAGCCTCAGAGTGCTGGGATTACAGGCACGAGCCACCGCGCCTGCCACTGGAACGTTTGTTCCACGTAGTCACTCACTCCTCTGCTCACACTTTCATTCAACAAATGTTCTCACCTACTCCCACTGCTCCACTTGACTAGCCTTAAAAAAAAAAAAAAAAAAAAAAATGTTCTCTGGGCCCCAGCCGCGTGTTAAGGCCCTGTCTTAGGCACTGGGGAAACTGTGGTGAACAAGATCCTGCCCTCTTGGGGCTGACATCTTCATGGTGGGAAGTCAGAGAATGAATGTGTACATAAATAAACACAAAATAATTTCAGGTCGTGATAAGTGCTGCAAAAAAAAAAAAAAAAAAAAAAAAAAAAAAAACAAACCTGTAAAAGGGCTATAGCTGGAGAGTGCCTGGAAGTCATAGTAGACTATTTATTTCCCGGAGAATGGAAGACCTCTCTAAGGAGGAGAGATGGAGCTGAAGCCCGAATGGCTTAAGAGTCTCCTACGTGAATCATCCTTTTCTTGAGGTCGTGCTTCTCACTGCAGTGAGGGCAGAACAGCTAACGCTAACACAACACACACGCATCAACTAGAGCTTTGCTTTACCGTGGTGCAATGTTTGAGAAAATGAAAAACCTCTTTTCCATGCAAAAATAAAAAGATTTTTTTAAAAAAAAGTTTCACATGCAAAGATCTGGGAAGAGAATGCCAGGCTGAAAAAAACAGGCTACAGTAAGGCCTGAAGATGGGAATGAACTTGGATGCTTAAGAGATGGAGGGGCCGGGCGTGGTGGCTCACGCCTGTAATCCTAGCACTCTGGGAGGCCGAGGTGGGCGGATCGTTTGAGCTCAGGAGTTCGAGACCAGCCTGAGCAAGAGCGAGACCCCATCTCTACTAAAAGTAGAAAGAAATTATATGGACAGCTAAAAAAATATATATAGAAAAAATTAGCTGGGCATGGTGGCGCATGCCTGTAGTCCCAGCTACTCGGGAGGCTGAGACAGGAGGATCCCTTGAGCCCAGGAGTTTGAGGTTGCTGTGAGCTAGGTTGACGCCACGGCACTCACTCTAGCCTGGGCAACAGAGTGAGACTCTGCCTCAAAAAAAAAAAAAAAAAAAAGAGAGATAGAGGAAGACCAGTGCCTGGGAGCACCGGGTCCTGGGGGAGCCGCAGTGGAGGGGAGGAGGCCACAGACTGGAGGGTCAGCCCATGCCAGGCCTGGTAGTGACAAGCAGCATGGATTTTATTCCCAGGACAACGTTGGAGGGAGTAAGGAAGGCTGGATAGATACTTTCAGTTAATTGTTTTCTAAATAAACTAACAGAAAGCTTCCAGTGTACCAGGCTCTTGTCTAACCACTGTGTACATGTTCAAGCATAAGATCCTGAACAACGACCCAGTGAGGTAAGTATTGTTATCCATTTGTGGGAGGAGAAATCGGAGGCCTACTTGACCGGCTAGTCCAAGGGGGATTCAGAGGACAGCGTCGGGATTTGGAATGTAGCATCCTGTGTCCTAATATTCCAGGCCTCAGAACCAGATATTAAATGTTGTGTTTAAATATAAATTTAAAAAAACTAATCCTTTTTTGTCTTCCAACAAAAGTTTTTCAACTTCCCGGAATGTGCATCTGTCTAAAAGTCAAAGAAACCCTTCAGCTCATTCACAGATTCTTTCACTAGGCTTTTCCCAGAGGCAGTTTTGAGGCCCACTTGCCTGGGGCCTGGGCGCGTGCTCCTCGAGTAGTGTTTTGTTTTGTTTTAAATACCCTCAATTAAATGCTGGTAGGACTGTAATCCCTTCTTTGTCCTACTCTGGGCCTTTTAGAAATGTAACCTGGTGGCCTACTATCTCTCTCCTTTGAAATTCTGATGAAATTAATCAGTATTCATGGTTCTCTGTCTGAACCTGGGCTCTCTCTGAAAAGGAGGGACTCTCCAATCAGCCCGGTAGCCCGGAGCTTCTCAAACCTACAAGTGCCCAGGAATCACCTGGGGAGTCTTGTTTAAAATGCAGATTCTGACTCAAAGGTCTATGCAAATTGCCCAAGGAGTTGGAAAAAAAAAAAAAAAGGTCTGGACTGGGGCTGTTTTTCTAACTTGCTCCCAGGTGATGCCGAAGGCTGCTGGTGTTTGTCTATGCCTGGAATGGCAAGGCGCTAACCCAAACCGTTTCACCTGGCAGGACAGTTTTTCTGGGCTAGGAAAAATGAGGCCTAGCTCTTTTCCCCAGGAGTAGCTGCTAGCAGGCAAACTACCAACCCATAATCTCTCAAAATCATTTTATGCAACTAGTGTACGAAAGCACAGTTTAGGGGCATCGCCAAGTGAGTTGGCCCAAAGTTGATATGTGAAAATAGAGACGTCATTTATGAGACATAAGAAGGAATTATGCCTTAAATAATGAGTTGACTATGTCTTGCAGCAAGTAAAAAAAATAATGTGTGTCCTTTGAACTAGTTTCTGCTTTCATGTATATTTGTCTTATGTTTTTAATAGAATATGAAAAATTTTTAATTTATAAGCTGTAAAATTTAGTAGTATAAATCAAGCCTCAGAGTAGATACGATTCTTTGTTACATTCTTCTGTGCATTTGGGAATTTAAAAAAATTAAAAATCGATTGGCCGGGCATGGTGGCTCACGCCTGTAATCCTAGCACTCTGGGAGGCCGAGGCGGGTGGATAGCTCAAGGTCAGGAGTTCGAGACCAGCCTAAGCAAGAGTGAGACCCTGTCTCTACTAAAAAAAATAGAAAGAAATAATCTGGCCAACTAAAAATATATATAGAAAAAATTAGCTGGGCATGGTGGCGCATGCCTGTAGTCCCAGCTACTCGGGAGGCTGAGGAAGTAGGATTGCTTAAGCCCAGGAGTTTGAGGTTGCTGTGAGCTAGGCTGACGCCACGGCACTCTAGCCCGGGCAATAGAGTGAGACTCTGTCTCAAAAAAAAAAATATATATATATATATCGATTATTGTTAGCTCCACTCTACCCCATCCCATGCCCCATCCGTTGTTACTGCTACACCTGGAAGGCCCCTTGATCAAGTTCTCCACTCCCACAGCACCTGTGCTAAGGGAGTCATGTAAGGTGTTCGTGGTCTCTGCTCTACACTAGGGCAACTTCCAAACTGATTTCACCGTGTATTTTCTTTCCCACCCCAGACAGCACAACTTCGATCAAACCATACCTCTGCTCAGAGCCCTCAGCAGCTCCCCCACTGGCCAAAGAAAACCCAAACTCAGAAGTGTGGCACTGAGGGTCTTTTTTTTCTGGCCCCTCTACCTTTTTAGGTTGGTGCAAATTATTTAACCTCTCTGAGTCACAATTATTCATTCGTTCATTTATTTATTTATTTATTTATTTATTTTTTTTGAGACAGAGTCTCACTCTGTTGCCCAGGCTAGAGTGAGTGCCGTGGCGTCAGCCTAGCTCACAGCAACCTCAAACTCCTGAGCTCAAGCGATCCTCCTGTCTCGGCCTCCCGAGTAGCTGGGACTACAGGCATGCACCACCATGCCCGGCTAATTTTTTCTATATATATTTTTAGCTGTCCATATAATTTCTTTCTATTTTTAGTAGAGGTGGGGGTCTCACTCTTGCTCAGGCTGGTCTCGAACTCCTGAGCTCAAACGATCCGCCCACCTCGGCCTCCCAGAGTGCTAGGATTACAGGCGTGAGCCACCGCGCCTGGCCTCGTTCATTTATTTATTTATTGAGACAGGGTCTTGCTTTGTGGCCTGGGCTAGAGTGCAGTGGCGTCATCATAGCTCACTGCCACCTCAAACTCCTGGGCTCAAGTGGTCCTCCTGACTCAGCAGGGACTACAGGCACATGCCACCACACCAAGCTAATTTTTATTTTTGGTAGAGATGGGTCTTGCTGTTGCCAGGCTGGTCTCTAACTCCTGGCCTCAAGCAATCTTTCTGCCTTCCAAAGTGCTAGGATCGTAGGCCTGAGCCACCACCCCCAGCCAGGAATAAATGTAACCTAGGAAGGAAAATATTTGTCCTACAAAACATGATGAAAGAAATTTTAAAAGACACAAATAAATGGAGAGACATCCCACATTCATGGATTGGAAGACTTAATACTGTTAAAATGTCCATGATATTCAAATTGATCTACGGATTCATCACTGTTCCCATCAAAATCCCAGTGCCATTTTTTTCCACAGAGATAGAAAAAACAAATCTGAAATTCTTTTTGTTTGTTTGTTTGTTTTTAGACACACGTTCATCACTTGAACTCCTGGGTTCAAGTGATGCTCCTGCCTTCGCCTCCCACAGTGCTGGGAGCTCACATTACAGGCATGAGCCACTACACACTGGTCTTCAGACCTAAAATTCATACAGAACCATAAAAGACCCAGAATAACCAAAGCAATCTTGAGAAAGAACAAAGCTGGAGGCCTCACACTTCATGATTACTTATTCTTAAATCTACTGAGCACTTTAGTAACTTTGCCCATTTGCTGAAGTCTGTAGCTATGCCTGGCATTCTAGCCCCCACCTCTTGCATTTCCTTTCTTTGCTTACAGCTTTACATTTATTTGTGTAACTGTCTGATGAATGACCATGTTCCAAACTAGACTGAAAATTCCATGATGGCAGCAGGCACATTGTCCATTGTGTGTCACGCTGTGTCCCTGGCCTCCAGCTCTGGGCCTAACACATACAATAGTCAATTAAAAAATTCATTTCAGCGAAAACAAGCCCAGTTGACTATCATCTTTTCTTAATCTTTTCTATTTTTTCCAACTTACCTCACCTACTGGTCTTTTTCAGCATAACTCAATTGGTCTTGTTCAATGGTTGACAATAAATAGTACCCTCTTAAAATGGCATCACGTACATACAATATGAACTTATCTGGATTATAAGGAATAAATAAGAAAAAGAAGTGAAAGAATCAAAGAAAAATAACATGGTAATGAATGACAGTGATGCTCCCAAACAATGAGACACGCAAGTTATCACAAAGTATGGTTTAAACGACAATGAGTGACTTTATGATCTTGGAGCCAGGCAAGAGGGTAGTGGTGGTATTTCCAAAAAGTCAAAAGTTGAGAACCCTAGAAAAACAATATAGAGTTAGTAGCTTCTTCCTCTATCATAAATGCAAGCATATGGCATACTCACATATACTATATTTGGAAGCTGATTTAAGCATTTTCAAGGATTATTGTGACTTGGCACAATTTTTACCTTCAAAATCTAACCACTACCAACCCCATAAAATTAAACTCCACTAAGCTGTAAAGCACTTTGAGGAAAAATCTGAGTTTTTTTGTACCTTGGCATGGTCATATATCATAAGATGGAAAATAACTTAAAAATCAGAGTATCTTCAGAGCCAAGCAATTCTTTTTGGCTACACATTAAAACTTACTGAATTAACATATGTTTGTCAAAAACTGGTACTATTGAATCTCATCAATGAATTCAACATCTCCATGCACTTGTTAAAAAGATTCTATAGTGCTATAAGTATGCGAGATTTTGCCAAGTTCTGAAAACATTTTTGGGACAGTTTCAGTACTGAATGGAATTATGTATTTATTACCTAGATTACATAAGCTATCCATTCTTTGTGTTAAAAAAAAGGAAGAGAAAGCAAAAAAAGATACATACTTAAGCGACAAGGATTAAAAAAATCCAATATTACCCAACTACCCAGAGATACCAATTACTAATATTTTTGGTTTAAAATTGTTAGTATATTTTTTCAGTATGTTTCCCCTCCTAATGTACATTTTTATTTTACACTAATGGTTATGAAAACGAATCACAGAATGTTAGCACTGACTGATTGTAGCCTAAGCCCTTCATCTGACAGATGCAGAAACTGTAACACTCTTTCCTGAGGGTAGAACATGGCTGCACTGTAATTATAGCAACTTTGAAAATATGAAGCCTTTGGGTCACAGAATATAACTTCATGTTCTTGCATGTTCACATCACAGAGGCACAGACTCCAAACACTTACTCTGGTCTAGAACAAAAAAAAAAAAAAAAAAATACACAACAGGGGGTAAAATTCAAAAAATAAAAAATACAGAAAAGGTGAAATTAAATTAAAGAAGATTCAAATCAGACTGATAACGATGTCACTTATTCATGCTAGAAATGTGCTTCTGAGGAAGAGTTAGAAAAACTACATTGTAATTCCCACTCTGCTATTGACAAGACGTGTGACTTCGGTAACTTCCCTGTGCCTATTTTCTCATCTGTAAAAATGGGAATTATCCCATTTTCCATTCAAGTGTCATGCAAAATGAGGTGTTGTTCAAAGCAAGAAAGAGGAGTACTAAATGCATACACTAAAGTCTAACAAATCATGCTGTTCTAGTTGTGTTTAAAATGTTTTTAATTAAAAAAATAAAGTCTAACAAATCATAAATCTCCTTGCTGCTCCTCAGGCTACAAAGCTTTTCCCTACTTGATATCTCTCCTAATTTGAATTGATGTTTTATGTGTGTTTTCATATCACTATATGCATATCTCCACACAATTATCACATTGTATTGTCATTCTAGGTTTCTAGTTCTGTCTCCCCCACTAGATAACAAACTCTTTCATGATGGGAATTGAGTTTTTTTCAGTAGGAGGCTTGGGGGACCTCCCCTTAGCCTGCTCCTAATCTCCATCAGCCCCCCACCAAGACAAGCTTCCTCCACCCCTCACTCAGGATTTGCCAACCAGATCCCAACCTGAAGGCTCACTCCCCACCAGGGAGAATTTTTAGAAGCATCATTAACCCTCTTCTTTTTATATCTCCAGCATTTACAATAATGCCTGGCAGCTAACACTGTAGACAGTCAGTGAAAGTTGGTTGAGGGATGAATGGATGAGACAACTGAATTATTATGTCAGTCTTTAAGAATGCGCTCTTCCTGTCAGTCAAGGCCCCCTCTATGTAAATGTCTGAAATCTGATGGTTTGACAATTGCAGTTTGATTATTCAAGGACAGTTGTGACTTGTAATAACTTGTGACTTTGCTGAGGAAGGAATGCAAATGAAGCAGGGGCCAGGAGGGGTCAGGACCCAGGCCCTCTTCCTCCTGGGTTAGCCCTCCCAGCTCCCTGCTCCTGCCCAGCTCTGTTATCTGCGACTCTGTCATATGTTCAGGGAAGCCAGGAATCTGATCCTTTGACTCTGAAGTCCAAGTTCTTCGACAGCTCTCAAAAAGGAGTAGAATTTTCAAAGCATTTTGTTACCTCTTTTGATTCTCACAACTCAGACAGTATGGGTACAGTTATACTTATTTGTGAAGAGGCTCAGAGAGATCAAATGATTTGCTGAAGGTCACTCAGCTGATGAGTGGCAGAGAGGACCCTAGAAATCAAGATCCCCAACTCCAAATAAATGCTCTTTTCTCTTTACCATGAACCAAGAATGTTGGACAAAGAAACCACCCAATAAATTTATTAGATATATGCAGAAAAAATAAAAGCCAGTAAAAGGAGCAGCAGAGGGGGCATTGGGGTCAGGTATGTGTGTAAAATTTGTTCTGTACAGGAACTTTTTAGAGATTTAACAAATATTAGTTGATTTAATAAATCAACTAAAACGTGGTTTCCATAGTAGGACTCACTAAAAATCCATCTGGGTGTGCCTGGAGGAGAGCTTTGGCTAAGTTTATCAGATGATTTTCCTGCCACAACAGGTAGTTGAGAGCAGGACTTATTAGAATACCATTTGATCCAGCAATCCCACTACTAGGTATCTACCCAAAGGAACAAAAGCAATTCTATAATAAAGACATCTGCACTCGAATGTTTATAGGAGCACAATTCACTATTGCAAGGATGTGGAAACAACTCAAGTGCCCTTCAATCCGTGAGTGGACTAATAAAATATGGTATATGTATACTATGGAATACTACTCAATTACAAAAACAATAGTGATCCAGCACCTCTTATATTATCCTGGCTAGAGCTTGAGCCCATCCTTTGAAGCGAGTTATAACCAGAATGGAAAAATAAGCACCACATGTACTCGCCATCAAATTGGTACTAACTGATCAACACTAAGGTGCTCACATGGTAGTAATATTCATTAAGTGCTGGGGGAGTGGAGGTGGGTAAACTCACAACAAATGGATGTGGTGCGCATTGTATGGGGGAAGGGCACGTCTCTAGCCGCCCTGGCTTGGGTGAGGCAAAGTCATCACTTGTAGCCAAAATGTTTGTACCCCCATAATATCCTGAAATAAAAAATAAAAATAAAAGAAGTATGATTTGGTACGCGGTACAGAGAGGCAGAAGAACAGGATGCAGTTCCCTGAAGTACAGAGAAGCCACCCCTGAGAATCGTCCTGGGGACCCCACCATCTGGAGATGCCAAAGAGTGGTGGTGTCCAAACTGAGGAAGCACCCGCGCCCAGTACAGCAGGGCCGGCGAACGGCCAGCACGTGAGCCTCCAAGGCCGGGGCTCCCGCTCTGCTCCCCTGCTTTCTGAGATCCCTCACAGCTCCACTTAATAGAAAAATATTAACTTAAAAATAGTACAGATGGTGTGCCATTTACAGCTAAAGTCACTGGGTGGGTTGATTTTAGCAATTTAGTATTTTGGTAAAGTATACAGGCTCTGGAGACAGACAGGATGTGTATCCCAGCTCAGCTACTTATAATGCTACGTGTATGGGCTGGCAGGGTGGCTCACACCTGTAATCCTAGCACTCTGGGAGGCCGAAGTGGGTGGATTGTTTGAGCTCAGGAGTTTGACACCAGCCTGAGCAAGAGCGAGAGCCCATCTTTTTGAAAATAGAAAAAAATTAGCTGGGTAACTAAAAATAGAAAAATTAGCCTCTGGTGATGTATGCTGTAGTCCCAGCTACTCGGGAGGCTGAGGCAGCAGGATCGCTTGAGCCCAGGAGTTTGAGGTTGCTGTGAGCTAGGTTGATGCCATGGCACTCTAGCCCAGGCAACAGAGTAAGACTCTGTTGAAAAAAAAAAAAATACTATGTGTATGATTCCGGGCAAATTACATAGCCCCTCTGGACCTCAGATTCCTCTTCTGTAAAATGGGGGTGATAATTCCTGCTTCATAAAATTGTTGGGACCATTAAACAACTTAATACAGTATTTATGTGCCTAGATCAGTAACAACACATGATAGAATAATTAGCTATTGTTACTACACTGGTGCCTATGGAACTTTCATTATCCATTAACGATTAGAAGAAAAATACAAAGGTGAGAACCTTGGGTCAATTCTTTAATTAGTTTAAAAATTGAGACTCTGTCTCAAGAAAAATTTAAAATTATTGCTCTTTGGGGGAGGGAGGGGAAAAATAAAAAATAAATAAATAAAATTATTGCTGTGTGAAAGAAATAGTTAAAATGAAAGAGATAAGCCACAGACTGGATATATTTTTGCAAAACATATATCTGATAAAGAGCTTATACTCAATTTATAAAGAATATTTACAATTCAATAGTAAGATGAATAACCCAAAAAAAAATGGGCAAAAAATTTGAAAAGGTACATCACAAACGAAGCTATATGAATAACCAATAAACACATGAAAATATGTTCAACATCGCTAGTCATCAGAGAAGAGCAAATTAAAACCACAAGGGGATATTTGGAAGCACACAGATACATAAATGTTTAGAGCTGTTATAGACATATAATGGCATCATTCTTTAAATTTTATTTATTCATACAATGTTGTGAATATGTTGTTAGAATAATATTTGCTAGACTTTCTTTATTTTCCCTGCATGGGAGTTTTCTGGTGAAAACCAGAAAATCTGCTAGATAAATTCTAAAGGAGATGTAACATTTATTAGACTTTCTTGAATACTGTCTCTCTCTCTATATATATATACAAATGAACTTGGAATATGTATGTACTATATATACATTTTTAAGAAACATTAAAAATGATTTATTTTTTTGAGAAAGAGTCTCGCTCTGTCACCCTGGGTAGAGTACGGTGGCATCATTGTACGTAACTCACTGTAACGTCAAACTCCTGGGCTCAAGCAATCCTCTTGCCTCAGCCTCCCGAGTAGCTGGGACTACAGGTGTGCATCACAACACCTGGCTAATTTTTCTATTTTTAGTAGAGATGGGGTCTCACTCTTGCTCAGGCTGGTCTCCAACTCCCGGCCTCAAGCAATCCATCTGCCTCGGCTTCCCAGAGTGCTAGGATTACAGGCATGAGCCATCTCACCTGGCCATTTTTTATTCTTATGTAATCTTATAATATATTCTTATATAATCTTATAAGATATACAATCTTACAAAACTTTTAAAATTAGTTTTAAGTAATAAAAAGTGTTTCATGGAAAAATATCAATGAGATACCACTACACATTCACAAGAGTGGCTAAAAATTTAAAAGACAGACAATACCAAGTGTTGGCAAGGATGTGGAGGCACTGGACTCTTATTCATTGCTAGTGGGAATGCTACAGTGTGCAGCCACTTAGGAAAACAGCATAGAGTGCCTTATAAGGTCTCCAGCCTGGACAATATAGTGAGACCCCATCACTACAACAATTTTTTTAAAAAAATTAGTTATGTGTGGTGGCATGTGCCTGTAGTCCTGCTACTAGGGAGGTCGAGGCAGGAGAATCATTTGAGCCTAGGAGTTTGAGGCTGCAGTGAGCTATCATCATGCCACTGCACTCCAGCCTAGGTGACAGAGCGAGACCCTGTCTCTAAAAAAAAATAAAGTTAAACACACATTCACCATATGGCCCAGCAATCCTACTCCTAGGGAATTACCCAAGTAAAATGAAAACATATGTCCACATAAACACATAGACATGAATGTCCATACAGCAGTATTCATAACAGCCAAAAACTAGAAGCAATCCAGGTATCCATCACTAGGGAGAACAGATAAACTGTGGTATACTCATAAAACAAAATATTATGCAGCAATAAAAAGGGATGAACAATGACACATGCAACAACATGGATGAATCTCGAAAACATTATGCTGAGTGGAAAAAGCATCATACCAAAGAGCACAGATCACGATTCTTATGGTGGAGAGATTTAAAATATTGGTTGCTCTCACCTGGTAACAATAGAAGAAAGAAAACATAATAGAAAAATAAAGAATGAAATTATTGGAAGTTTCTGCAGGGATAGGGAGGAGAAAAAAAACTCCAGACTGAGGTCAAAACTTTTTTTAGGAAGTGAACTGCTCCCCTCTTCTCTTACTTAATTCTTAAATGGCTTAGTTTGCTATTCAGTTAGTTTCTTCAAATAGCTCTTGTTCCTTGTTTCAGCAAATTTTAGCTCCTGTACTGGCACTTTGGTCTCAGAGAGTTGAAAGTTTTGACAAGTAAGTTGAAGACTGCATCAGAGGAACACAATGTGGAACAGCATGCCTTGCTGGCCTTCCAAATGTTTCCCAGGGGTCACAATTTCACCTGGTCAGTTTTACAAAAGAGCACTAATGAACTAGACTTATAGCTCATAGCATGAACAGATCTGAAAAGTTAAGATAAAACACATGTAGTATAATGTCATTTATGCAAAATTTTAAAAGATACACACTGCACTTTTTTTTTTTTTTTGAGACAGAGTCTTGCTCTGTTGCCAGGGCTAGAGTGAGTGCCGTGGCGTCAGCCTAGCTCACAGCAACCTCAAACTCCTGGGCTTAAGCGATCCTACTGCCTCAGCCTCCCAAGTAACTGGGACTACAGGCATGTGCCACCATGCCCGGCTAATTTTTTCTATATGTATTTTTAGTTGGTCAGATATTTTCTTTCTATTTTTAGTAGAGACAGGGTCTCGCTCTTGCTCAGGCTGGTACACACTGCATTTTGATTGTAGAATCATATATATTGAAAAAATAAACAGACAGGAAATGCATGTACTAACTTCAGGATGTTGGTTGCTTCTGGGGACAGAGAGGAATAGGGCTGGAGTAAAGTACAAAAGGAACATCAGTTGTACCTAAACTTATTTGCTATCTATCAATATTAAATAGAGATCTGAAGCAAATATAGAAAATTGTTGAAATTTGTTAAGTTTGGGTTAGGGTGGGCATTTTGTTACAGCACTTTTTACTTCTCTGTGTGTTTGAAATTTTTCATAGTCAACCACAACAAGAAGACTGAGACAGACATCAGCCCCGCATCTCCCCCAGCTGTGCCTGCCTTGAGGCATTTCATAGAAAAAAAATAAAATAAGCCGGGCGCGGTGGCTCACGCCTGTAATCCTAGCACTCTGGGAGGCCGAGGCGGGTGGATTGCTCAAGGTCAGGAGTTCGAGACCAGCCTGAGCGAGACCCCGTCTCTACTAAAAATAGAATGACATTATATGGACAACTAAAAATCTATATAGAAAAAAAAAAATTAGCCGGGCATAGTGGCGCATGCCTGTAGTCCCAGCTACTCGGGAGGCTGAGGCAGTAGGATCGCTTAAGCCGAGGAGTCTGAGGTTGCTGTGAGCTAAGCTGATGCCACGGCACTCACTCTAGCCTGGGCAACAAAGTGAGACTCTGTCTCAACAAAAAAAAAAAAAAAAAAAAAAAAAAGAAAAAAAATAAAATAAAAACAGATTATCTCATGAGAGCCTTCTTAGTAGCATCTTGGGGAAGGAAAATCCCCTTTCCTTCTTAGCAACTGTTCTCAAGGAAATCTACTGATAGCCACATCTTCCCTTTTCCAAATATCAACTTCTATCAACCGATAGTTCCCAGGAAATATAGCTCCTATTCAATACAGTTCATGGTCAAACCAGTCAAGTCTAAACCACATCATCACTCTCTGGAACTTGAGCATAACTTGAAGCGTTCCTTCCAACTTGGGGTGACTGTGATTGATCCCTTTTTTAAAAGTTTTTTCAAGTTATGAGATCCTTTTTTCCTCAGCCATCAATAGAAAAATACCATCAGTTATACCTATAGGTTTGGGGTTTTGTTTTTTAGTAATGTAATTAGCAACTTGGCCACTGGTTGTTACTCTTGTTGAGAAAAAAAAAAAAAAGAAAGAAAGAAAAAGAAAGAAAGAAAGAAAGAAAAGAAAACCATGTATCTGGAAGCCACATCTAAAATTTTCAAGGGGGCTCTTACACATAAGTGGGTGAAGAGATTGCTTTATCTGAAATACTAGATGATTAGAGAAAGCACAATGTACTATTTAAAAAAAGAAATCAGACTCCAAGACCAGCATCAGTTTCCAACCAAATCTACAACCAGGGTCAGCATTCATCAATGATGTTTCAGATTAAACAACACAGTTAAATGTGTAACTCGGATAGTCACCTAAACTTCGTTTTATTTTGTTTCCAGGACACATATCACATTTCAATATGCCATGATATTTACTTATTTGTTTTGTTTATTGTCTGTCTCTCTACTCCAGAATGTGCCTCCAGGGTAGCAGGGATCTGGGTCTGCTGAATTCGTTGATGTTCACCAAGGGTCTAGCACGGTGCCTGTGGTACAGCTGGTGTTCAATAACTCGGGGTTGAATACAAGAACTAACTTCTGCATCTCATGACCCCTCTCTGACAGATGATGATCCTAATGATACTACATGTCAGGGCTCGGGCTAAGCACTACAAACATGATCTCATTTAATCCTTTCGACAAGCCTGTTTGATAAATATCAGTCCCACTTTGCAAATCAGAGACTTAGAAAGGATAAGTAAACTGCTTACGATCACACAGCAGCTAAGAAGCAGGTCAGGGATTCGAATTTGGGGTCTGCAAAACTCCAAAGCCTGCTCTTAAACACTGCCTCACATGCCCACTATCTAGGAGGGTGAGATGTACAACACCACAAAAGAACAGATTTCTCTGCACTCCAGTTAGAACTGGTGACTTCTCAGCATCCAGCCACTCCATCTCCCTTCATGGGCTCCCCTTCCGTTGTCACACGTGGCACACTCACAGGAAGAAATCTGGAGGTCCACTCCAGCCCAGCCTCAGTCCCACCACCAGGCACAAGACCTGTCCCAATGCCGTGCTTGTTAACAATGATGTCAATTCATCAGACACCCCCACTTCTTGAAGTTGAAGTCCAACCATGATCTTAGAAGTGTTGTTTGGGGGGAAAAGTTTAAGCTTTTGGAACACTACAATCCTAAATTCAAATGCTATTTCTGTTCTTGCCACCTGTGTGACCTTCAAAAGTTATTTAATCCTTCTGGGATTGATTTTTTTCACTGGTAAAATGGAAATACTGATGCCTCCCTGATGATGTTGTTGATAAGTTAAAGAAGATTCTTGGCTGGGTGCCGTGGCCCACACCTGTAATCCCAGCGCTTTGGGAGGCCGAGGCTGAAGGATTGCTTGAGACCAAGAGTTGAAAACCAGCCTGAGCAACACAGCGAGACCCCCATCTCTACAAAAAAAAAAAAAAAAAAATCAGTCCAGAGTGGTGGTGCATGCCTATGGTTCCCAGCTACTTGGGAGGCTGAGGCAGGGGGATTGCATAAGCCCAGGAGTTTGAGGCTGCAGTGAGCTATGACAATGCTCCTGCATTCCAGCCTGAGCAACAGAATGAGACCCTGTCTCAAAAAAAAAAAAAAAAAAAAAGGAAGAAGAAGAAGAAAAAGAAGATTCTTGCAATAAATATTAAGGCCACTTCTCTTTTGAATGGTCGCAAACGGGACAACAAAAGCATTCCTTTGTCCTATTAGAAAACAGGTGAGAAAAGAATAAAAAGGAGAAACATTTGAGATCCTCAGGGTTCCTTGTCTCACCTTGTTTGAATTTTGCTTGGAGGAGGATTGGGAGCAATGCAAGGAGGAAGGAATTGGGGGAGTTTCTCTTCAGGACTCCACTCCCCTGAGCGTGTTCCTCACGTGTGAGTGGTGGAGAGGGGGAGAGAGGAAAGGAGAGGGCGGCAAAGGCTGCAGCCTCCAACTCCCAGGCTCCAGTGATCCTCCTGCCTCAGCCTCCAGAATAGCTGGGACCACAGACTCAAGCTCGGCACCCAGCCTGCTTCATCTTTTTCTTACTGATTTGTAGAGCTATTTGTATATTCTGGCAAGTAATGCTTTTATCTGTACAAGCATGCAAATATTATCTCTTTAGAGTTTGTAGCTTGTCTTTTAACATTTTTCTTGGTGTTATTTGTCATTTACTTGTATAATTATTTATTGCTTTGAAAGTTAAAAAAGGCAAGTGAAGCAGCAGGTTAGCATTGTTTTTGCAAAAACTAGGTAAATAAATATTTAACCAGCAAAGGAGTGTTTCTTATGCTACTAGTTATTTTTCCGTATATTTTGTGATATTTCATGAAATAAAGAACAAACACCAAAGAACGGTTTGATCCTCCTTCCCCTCACCTCAGGCCCCAAAGCAGCGCTACCTATGCCAACCCCCTTCTCTTTCAGCCCTTCTGCTTTCTTTAGTGAAGGCCCCTGAACACAGGACAAGAAAACTGTACCTAAAAACGAGTCGGAATTCTGGGGACATTCTTGGCTGGGCTGCCCAATCACAGGAACGGCCCGGGGCCAAATTGTGAAAGAGGCTACGTGTGTCTCTGGGCGCCTCCATTCCTGAACCCCCACCCTGTCCTTTCAACATCTCCTTCTCCCCCAGGCACCTGGCAGTCACACTGGATTCCCAAAGTCACCTCCCCCAGCACCAGGCACACTTTAAACTCACCAAGAAGGGTAAGAGACTTACTGAAAGTGAGCTTAACCCCAAAAGTATTTACGTGTGGAAAGTCTTTGGGGAGTGGGCAAAGAAAGACAAAGGAAACGGCCACAGCTACTAGGACATGGGCTTCAAAAGCCCTCGCAGAACAGCTGGGAGACTTCTCGGGAGCTCCCAGTACTGCCACACCGCGACTCCCTGAGCGTGGGAACCCCATCTCGTGCGACATCAGAGCCCCGATGGCAAGACAGTGCTTTATAGGCACCAAATATGTGTTGAATGAGTTAAATGACTTCTTGTCCGTCTTGTGCTATGTCAGGTATTGTGTGAGACGCCGGGGAGATGTCAGTGAGGAAAACAGACAAAATTCCTCTCCTTAGGGAACTGTTTCTGATCTATGTACTAGGAACGGGGTTGGAGGAGGACAAGGGTGCTGAGGACTATAAATAAAATCAGTGAAATTATATTATATTATATTAATACTATACAATAAGTACCTTGGGAAAAAAGAAAGCAGGAAAAGGAATCAAGTTCGGGGGGGAGAGGCCGTTGCAATGTGACCTATGAAGGTCACAGGCAGCTTCCATGAGAAGGTGCCATTTCTAGGTGACGGAGTGGAGAAGTGAACATGAGTCTATGGAGGGAGAGGGACCAACCAGCAAGTGCATGAACTCCCTGACCTTTCAGCACTTCCTGCCATTTCCTTCTTTCTTTCTGTTTTTTGTTCTTTTTTTTTGAGACAGAGTCTCACTCTGTTTCCCGGGCTATAGTGAGTGCCGTGGCGTCAGCCTAGCTCACAGCAACCTCAAACTCCTGGGCTCACGCAATCCTCCTGCCTCAGCCTCCCGAGTAGCTGGGACTACAGGCATGTGCCACCATGCCCGGCTAATTTTTTCTGTATATATTTTTAGTTGTCCAGCTAATTTCTTTCTATTTTTAGTAGAGATGGGGTCTCACTCTTGCTCAGGCTGGTCTTGAACTCCTGACCTCAAGTGATCCTCCCGCCTCGGCCTCCCAGAGTGCTAAGATTATAAGTGTGAGCCACCGCGCCCGGCCAACACTTCCTGTCATTTCAAGACTGACTCTCTCAAGTTCTAGGAATACATTATGCTACATCTTGCTTCAGTAGTTTGCATATACTGTTGCCTTTACCCGATATTTACTTCCTATCTTTTCCACCTGGCTGATTCCTGCATGTCCTTCAAGACCCAGATCAGATGCCACCTTCCCTAAGAAACCTTCCTCCATGCCTATAGGCAGATGTAGTTGTTACTTCCTTTGTGCTCTCATAATACTTTGTTGACTTCTTACTGGAAGTTCTTAGTACCTTTCCTGGGGTGTCACATGTGCTTTGTAGAATTCTCACAACGGGTAAGCCATTACTATCATCATCACTTTTAAACATATGGGAAAACAGGTTGTAACAGGCTTACTAACTTGTTTCAGGTCAGCAGCTAGATTTGGAAGGCTGGATGTTAAGGTCAACAACCCATGCTCTACAAACAGAGCCCTTCCTGTGATTCTAGGAGCCTCACCTTGCAGTGGGTGAATTATATTTATGTCAGAATTTTTTGCTACATCATGATCAACTTGTGGACAGACACCATTTCTATTTGGTTGGGGGAAGGGTTGTCTGAGGAGTATTGGATAAATATTTGTGCAGTGAATGAAGGGATGAATTAGTCACCAACAGTTCAGGCATTCACGTGGAATTTATTTTTGAGCAGGAGCCTTCCTGTGCTCCCTAAATCTTGCCTCCCAAGTGACTACTTACTACACCTGACCTCACTTGAACCAAGGAATGCTAGGGGAAGGGATGATTTGGGCGTGTGGCTACTGTCTTTCCACTTTGGGTACTCTGAACTGCATTGGTTTGCAACAGCTCGGGGAGGGTGCAGGGTCAAGAACGGAGGGACAAGGTGCATGGTGGCAGGGCCAGAGCACCTCGGGCTAGGGGCCATGGGGTAGTCCAGTCAGGTACTCAGGCGTTCTCCCCTCTGCACCCCCGTAGTCTCTGTGTTCCTCTCCCAAACACGTGGGCAAACTTCAGACACCAGCTCTCTAGGTGGGACAGAAGGAGACTATAGTTCCCCTAGTCTTTCTGAAAAGGTGGAGAGTACAGTTTTCCATTGGTTAGTTTCTAAAGTAATAAATGCCACGCTGTGCTCATCAGTCAGGTACAGGAGGAATGGAAGGGAAGATGGTCTCAGAGTGACCAAGAAGGAGGGAAGAGCTGGCTTTGAAGAAGGTGGCTTTCTTATGGAGGGCTCATCTCCCTGCCTGGTGGGCAGCCCCAAAATACTTGCTGAGTGGATCTGCGTGAAGGAAACCTTTTTCCTTCTGGTGGTCGGAGATGGTGTTTTTCTTCCAAAGTAGGGTGAGAAAGCACTTATATTTACTTTTTAAAGGGTTTTCCCCATGCAACATCATAGCAACTCAGGATGCCAACGTTAACTGCTCTGCCTCTCCCACTCACTCATCCAACAGTGTCGAGCCTCCAGGATGTGCCCGGGATGTGTGATGAGCCGGGGACACCGAGAGCCCATGGGGCTGTCTTCAAAGAGGCTGGGGCCTGGAAGGAGAGACAATCTAGGAGAGAGATTGGGTGGGTGGGTGAGTGAGTAAGTGAGTGAAAAAAAATAGAAAAAAAAATGGAAGGAGAGACACACAGGTGAGTGTGGGAGTACGCTCAGGGCCATGACGCTGTCTGCCTGTCAGGAAATGGGGGAGAAAGGCTCCAAAGGCAAATTGCACTTGAGCAAAGTCTTGGAAATTTTAGTTTGCTTTTTTCTGGGGGCCATTGGGTGAGAGAAGAATTATAGCTCTCTTTTAACTGAATTATCTTATTGTTTAAACTTGAAAGCAATGCTGTAGGTTTTAAGGGGGGGTGGGGAGAAGGACTGAGATAAAAGCCCTGAAGTATTCCATTTCCACAGAGCCTGGCACCTCTCCTGGGTGCATAAGATCTCCACGCAGGTGGGGAGGTGGGGAGAAGGGAGGACGTGGCACCCCGACCCTACCCACTCTCTCCAGCCTAGAACTCCCAAACCCCAAATTCTACTCACTTCAAATTCTTTGCTGTCTGTTAGAAATGTAAAACACTGGCAGAGGTAATGTGTGACACCATGTTGCCTCTTTGCAAAATGAAACGTGTCACACTACATATTCTCTCCGAGGCTGACTCTAGTGCTCTCACTTTACAGCCCTTGGCCTGTATCAGCCATTTTCATCTCACTGTGATTTGACTGTGTGTTATCTTGAGAGTTGAGGGTTTGTGATCAGAGAGCAGGGAGGCAGGGTAGGGTGGGGATGAGTGTGGGGAGGTTGAGAAAGAGGGAACGCTATGGGGTGGGGCAGGGTGGGGAAGGAAAGGCAGTGGAGAGGGGACCCTCCCTCTACCCTTATTCTTCCGTCCATGGTGGACATTTTCTGTCCTCCACTAGCGTCTGGGGTTTCTCCACTGGAGATGACGATCAATAACGAGCATCGCCAATGTGTCAGTTTGATGCTTTGACCCTACTGGGAGTCTCAGTCTTCATGTACCAGACCCTCTTCTGAGCCAGGCACTTTGTGCTTTCAAACACAATGCTTGGGGAGAGTTTTGGGTTTTTTGTTTTTGTTTTTGTTTTTGAGACAGAGTCTCACTCTGTTGCCCAGGCTAGAGTGCCATGGCGTCAGCCTAGCTCACAGCAGCCTCAAACTTCTGGGCTCAAGCGATCCTCCTGCCTCAGCCTCCCAAGTAGCTGGGACTACAGGCATGCACCACCATGCCCGGCTAATTTTTTCTATATATATTTTTAGTTGTCCAGCTAATTTCTTTCTATTTTTTTAGTAGAGACGGTGTCTCGCTCTTGCTCAGGCTGGTCTCGAACTCCGAACTCCTGACCTCGAGCGATCCACCCTCCTCGGCCTCCCAGAGTGCTAGGATTACAGGCATGAGCCACCTCGCCCGGCTATGGGGAGAGTTTTGAAGCAGATGTCTTAAAACTACACCATAAAAGAATAAATAAGTAGAAAGACAATTAACCTTTGTCTAGAATTTTACAGTTTACAAACAGCTGAATTACTTCAATCCACATTTGGCACAGCTTTTTGCGTTGGGAAGTGTTATTCTCCGAATTTTATGAATGAGGAAAGCAAGGCCATGTAGAGTTAAAAAAAAAACCAACTTTCCCAAGATTACTTGCCTGGTTGTTACTAGACATAAACAGCAGAACATGAACAGTAAGGAGGATGAAGGGAGAATGGGGAACCCACTCCTTTGGCAACAGAGGAGACACTGTCTCAAAAAAAAACCAAAAAACAAAAAAGTAGCCATTGAGTTGGGCATCTACTCTACATGTTTTATGCATGAAGAAACTAAGGAGAGGGGCTGCTAAATGACTTTCTTCAGGGAAATGGCAAAGCCAGGAGAGTCCTTGACTGGCTAAGCGGTAACCAGGTGGTGATGTCTGCTTTCGGAAGCCACCGCTGCTCACCTACCCTCAGTCTCGGAAGCTTTGAACATCAAGTGCGGGCCTGTGAGTCTTGTGGCAGTCTTCATAAACCTGAGATCCTCACGTGCACCTACAGGAGTTACGGGCTCACTTCATCTCCCTGCATTTTTTTTTTTTTTTTTTTGCCTTTGTTGTGTGTGGCTGTGGTTGGGAGGGTCAGTCCATCCATAAGTACTTGCCAAGCAAGGGCCCCTGTGCTAGGCTCTGGGAAGTCACCTTGAACTCACCTTACATATAGTCGGGAGGATATTAACACAAACAATTCTTTGAAGAAGAAACTATAACAGAGACCCTATAGAATGTGCTCATATTTTTAACAGACAGAGTGAGTGAGCAGCAGTGTTTATATTTGTTTTTCTATTTTTAATTGTTGTATTTCTATAGTTAGGCTTTTGTCCAGGCCTGCAGTCTGCGTGGAAGCCCCTTTGGAGCCAGGACGCAAGGCCACAGCTGA
Organism: Eulemur rufifrons; assembly: GCF_041146395.1. Lineage (NCBI taxonomy): Eukaryota > Metazoa > Chordata > Mammalia > Primates > Lemuridae > Eulemur > Eulemur rufifrons. Next base: position 76,068,055 of record NC_090985.1, read on the forward strand.
AGAGCAGTGAAGGTTCACAGCTCCAGGGGTGAAGGGGACTTGGAACCTCAGACAAACACCCCAGCCACCCCCGCTGTGGTGCTGTCCTCACCCCAGGTATCTGCTGAGTCATGGGCCACCCAGCCCTCCCTCCTGGGGGTGGGGGGAGGCTGCTCTTTAAAGTAACTATTGTCTGCCCTAACAAAAACTGCCAGTTCTGAAAGCCACAGAGAAGGTCTGGTTCTTACAGAATTGGTTCTAAGCTGAATAAAGGGGTCATGATCAGAAAATATATTATCCCTATTTAGCTTTCAAATCTTGAAAGGAAGGAAGCTGCAGAGTAGGAGACAACATGTACTATTGTGCCTTACCTCCGAGGGGGCCATTTCCCACTTTCAGGTGGAGTGAGTGGGCATCATTGACCTCTGTCTCAAAAAATAAATAAATAAAAAGAAGTAGTCCAGGCAAACGTGGGGCATCTTGGGAGTACTGGTGGCCAAAGAAGATGGATCATCTGGACATCTTAAGGAGTCCTGTTAGTACTATGAGCATCTTTAGGGACAGTCACCAAGTGAAGGGGAGTTTCAGTGGAACTTTAGGGAGAAGGAGTGGGCTTGCATGAGCTGGATAGATTGCACAGAAGAAATAATTTAAGTTGAAGGCATAAACACACACACAAATACTAAAATGTAGCATTCCATACAGCACTTACAGTGAGCTGATGACCATATGGAACCTGAGAATGCTGTTTGTGCAGAGACGTTATCATGGCAGTGACTTTGGCCAGTCCTGTGTGGTACCAGGCCCAGTCCCTGTCACTGTGACTTACAGCCTAGGACTTGAGAAGATACCTGTTTCAAAGGCCAATCTGCATCTTGGAATGCAACTCTCCATTGTTGTTATGTGTGCCATTTCCAGGTGACATGAGAATGAATGAGACCCACTCTCTCCTGGGACCACCAAGCTCTACTCAGAGGTCCTTCTCCCCTCATTTCATTCCAGGCTGTGCTCTCTCTCTCTCTCTCTCTCTCCCTCTCTCTCCTAATTTGGAAAATTTGAGCACACCTGGAACCTGAGAGGGAGGGACCAGAGAAAAGGGAGAGATGTTATTTATAACTGCAATATTTCATCAAACTCAATATGCCATCAATTTTAAGATGAATAACTATTTTGTGTAGAGAAAAACTGTTGCCAAATTATAACACCCAATTCTGATTTTAGAGATGTTTAAATGGGAGAAAATATGCAACACAAAAAATACTACCATGTACACTCGAAAGTTAGCAAGTCATTGGCAAAATATTAGACAGCTAGTATTTACTTAATAAACCCTTATTTAATCTCACTGTACTTTATAAATATTAACCCAATTAATGCTTGAAACAATCCTACAAGTACCTCTGTCATCCCCTTTTACAGATGAGGAAATCGAGGCATTAAGAGGTTAAGAAATTTGCTCAAAGTCAATAAATTTCAGACCCAAGCTTCAAACCCTGGGCCCTGGCCCTACCTGCCCACCAAGTGTGTTCTTCTTACCACGAAGATATGTGTTGGAAGAAAAGATAAATGCGTGATGTGATGGATATCCCAATTACCCTGATTTGATTATTACATATTCTATACATGTATCAAAATATCACATGTACTTCCAAAATATGTACAACTATTCTGTCAATTAAAAAAAAAAAACCTAAATAACAACAAGAACAACAACAACAACAACAACAAAATATATGTGTTGGCCCACAGTAAAAGTTTGACAAGTAAATGAATGAGAAACATTAATCAAAACTGGACTTCAAGTACAGAAATTAGCACGAATGTCTCCCTTTTGCTCCCTACTATTAGGAAAAGCGCCAAAACATCTTCCAAAAGTTTAAGGTAGTAAAACATTGGTTAAGTTCTAAAGAAAGTAAGAAAATAAGAGTAGGGAGTAGGACCCAGTACATGGGAGGGAAAGAAACATTGCAAAATAATCAGCATGACTATGTCATAGCTGTTACTCTGGCATTCACCTCACTGTAGTCTAATGATTTGTCAGCAATAACATCTGGGCTGTGAAGAAGGACGGTGCTGTGGGAGAGAGTGCCACCTATTGAATGACCATCACTGCAGCCGAGGGGGAAACAGCTTCAGAAATGGATTTAGAAAGCCAATCTACCAACAAATGACCTTGAACCTAAAGCTAAATTCTGATCCAGGCCGTGCAGATGATAATAGCTCAGAAAGTCTTCTTTGTAACATGTCGAAGAATCTAGAAAAGCTCTTCCTGGCCTGAGCAAAAAAGGACTCTGCAGAATCCCCCAGCCTGTGCAGTGTGGCAATCTAGGTCATTTCCACACTACTTGCTACAATAAACACAGAGGTAAATCTAAGCCCTTAAGGAAAAAAAAAAACAAAATAACAACAACAACAACAACAAAAACCTAGCAATTATTGAGCCTCCCTCATGTGCTTTACAAATGCATTCATTTCACCTTCATTCATTCAACAAATATTTACTGAGCAGTTATGAGGAGCAAGCACTGCCCCATTCAATGGGGAAACAACACTGAAGAAAGGCAGCCGTCCAGGTTCCTGCTTTTGGGGAGCTCACGTGGGGAGAGGAGGATCAAGAAAAGGAAAATAAACAAGTACTTAGGTAATTTCAGGCAGTGATAAATGCTGTGAAGAAAACAAAAGCAGGATTGGGATAAGAGTGGTCATGTCATTTAAACCTACCAGTGATCTCAAGAGATAATTTTATTTCCATTCTACAGGCTCTGTACAATATTTAGCCTGAGGTCAGTTGAAGTCAACTGTGTAGGGGTGAGTGAATAATCCAGCTAGCAAGGATTTCATTCTCTGCCTTTCTTCTTTTTTTCTTTCTCTTTTTTTTTCTTTCTTTTTTTTTTTTTTTTTTTTTGAGACAGAGTCTTGCTCTGCTGCCCAGGCTAGAGTGCTGTGGTGTCAGCCTAGTTCACAGCAACCTCCAGTTCCTGGGCTCAAGCAATCCTCCTGCCTCAGCCTCCCAAGTAGCTGGGATACAGGTGTGCGCACCACCATGCCCGGCTAATTTTTTCTATTTTTAGTTGTCTGGCGAATTTCTTTCTGTTTTTTTAGTATAGACAGGATCTCACTCTTACTGAAGCTGGTCTCAAATTCCTAACCTCAAGCGACCCTCCAGCCTCAGCCGCCCAGAGTGCTAGGATTACAGGCATGAGCCACCACACCTGGCCAATTCTCTGCCTTTCTGAATCCAAAGCTTGTCTCCCATCACTACATGAGGCTGCCCAGGAAAAATCAAGATGGACAATTTAGTATGTCCTGGTTGGCATGTCGTGTTCATGATCATCCATTGTGAAAGTTGTTTACAATATCTAAATGCCTCTAGCAGGGCATATATATAAAAAGATAGCTCTGTATAGGTATTTACACAGATTTTAAGAATCCGATGGTCCTTGATCTTTAAAACTACCCTTAACAGAGGGGAAAACAAGCAAAGACCCTTCAGTTCCTGCCATGTGCAGCAGTATATTTGCCATTCAGGCTTCTACTGCTCTTATGAATTCAAGAACTTTTAAAACTTATTTTGTTACCCAAATGTCATCATGTTAGAGGCTATGTGGACTTCCTTGCGCTTTCGCAGTAAACTGTCACTTCAGGAAGATGGGAAGAGGAGCTATGCGGAGATCCACGTTGTAGTTCCTGCCAAGTCATTCTAGCACAGGGAATATTGGATCACCTCCCTAGAGGAAGAGGCTGCCCTTTGTATTTGAGGTCGAGAGGATGTGGCCGTCTCTGAGTGGCCGAGGCAGGGTCTTCACATTGTCAGACCCCTTGGATGGCCCTGGGACAGCCTGTTGCTTACTCACTCCCCTAGGAAGCCGGAAAGGACATGTGTTTCCTCACCTCCGGCTGCTTTCCTCCTCCAGGGCAGGCACAGGCTCTCAGGCTGCTAGTGAGCAGAGCGGCTGGAACCACTTCAATTCCAATTAAGTCTTGACGAATTTACAGTAGTTCCCAACTACCAAAGATGACTATGCATCTTACAATTGGGCCTAAATCAGAAAAGAATTGCTCAGTTTGATAAGCCCAGCTGCCAGCCAATTTAAAAAGCTGGCTCTTCTCAACACTCAGAGATAATAAGCAGGAAATACATCGGTAATCCGCAGGCCTAGAGTGCATTGTTGCATTATGAACACCCGAATGACCAGTACGGACCTGAGCAACACCTCTGTCCTCCCAGCCTTCCATTTGTTCCTCCTACATGCTGCTTTCCTTCCAAAAAGCAAGACACCATTTAATGTGCTTTTATTAAATTTGAAAATGGCTGGAAGCATTTTGTAAAATTAACCTATCAGAAAAATTAAATAACCAGAGCAGACTCTAAAGTGCTTTTCAAAAACTATGACATGGACTGATAACACCAACACCTCACCCTGTTAGCCTTCCCTGGATGGAGCAAGGTTATCTGTCTGTGTCATGCTGTTATCCTTGAGGAAACAGATCCATAAAATGCTACTAAGGCAAAGCTGAATTACATGGGGCTCCCCTGATAAGATCTTTCCTGTGCAAAGCTTGGTGGACTGTGCTTTTGTAAAATTTCCCCTTCTTTGACCATATAAATCTTCAGCTCCAGAACTGAGCGCTCCCTCCTGTTTTGTTTTGTTTTTTTTTTTTTTTGGTTTTTTTTTTTTTGAGACAGGGTCTCACTTTGTTGCCCAGGCTAGAGTGCCGTGGCGTCAGCCCAGCTCACAGCAACCTCAAATTCCTGGGCTCAAGCGATCCTCCTGCCTCAGCCTCCCAAGTAGCTGGGACTACAGGCATGTGCCACTATGCCCGGCTAATTTTTTTCTATATAGATTTCTAGCTGTCCAAATCATTTCTTTCTACTTTTAGTAGACCCAGGGTCTCGCTCTTGCTCAGGCTGGTCTCAAACTCCTGACCTCGAGCAATCCTCCCACCTCGGCCTCCCAGAGTGCTAGGGTTCCCTCCTGTTTTTACATAATTTCTCTATCACTGAGTTTTGCATCAGATACAGTAAGCAGGCTTGTAATGTCTATGTACGCTTTCTTGTAAGGTTCTCCAACTATCCTGACACTCAGAATGTTTCCAAATGACTACAGCCTTTACGTTTGCTGTCATTTTATCACTGCTTTTTTTTTTTTTTTTTTTTTTGAGATAGGGTTTCACTTTGTTGCCCGGGCTAGAGTGCCGTGGTGTCCTCATAGCTCACTGCAACCTCAAACTCCTGGGCTCAGGTGATCCTCCCACCTCAGCCTCCTGAGTAGCGGAGACTACAGGTGAGCACCACTGGCTAATTTTTTCTATTTTTGGTAGAAATGGGTCTCACTCTTGCTCAAGCTGGTCTCAATCTCCTGACCTCAAGCAATCCTCCCGCCTCTCCTCCACCTCCCAAAGTGCTAGGATTAGAGGCGTGAGCCACCTTGCAGGCCTATCATTGCTCTTTTAATATGGACCTTTTAGTAACTTGGTACCTTTTTATCTAAATGTCTCAATCAACAGAAATTTATTGACTGTGACAATGATGATAGGTTTCTTTCCAGACATTTCATTCATTCAGCCAGCATTTTAGGGACAACTTTCTTCCCAGTGGCAGGTAGTATTAAGCCAGTAGTGGTCCAAAAACCTGCGGTAGGCGGGGCGGAGTGGCTCACACCTGTAATCCCAGCACTTTGGGAGGCCGAGGCAAGAAGATTGCTCAAGGCCAGGAGTTCAAAGTTGCAGTGAGCTATGATCATTCCAGCCTGTGTGACAGAGTGAGACCCTATCTCTAGGAAAAAAACAAAAAAACAAAACAACCCCAAACCTGTGGTAGGTAGGCTAGGTGTACAAGATTGAGGAAAGAACCATTTGAGGAAAGTCTTGGAGATATGCCAAGTCTGGAGGAAGGCAAACCCTGTTTGGCATTTTTTGGGTTTTTTTTGAGACAAGGTCTTGCTCTATTGCCTAGGCTGGACTGCAGTGGCGTCATCATAGCTCACTGCAACCTCAAAGGCCTGGGCTCAAGTGATCCTCCTGCCTCAGCTTCCTGAGTAGCTGGAACTACAGGCACATGCCGATATGCCTAGCTAATTATTATTATTATTTTTTTTATCATTTTTTGTAGAAATGGGGTCTCACTATGTTGCTCTAGCTGGTCTCCAACTCCTGGCCTCAAGCAATCCTCCTGACTTGGTCTGCCAAAGTGCTAGGATTACAGGTATGAGCCACCATGCCAGGCCCTGTTTTGCATTTTGAAATATTTGAGGAAGGTCTTGAAGGTATATCAAGTTTGGAGAAATGTAAGCAGTATAATTCAGTGAGGCAGGAGTGAAAGGTACACCTGCAGGATGGTAGGAAGTGAGCTGGAGGGCCCTGAGGCATATGTTAACTTGCTTTAGTATACCAGTAAAACAATAGAATGTCCCTGTCACTATCATTACTAACCAAAAGTCCTATTAGGTTGCTCACTTATCTTAGAATGTTAGAACACATACATACACACCCCTCTTTACTTTTGATTAAAAAAGTAATATGCCCTGTCATCATTAGAAATAGGGTTATGGCACATGGGAAGATTGATATTTATATCTGGTGCCTCCTCGGCAGCCTCCATATATTTATGTATTTATAAACTATGTATATTTTCACTTACACTTTGATTTACAAGATTTTTTTGTTTTGTTTTGGGGGCTTGAATCAGAAAAGGTCCTTTTAAAAATCTTTGCACAGTAGGTAGAATATAGAAAGCACAGGAAGATATATGTATACATCTGAGTGGATGCTTAGGTTTACTCAGTATAAGCAGCTATATGGAATTTGGGAAATTCTGAGAAATTTGAAAAATTAGATGAGCAATGAAATAGGCATTTAATTAGCTGTTAATTAGAGACACCAAACTATAAGGGTCTGCAGAAATCGTTCATTGTTCAAATCCCCAGTGTGAAAAGCTGCGGTTTATGTGCCAGCCCCTTGCACAGCAGTGGCTTTGAATAATTCTCCTCTAACTGATGCCCTTGGCTCTCCATCTGTCGATACGTTACCGTCTGAGTTTCTATAGGGAAGGCATATTTTTAAAATCTTGTCTTCCCTTTTGCATTCCACTATGGTTTTAAAAATGTATTTCTACCGAAGCGATGTTAATTTCAGCTCAGGCAAATAGTTGTCCCCGGCCTGTTAGGAATAGAGACACTTCTGCCGGTTCTTTTTTTGATTATCATAAATTATGAGGTGACACAGACAAGGGGGAAATCAGATCAGTATGACCCAAGAAAGCCAGGAAGAGAATCAAATGGTTTTTAAATGGAATAAACAGTAAGCTGGGAATCTTGATTTTAAGGCTGTTAAGAGTAAGGAATGCAGAGAAAAATTTAGTGAAAATAATTTAGATCATGAAGTTTTGGTGGGAAGTGGGCAGAAAATTCAATACAAATGAATTATTCTCATAGGTACTGCTAAAGGTTACAATGTTTTCTGGTAGAGAAAAAAAAGTAGACAGGGACTTAAAAGAGGATGCTTTCTATGCAAGCTGGGGAGAGAACACATTCCTTTCTCTTCAATCATGCTATCTCAGTTTCATAGTGACCAATATTTTGGTAGAAATTCAGAGATGAGCAACGCTGACAAAGGGTTTGGGATACTGAATTATAAACAAACATAACAAATGCCAAATCCAAATATATATAGCACAAATAAATGAAGGAGGAACTGAAAAAATCAAAATATAATTTCAAGAATTCCAGGTTCCAAAAGAAAGGAATCTCTCACTCTCCATATATATATATGGAGAGAGAGAGAGAGAAGAGACAGATGGGGTCTTGCTATGCTGCCCAGGCTGGCCTCAAACTCCTAGGCTCAAACGATCCTCCTACCTCAGCCTCCCCAGTAGCTGGGGCTACAGGGTACACCACCGCACCCAGCCAGAACAACATATTTTTAAAGAAGAAAATAGAAAATTGCAGCAGGCACAGGAAAATAGAAGATGAAAAAAATTCTGTAATTTAAAAAGTGGAGAAATTTTTGGAAAAAGATAATCATTAAAGCAAGAATAGTAATTTTTGTACATGCATATTCAAAGAACAAATTTCAGAAATCAAATCTAAGCCCTGTAAAGTGTTTTAGGGTCTGTTGGAAAGGATATATTGGCATAAAAAATCCTATACACCAAGAACTGGTTACAGAGTCTCCCATTTTCATTCTCTCCAGCCAACTCCCTACACCAGCTACCCTCACTTACAAGTGTGATCTTTGGAAAGAATCCTGTAATCCTGCAGAGATGTGTTGTTTAATGTTGATTTTTAATGCTAGATTGGTTCTTTCTCTCTTCTCCGGTGTTCTGCTGTATTTCCTCCCTGCCCCTGCCAGAAGCTTCCCTTGAAATGGCAATATTAGAGTCACTGAAACTCCCACCTTGAAACCATGGGGGAGGAAAAAAGCGAAAAGAACCACAAGGCAACAGAGGCACCTCCTTGCAGGCCTCTCCAAAGAACAGTGGCTGGAGACTCTCCAGATGCCCTGACTCTCAATTCTGGGCTGAGGACAGAACCCAGAACAGAGTCCTGGCAAGCACAGGGCTGGCCAAAGGGCAAGACGGATGCGCCGAGTGGGCGATGGGGAGGTGGGGGGGCAGAGGCCCCCAGGGGGGCCCTGGGAGCTGGGCCAGGCCTGCAGGGCCTTCCTCGGAGTGCCGGAGGGGCGCTGCGGAGTCCGCCGCATCTCCCCGAGAATCTGGAAGGCACTCCTGTGGGTGGAACCAAAAAGATCCTGATGTCGTTTGTCCACTTTTTGATAGGGTTGTTTGATTTTTTCTTGCTGCTTTTCCTGAGTTCTAAGTAGATTCTTGTTATCAGTCCTTTATCTGATGTGTAGTATGCAAAATTTTTTTCCCATTCTGTAGGTGGTCTGTTTATTCTCATGATTGTTTCTTTGGCTGTGCAGAAGCTTTTTAATTTGATCAGGTCCCATTTATTTATTTTTGTTGTTGCTGTGATTGCCTTAGGCGTCTTCTTCATAAATTCTTTGCCTAGGCCAATGTCTGTAAGAGTCTTTCCTACATTCTCTTCTAGAATTCTAATCGTTTCACACCTAAGGTTTAAGTCTGTTATCCACCGTGATTTGATTTTTGTGAGAGGTGAAAGCTGTGGGTCCTGTTTCAGTCTTCTACATATGGCTATCCAATTTTCCCAGCACCGTTTGTTGAATAGGGATTCTTGTCCCCAGAGTATTTTTTTTTGTTTTTGTTTTTGTTTTTTTTGTTTTTGTTTTTTTTTTTTTTTTGAGACAGAGTCTCACTTTGTTGCCCAGGCTAGAGTGAGTGCCGTGGCGTCAGCCTAGCTCACAGCAACCTCAAACTCCTGGGCTCAAGCGATCCTCCTGCCTCAGCCTCCCGAGTAGCTGGGACTACAGGCATGCGCCACCATGCCCGGCTAATTTTTCTATATATATATGTATTTTTAGTTGTCCATATAATTTCTTTCTATTTTTAGTAGAGACGGGGTCTTGCTCTTGCTCAGGCTGGTCTCGAACTCCTGACCTTGAGCGATCCACCCGCCTCGGCCTCCCAGAGTGCTAGGATTACAGGCGTGAGCCACCGCGCCCGGCCCCCAGAGTATGTTTTTGTCTGCTTTGTCAAAGATTAGATGGCTATATGAGGATGGTTTTATATTTGGATTTTCTGTTCTGTTCCACTGGTCTGTGTCCCTGCACTTGTGCCAATACCAGGCAGTTTTAAGAACCACAGCCTTGTAGCATAGTTTGAAGTCTGGCAAATTAATATCTCCCATTTCCATCCTCTCCTCTCTGGAAAGCAAAGCCTTGCAATCTAGGGACGCTTTCGCTTTTTGGAGGCAGCTTGGTGATAATGTGCTGTTACAGATTAACCTTGCCCCATGAGGGTATCGCCCCTGACCCAAAGCAGCTTCTCAAAATATTCCATCCAACACTTCTAGTACTCTCTCTAAAAGCAGTTCTGAGGCTTGGTGTGGTGGCTCACACCTGAAACCTCAGCACCTTGGAAGATGTAGGTGGGAGATTTGTTTGAGGCCAGGAGTTCAAGGCCAGCCTGGGCAACATAGGAAGACCCTGCCTCTAAAGAATAAATTTAAAAAAAACATAAAAGCAGTTCTGGTAAATACAGTTGGATATTCTCATTATGTTCGCGCAGTGATGTTTTAGTGTCCCACCCACTAACCGAGCTCTGATGAAGAGGAATGAGACGGTGTGAACTCAAGGCTGCCTCTTGGGATCAGTTGGGCTGTGACCAGCACAGGACACCCAGCCCTCGTGGGCTCCCAGGCGGGCAGGAATGCGGCCGGTCAACAGCGTGTGCTCCACCGCCCGGGCTGTGGGCACCTAAGGATGACAGCCTAGGCTCCAGGTGGGTGCTAACTGCTCAGAAAGGTCAAAAGCTTGGAGCTCTTTCCAGAGCTTGGATCACCTACATTTGCAGATTAAAGGAGATCTGAAAACTTGAAAATATAAAATAGTGACCCATATTCTCACATTCCTGAGACCTCCCAATCCCCAGGGGAAGGCTCGGGGAAAGAGGGCTAAGGAGGAGGAAAACCACTTGTTACTTGAATGGACAGGGTGCTTTTCCACGGCTCCTGAAAATACAGGCAGGTGCTCACTGAAGTTTATTGCTGTGCCTAGGAGCAAATTCAGTTAAAGTTTCCTCAGACAGCTTCCAGCTTGTCTCAGGAATTGTTTCTTTGGAAGACAGTCTGCTGGAGGATTGAGAATCTGAAAATTCAGGCTCTGATTTTACTTTTGGCGTTGATTTACATGTGGTCAAATCATTTTCTTTTCTGGGCCCCCGTTTCCTTGTGCTTAAATACATTTGCTAACATTGCTTGATCATTTACTATGTATCAGGCACTGAGTAAGACATTGCCTGTATTATCACATTCTGATGATTCCTTGATGTAGGTAATATCCCTATTTCACAAAATATAAACTATAATTTGCCCAGGGTCACACAGCAAATACATGTCAAAGCCAGGATTCAAGACCAAGACTTGTTGCTTCTTTTTATTACAAAAATGTGCATAATGTTAACTACAATGTGCCACTGCCTCTTAATATGGGGCTAATAACATATACCTGGTTAGGTACAGGGCCTCCTTATCCACTGCACAGTTCTGAGTCTCCAGTGAAACCCGTAGACTTGGTTAGTTGTACGCAGGGCCTTGATTAGGTACATCCACAGTGTCCTACACATATTTACTATTGCATTTATTGTATTACAATACAATATATCATATTTTCATTTACACATATGACATCCACCATCCTGCTTCACCTGCTTGGGGTACAAATGATGGCATTCCACATGGTGTCCCATCTTCCTGGATAGACTTCCTCACCCTTGGCAGAGGCCTCTCCCTGCTCTGAACGTGTGTACAAAGGGAAATGTGAGGAGGAGCCCTTTGGGTACTCTTTCCTCACTAGTGAAGCCACAGCTGAGGGGGCTGGAAAAGTCCACACCCCTCGTACTGAATGCCAGTCACTCCAGAGGATGGCTCCAGACTCCTGCCTCTGGCACCACTGCTGCTGAAACCAGAGGTCTGGTGTGGCTGCTCAAGTCTGGCAAGACAGCGTGGTGCTCGGGCTAAGCTTCCTGCTCAGCTGCAGCCACCACTACTGGTGCACAGCAAAGCCACATTTCCTTGAGGTGGGAGGGATGGGATGCCATTTCCCTCAGCTCCTCACTCAGCCACAGTGGCCAGGGATCCAATGTGGTGGCATTTCCGATGCATGTAGCCAGGGTGGGGGAGGGCATACACTCCACTGACTGCTGTGGATCCAGAACCCTCATCCTTCTAACCCCAAACATTCGGTGCAAAGGCCACTCTACTAATCTCATCTCCAACCCCTGCCAGGCTCATTTCCCCCATCCAACAAAGTTTAATCAATTTGAAGGGCGCGGTGGCTCACGCCTGTAATCCTAGCACTCTGGGAGGCCAAGGACGGTGGATTGCTCGAGGTCAGCAGTTTGAGACCAGCCTGAGCAAGAGCCAGGCCCCGTCTCTACTAAAAAAACAGAAAGAAATGATCTGGACAACTAAAAATATACAGAAAAAATTAACCGAGCATGGTGGCGCATGCCTGTAGTCCCAGCAACTCGGGAGACTGAGGCAGGAGGATTGCTTGAGCCCAGGAGTTTGAGGTTGCTGTGAGCTAGGCTGACGCCAAGGCAGTCTAGCCTGGGCAACAAAGTGAGACTCTGTCTCAAAAAAAAAAAAAATAAATAAATAAATAAAATCAATTTGAAGTATAAGGGCAAGGGGACAAGCTCTTGGTACCACTCTTCCCCAGCTGCAATGTCTTCTTGTCATGTCTACCTCCGCACTCCCCAACGCTGCGAGCTCGCTGAGGGCTCCTCCTCCGGTTGTGGCTGGCGCTGCCGCAATACACGGCCTGCAGGAAACACGGGTGCATTTACAGCCAAACATCATTTCCCTTCTTGACTCTCTGTGTTCCTTTTCTCCTTTTTAAAAGTCCATACTTTCCTTTTCGGCCGTATTTGTAGAAAAGAAAAACTATGGCCCTCGGGTGACGTTGGGATTGGGGTGGCCCGCCTGTGGTCTCAGGTGTCTGCAATCGCAAGAGCACTGGAATCAGTAATTAGAAAACAAAACTGCTGTTAGAAATTGTAAAGAAGCTGAAATCAAATGCAATGTTATATGCTCTTTAAGTGACCTAAAATGACATTAAAATGCGGAATCATATAAGGGTGTAAATCTACCAGGAACAGAGACGTGGTTTATGACGCTGCAGTGCAATGTGGGCGAGCGCTGGTCTCAGCAGTTGCTGGATGACCCCTTTGACTTCTGGCTCCTCCTCCCCCACCCTTCGTTTCTCTTTCTCCTGCTCTTTGTGTCCCACGACTGCAGAGCAGGCAAAGCGCCTGTTAGTTTGTACTTTGCCCCGGCCTTCAGTGGGTTAATACAGTCACCTTTGCACTCTGGCCCAGTCCAGAACAGTTTCAGTTTATGCTATTCTATTAAGATGGTGTTTCATTATTGTTTAAAGACTGAGAAAGCACACAGACACCTCACTTCTAGAAGTAACAGATAATAGATGAAAAGCAGATTGTATGACAATGGGGTGGCCTTGCACTAAGCACCCTTCTGGGCCAGCTTCACGTCCTGATGTTTTACCCAGGGTTGCTGAGGACACTGTGGACACCAAGCTAGGGGCACCATCCCTGCCCTGAAGGAGCTGGTCTAGGCTCTGGCTGGGCAGGCCACAGTTACACCCCTGGAAGTTTAATAACTGTGAGGCTATGTATTGTCATGAGTCAAATGTGTTGATTCAATACTAAGAGACATGAGCATGCAGAGAAAGAGACAACCTCTGTGGCTGTAGGGGTCAGAGAAGGCCACACAAGGACAGGTAACTCGATGAGGGCTTGAAGGGATTCGAGCAGTTGGCGTGAGTTATGTGAGCAAAGGTGTGGGGATGAGAATCAAACACCTAGTCAATAAATATTTCCTGAGGACCCATTTTGGGGACGGTATGCATTCTAAGGAGTGTACCCAGAGTATTCTGAAGACAGTGAACTAACAGTTTGTCGGGTATTGAGGGCTCATGGGAAAAATGGTTGAAAAGGTAGATTAAGGGCAGTTTGTTGAGGGCCTTGAATGCCATGCAAAAAGTTTAGAATTTGTCAGCTCAGTGGCTCATGCCTGTAATCCCAGCACTTTGGGAGGCTGAGGCAGGAGGATTGCTTGAGCCCAGGAGTTCAAGGCTGCAGTGAGCTATGATCATGCCATTGCACTCTGGCCTGGGCAGCACAGCAAGACACTGACTTTAAAAAAAGATGTGAAATGTTTTAAAAGATGTGAAATGTTTGCAATTTATCCTGTGAGCCAGAGATTTCCGCAAGTGTGCTGCCACATTGGTGTGCCCCAGTGAGGTATAAATGAGAAGAGACAGTGACCCACATGGGGGAGCTGGGGGTGCCTGGACAGCCCAGGCCAGGGGCCTCTCCTCAGCAGGTTCCTTTGTTCATCCCAGTGTCCATATGAATATTTTTATAGTCTATATTTGCTACAATTTGGAAACTTTGGCCATCACTGCTCTGTAGATAATAAGCTGCTGAAGATATTAGGACACTTTTGTGATATTTTGAGTTGCAATTTTATTTTTCTTCCCAAGGGGATTATAAATTCCTCGAGTACAGGAGTTCTGTCTTATCTCTTCTATTGTCACCACTTTGCTGTGTGGGGAGTGAATGCTCAAGAAAAACTTCATTGTTTGGCTGGCACTGTGGCTTATACCTGTAATCCTAGCACTTTGGGAGGCCTAGACTGGAGGATCACTTGAGGCCAGGAGTTCGAGGCTGCAGTGAGCTGTGATTGCGCCACTGCACTCCAGCCTGGGTGACAGAGCAAGACCCTGATTCTAAAACAAACCAAAAAGCCCCTCTTGATCATAACCCTAATAAAATTCTGTTTAGCAGTCTTCAGGATGATAATATTTTCCCCTCTTTTAATCTTTCTTTAATCCTAGGTGGGGATGGGTTATGGAGTTTTCTTACCCTAGGACACAGTAATTCCACTCCTAGATATCTACCCAAAAGGAATGAAAATATATGTCCACATAAAAACTTGCATATGAATATTTAGAGCAGCATTACTTACAATAGCCCAAAGGTGGAAACAAACCCAAATGTCCATCAACTGGCAGATGGAGAAGTAAAATACAATGAAATATCACTCAGCAATAAAAAAGAATGTACTGATATACACTACAACCTGAAATCATTGTGTTAGTGAAAAAAGCCATTCACAAAAGGCCATATATTGTTTGATTCCATCTATATGAACTGTCTAGAATAGTCAAATTTGTAAACAGCAAGTGGGATTAATGATTGCCTAGAGCTGGGGGTGGGGGAAATGGGAAGTGAATACTAATAGGTACAAAACTTCTTTTGAGATGATGAAAATGTTCTAAAATTAGATTGTGGGGATGGTGGCATGACTCTGTGAATACACTGAAAAGCGTTGAAAACAAAAGTTAAGAGAAAGCTACAAACAAGAGGATCTAATCACAGTCAAAGAAGAGCTTCAACCTGAGGACTTTGTTTTTCTAGAAATCTCCAAAGGAGAATCATGGTCTGGCAGGTGGAATGAGGGGCAGGTGGAAAGGGCTGAGCGTGCAGGCAACCTTAAGGAGGAGGAGGATGGGGGTTGAAGATCAGGCTGGTGTGGAGCAAGGGGGGTTATAGGGTAAGTTAGTGCATCTACCTTTGCCTGGTAGATGAATCCAGTTGTCTGAATTCTGATTTTGCAGCTCCAGACGGCTTTAGCAGCACGGACAGTAGAGGGCGCTGTTAGAATGTAAAGTCTGGGCTGAACGGCACAGGAAGAGGGAAGTTACTTGGGCAGATTCTGCCTTTCCTGAGAGTCTAATGCAATTAGACAAGGATTACATAGCTTGGATTTTAGAACACAATTGCCACATTCTTGAAATGGGGATATGGCACACATGCCACTGTATTAAATAAAACCGAACTCCAGCAGCACTGTTAATTCCTAGAAGGAAGATTTATTTGTACAGTCTGGACATTCTTTTATCCAACTAGTATTAATTGAATGCCTGCTATGCACAAGGTATTAGGTACTTGGATACAGCCTAAAAACATAAATCCAAGAATAGTGCCTGATGCTGCTATTGAGGGGCTTTTAAAAATGAAAACCGCCTGGCTCAGTGGCCCATACCTGTAACTCCAGCAACTTGAGAGACCGGGGCAGAAGAATCACTCGAGCCCAGGAGTTTAAACTATAAGCCCACAGATTTTAAAAGCTCAACAAACTCGAACTAGAAGAAATATGATGGTACTGATGCACATCTTAATTAAATTTCTGAAAATCAGTGATAAAGACAAAGCCCTAAAAGCAATCAGAGTTGAGGAAAGGGTGGAGCAAAATTATATACAGAAGAACAAAGATAAGAATGATAGAAGCTTCTTCTTTTTTTTTTTTTTTTTGACACAGAGTCTCACTCTGTTGCCCGGGCTAGAGTGAGTGCCGTGGCGTCAGCCTAGCTCACAGCAACCTCAAACTCCTGGGCTCAGGCGATCCTTCTGCCTCAGCCTCCCTAGTAGCTGGGACTACAGGCATGCACCACCATGCCCGGCTAATTTTTTCTATATATATTTTTAGCTGTCCATATAATTTCTTTCTATTTTTAGTAGAGACGGGGTCTCGCTCTTGCTCAGGCCGGTCTCGAACTCCTGACGTCAAGCGATATACCCGCCTCGGCCTCCCAGAGTGCTAGGATTACAGGTGTGAGCCACTGCGCCCGGCCGGAAGCTTCTTTTTTTAATTACATCTTTTTAAAAAAAATTTAAATATTAAGGGAAGGCTGGGTGTGGTGGCTCAGGCCTGTAATCCTAGCACTCTGGGAGGCCGAGGTAGAGGATCACTTGAGGTCAGGAGTTTGAGAGCAGCCTGAGCAAGAGTGAGACCCTGTCTGTACTGAAAATAGAAAAAATTAGCCGGGCATGGTGGCATGCACCTGTAGTCCCAGCTACTCAGGAGGCTGGGGCAGGAGGATAGTTTGAGCCTGGGGGTTTGAGGCTACAGTGAGCTATGATGATAGCACTGCACTCTAGCCAAGGTGACAGAGCCAGACTCTGTTTCACAAAAAAAAAAAAAAAAAAAAAAAAAGAAAGAAAGAAAGAAAAGAAAAGAAAATTTACAGGAACTCTAGTTATCCTAGAGATAATCATATTTTTTTAAAAAAGATGAGCAAAATATGTTTACAGTCCAGTCTCAGTCTTGTCCCTGTATCTCAAGAACTTCCTTTCTTTCTTTTTTTTTTGAGACAGAGTCTCACTCTGTTGCCCAGGCTAGAGTGCCGTGGCATCTGCCTAGCTCACAGCAACCTCAAACTCCTGGGCTCAAGCAATCCTACTGCCTCAGCCTCCCAAGTAGCTGGGACTACAGGCATGCGCCACCATGCCCAGCTAATTTTTTCTATATATATATTTTTTAGCTGTCCAAATCATTTCTTTCTATTTTTAGTAGAGATGGGGTCTCGCTCTTGCTCAGGCTGGTCTCGAACTCCTGACCTCGAGCGATCCTCCTGCCTCGGCCTCCCAGAGTGCTAGGATTACAGGCGTGAGCCACCGTGCCCAGCCCTCAAGAATTTTCCAGAGTGGAACCATGGTTAATGGTTAGAAAGTAGAGGGAGCCTCTCCTCCCTAACACCTGCCCTTTTAGACCATTATGAATAGCCAGATACAGAATCTATCAGATGGCAAATCCACCCATCGTGAGAACAATGGGCCCATTAAATATCCTTTGAGGAATGAACTTCACTGTGGCCAGCCTCTCTCTAATCCCCAAGATAAGAAAAGAACATTGGAAGCACTTGTCATCTCAGACTGCCATCCCCAACCCTAGTCTGCGGGCCAGTAATGGTCCTCGGCCTGTTAGGAACTCACAATGCCACTTGAGCTCTGCCTGCACCCCTTCCATGGAAAAATTGTCTTCCATGAAAAAATTGTCTTCCATGAAACTTAGGAACCAGGCCGCACAGCAGGAGGTTAGCGAGAGGCAGGCAAAGGGAAGAGTCATCTGTATTTACAGCCGCTCCCCATCACTCGCATCACCACATTAGCTCCGCCTCCCCCCGCTCCCTGCACCCCCGTGGAAAAATAGTCTTCCATGAAACCAGTCCCTGGTAAAATGGCTGGGGACTGCTGATCTAAGAGAAGCCTGTGGTTCTGCAAGTAGAGGAGGAGAATCATTCACGAAAGGGTAGAAATAGCTGATTTAGAAGTAGAGCCAAGAAGAACTTGGACACTAAACTTCTACTGTGCCTCCTCCTTTGAGAGTTTCTGAGAAGGTTCAACACCACCTGCTTCCAGACAGGGTCCAGTCCTGGCCATTACCCGAACGTCCCTCCTCCATGCCCTCACCACCTTTTGTCTTGTGGCCTGATACTGGAATTTTGCCTAAAATCCAACTGGAGTACGTGGATTTTATGACAAGCGATTTTTGAAAATATAAGCACCAGATAGTATAACATGTCACTAAACAAGAGTTTTCAAGGAAATCAAATGCGCCATCCTCACTGTGGAACTTACAGTCCTGAAGAGACTTACCCTTGAGTTGTAAAGTCTCCCTGGAGGAAGCACTTTTGAGAAAGTCTTGTTAACTGCACTGGGAAATTTGTTTTCGGAAGAGGCCAAAGGAACAGGTGCATGAGCAGCTGAGAGAATATTTCTTGTTTACAATGTAAACTCTCCATGGTTCACACTCCTCCAGACCCACATTCTGGCCGAATAGTGGAAAGATGAGTCATCAAAAAGGGATAAAGGAAAAACAAAGGCGAAATGAGGCAATACAAGGGAAGGAAAAGAAATTAAATAGGTAAAAGCAAAAATATCTAAAATGGGAATCATAGGAGACTAAAAAGATAATGGATTAGGCTGGCTGGAGCTAATATTCCCCAATTCAACTTTAAGAATTAAAAAAAGACATGCTGGAAGGCAATTTTCCAATATCTAATCAAATTTAGAATATTCATATCTTTTGACCGAGAAATATACTTCTTAAAATGTATCCTTTGGTAAGAATCACATAAGTATTTAATGTATAAAGATGAGTGTACAAGAATATCCAAAGCAGCATTATATTTAAAAGTGAAAAATGAAACAGATCTTAACTCCTTCAACAAATACTTACTGAGTGCCAACCAGGTCCCCTTACCCAGCTGAACATCTTTGCCTGTGTCCTGGGTCTTGTGTCATCCCTCACATTTCCTCTCCTGTCCTCTCCTCTCCTCTCCTCTTCTTTTCTTTGCTTTTCTTTTCTTTTCAGAGATGGGGTCTTGCTATGTTGCCCAGGCTGGAGTGCAGTCAGTGGCTACTCATAGGCATGACCCCACTACCGATCATCACGAGAGTTTTGACCTGCTCCATTTTCGACCTGGGCCAGTTCACTCCTCCTTAGGCAACCTGGTGGTCCCACACTCCTAGAAGGTCACCATATTGATGCCCAGCCTAGTGGGACACCTGGTGGGCATAGCATACAATAACCCAGAGCTTCTGGGCTCAAGTGAGCTCTGTCCCCGCCTCGGCCTTCTGAGTAGCTGGGACTATAGGCACACATGCCTCCGTGCTCCCCAGCTCACATTTTCAAGGAATTTGCTCTTGTTATTATCCCCTCATACATCATCAATTTGTTTCTTCTCAATGAGACCATTCCTATTAGTATAAAACATGATGTAATCATTGCCATTTATAAAATAAACTCTTCCTTGACTTAGTCCTTTTCTAATTGCTACATCTCTCAGCCCAGCTTTAGAGAAAAACTCTTCTAAAGTGTTTCTTACCCAGCTGTTTCTCATTCTTTACCTTCCATTTTCTCTTTAACACCCAACTCAAGTTTTTATTCCCATCATTCTCCAAAACGACATGTGTCAAGGTCACCATTAACTGCCATCTTGCCAATCCTATAAGCAGTGCTTAGCTCCCACCTTCCTGTCTCTGTCCCAGGCATTTGGCAGAGTAGACCTTTCTGAGATACATTCTTGTTATTTCTAAAGACTGCTCCTTCTTCACCGCTTTTGTGCTCTTTTTTTCTCCCTCTTTTTTTTTTTTTTTTGGAAACAGGGTCTCATTCTGTCACCGGAGCTAGAATGCAGTGGCATAATCATAGCTCATTGTAACCTCAAAGTCCTGGGCTCAAGCGATCCTCTCAACTCAGCCTCCCAAGTAGCTGAGACTACAGGTGTGCGCCACCAGGCCTGGCTTATTTCTCTATTTTTTGTAGAGACGGGGTCTCACTCTTGCTTGGGCTGGTCTCCAACTCCTGGCCTCAAGCAATCCTCCCACCTCAGCCTCCCAAAGTGCTAGGATTATAAGCATGAGCCACTGGCCTGGCCACTTTCCCATTCTTAATGTTAATGCCTCCATGGCTCTAACCTAGGCCCTCACCTCTTCTGTACCTGTATCTTCTTCCAAGATGACCTCATCTAGTCCCATGGCTTTAAACAGCGTTCGTATTTTGATAACTTCTAAATCTACATCTCCAAACCTGATAACCTTCTCACCTCCCTTAAGGAAATTCAACCACCTACATAACATTTCCATTTTGCTGTCCAAGCGGCCACTCAAGCTTATCATATCCAAATCAGAGTTCCTCATTTTCTCCACTTCTCTCTCTCAAAACCTGAGCTTCCCTAGTCTCTCCCAAATCAGCTAATGTCACCACCCATCATCCAAATGTTCAGGTTGACTCCTGCCAAAAGCCTAAAGTTGTTTTTCATCTCTCTCTCCCTCACCATCTCCATCACCTTCTTCCCCCATTTGCTCCATCAGCATATCCATTAGTTCTAAGTTCAATATATATCCTGAGTCTGACGACTCCTCATGCGTTCCTGAAACCTCAGTGAGTTGAAGCTTGTCTTAGATTCCTATCTCATCTCCTCGACTGTCTATTCACTACTTAGCAGCCACAGTGACCTCGTAAAATCCTAAAGAAGTTTATATCACATCTTTGCTTAAAACCCTTCAGGGCTTTCTGATGCATCTATAGTAAGTAGCAAACCTCTCACCAGGGCCTCTGCACCAACAACACAGAGCTTAGCCTGCCCTGCCCATGAGACCACCTGAGAAGCTTTTAAAGCCCTCAATGCCTGAGGCCTTCCCCTAGAAATTTTGGCTAAACTGTTCTTGGTCGGTGTCTAGGCAACAGCATTTTAAAGTATATTTTAACTCTTGATTTTAAAATAATTTCAAATGTCCAGGAAAGTGGGAAAAATAGTACAAAAAGTTTCTGTATACCCTTCGCCCATATCCCCCAATTCTTAACATTTTATCACATTTGTCCTATCATTCTTTCTCTACACACACACACACACACACACACACACACACTTTTTTTCCCCCCTCAGGTCCCATCTGAGAATAATTTGTAGATGTGATGAGCTATCACCCCTTAATACTTCACTGTGAATTTCCTAAAAGCAAGGACATTCTTCTACACAGCCATAATGCTACTATCAATCAAGAAATTAATAATGATTCAATATTACCACCTAATCTACAGACCTCATTCAAATTGTCCCAGTAATTTCCATTATAGGTCCAAGATCCAACCCAGGGTCACATGGTAGGTTTAGTTATGATATCTCTTTAGTTTCCTTCAATCAGTTACTGTTTCTTGGACTGTCTTTTATTGACCTGTCATTTTGAAAGAGTATAGGCTACTAACCATTTAATTATCCCTGGTTTGGGTTAGTCTGATGTTTCTCCAAGATTTATGCATTTTTTGGGAAAGGAATGTTATAGAAGTAATGCTGTATTTTTCTTACTGCCTCACATCAAGGGCACAGGACTTGTGCCTCATTATTGATGATAACATTTATGTTAACGTGATATTTGCCAAGTTTCACCACTATAAAGTTAATTAATGATTACTTTGTGTTCACTGATTAATAAAAAATAAGTACTTTGTAGCAATATGCGATTTAAGACTTTTACTGTAAGGTAGGACTTTCCTTTCTCCCCATTTATTCACTCATTTATATATTTATATCACTATGTGTGCATGTGTGCCTATTTTACTCTGAGGTTCAATCTGTTACTACTATTATTACAAATAGTTAAATATTAGCCCAACTGTTCTCAGATTTGGCCAGTAGGACTTCCTTCAAGCCGACTCCTGTGTCCTTTAGACATGGACCCTTCGATTTTTGAGCTCTTCCTTATTCTCTGGCATAGGAAGATGCTCCAGGTTCATCTTGTGTTTCCCTGTCCCAGCCCTAGAGACAGCCATTTTCCCAAGTAGCACTAGTTCTCTTTATTTGAGGATGGTATTTAGAAACCAAGATCTGGATGGTAGGAGTGTTCACTGCTACCAGTGTGTCATTCTGTACAGGGACCTTTTAAGAGGAGCCTGAGTGACAATCTGTTTTACTGCTACCTTTCTTCATTTTGCTCACTAATACCTCTAAGATTGCTCTTTGTGCCAGATAGCTTCTATCTGCCCCACCATATCTGGTTTCCAGCCTTCTCCACACTTCTCTCTGCCCAGGAGCCTGAATGGTGTGGACCATAATGATCAGTTCCTAAGTCCTCTGATTGGGTTCAGCCAGTGAGGAGCCCCAGCAAGGAAAGGGAAGGAAGAGGAGAGCAAAGTTGGGGTGTCTGTTGCCCTGCCTCCCTCTCTGCAAGGTCTCCTTGAGTTGGCTTATCCCCCAACTGGAAGCCCCCGTTTTGCTCAGGGCCACCAGCTGTACAAGGTCCTCTTCTCCCTGTCCTGGTAACTGCTCCCCACTCTCTCACTTCAGGTGGTGAGATCCAAGTAATTATAATTCTCCCCAATTCACACCTTTATAAACAGTCCCTTTGCAAATACATTCTCCTCAAATTTTCTGTTAAAATGGCCATCTGTGTCTCTTGGGGCTGACTGACACCCTCTGGGTGCAAATATAGATGTTCCTAAGTTGCTCTCCTTGTTCTCCAAGATATGCAGTCCCCGACGATCCAGAAAAACAAGGCTTCTCGTGAAGCTGCAACTCTAGTATCAAAGCCTTCCTTTTCCAGGGCAAGGGTTGGCAAACTTTTTCTGTAAAGTTGCTAAATAGTAAATATTTGGGGCTTTGAGAGCTACAGTCTCTGACACAGCTTCTTCACTCTTCTGTCTTAGCGCAAAAGCAATTACAGACAAGAAGTTAACAAAAATGGGCTTGCTCCTGACAGTCAAAGAACATTCCTAAGGCATTATCATTCAGTAAAATGTGTGTTGTAGGATTTTGTTGTTCTTTGGTCAAGGAGCATATTATTGATGAGCTTCATTTTATAGATTGGGAAATGGAAAAATATTGAGGTCAATGGCTTGCCGTAAGTCCTATAACTGCATTGGAGAAGTAGCTATAACAGTCTGCTACCAAATTCTTTGTTGCTATTGCCACATGGAATTTCTTTGAACAAATTATTGTGAAAGCAATATCATTCTGGAGATCAGATAATAGGTTAATGAGTAAAATTTTTTTTTCTTTCTTTTTTTTTTTTTTTTTTTGAGACAGAATCTGCTCAGTTGCCCTGGGTAGAGTGCAGTGGCATCATCATAGCTCACTCCAGCCTCAAACTCCTGGGCTCAAGTGATCCTCCTGCCTCAGCCTCCCAAGTAGCTGGGACTATAGGCTTGTGCCACCTTGCCCAGCCAATGAGTGAGAATTTTGAGGTTGAAGACTTGAGGGTTTGTTGAAAATCGTACCATCTATTGATAGGTTCAGTGCCAGATAGGATGTGTCATTGTAGGATTGTATGTATTATGACAATGTGACTACTAATAGTGTGAAGTTTTGATTATCTCTCTAACTAGGTTCTTTTGACATCACAAAATCACTAAATGAAATCATTCTGAAGGCTGCCCTACCTTAAAACTTTCCAGTTCTAGTTTTTGTTAATCAGTTTGAGTTGGGCTTTCTGTCTTGCTAATAGACAGCCAGAGCTTCCTGCTGTTTATTGATCAAGAAGCCAAAAGAGAACATTTAGCAATCAGAAGCTATTCAATGCATAATACCACAGGTATATGCTTATTTGCTCCTGATTTTTCTTTCTGAAATGCCGTAAGCTTTTCAGCTTAAAAGCCTACAGCAAACATGAAAGTGTGTGTTTTTCATGATCAGGAAAGCTCATTCATTATTTTTAATTATTCAGATATTGTTTAACTTGTAATATACTTGAGAATATGTGCTGCTTGAAAACTATTCATAACTTAGAGTGAAAGCAGGTTATATAAAATTATGCATTTTATCATTGCCTTCTTTTTAAAAATCTAGTGGCTATTGGTGAAATGCTAATTTGTTATTTAGAAAATGAATTTGGGAAGGGGATGATTGATGGTTGTCGTAGTCCATTTATTTAATGCTGCTATAGCAGAATACTTGAGCTGGGTAATTTATAAAGCACAGAAATTTATTTCTCACAGTTCTGGAGGACAAGAAGTCCAAGATCAAGGTGCCAGCATTTGGTCTGGTGAGGGCCTTCTGGCCACATCCTCACATAGCAGAAGGCAGAGGGGTGAACTAGCCAAATGCTATGTGAAGCCTCTTTTAAAAGGAACTTAATCTCATTAAGGAGGGAGCCGCTCTCATGGATTAATTACCTCGTAAAGGTGATTATCTTAATGCTATCACATTGGCAACACCTGAATTTTGAGTGGCCACATTCAAACCATAGAAACAGTTTTTATTTCGTTTGCAAGCAAAGCAATGACAATTCTACAGCAAGAATACTGTTGACTGTTGCTATTCCAGTAAGAAAAAAGTGGGCATTCTAGGAAAAAAAAAAAGCATTCCAAATGTTTTTAGTGTTTTGCCTAGCCTGTTAAATTCCTTTGTTTTGTTAGATCGCCTAAGTCAATGAATTCAGTATTGATTTATTTCAAAGGCCTGAAGGCTCGAAGCCTTGAGAGAGAAGGAAAAGAATGAAAGATTTTCCTAGACTGTATTAAACCTCCAGGCATAGAAAATGTACACGTGAAAAGCACATCAGAGACATCTTTGTTCCTTGTTCAAACCTGTGGAAAATAACTCAATAGCCAGGGTGGAAAGGTATATTACTGATTAATGAGAAGATTTATCATTTAACCAGGACTTCTTAATTCCACCAGAGTAAACCTAGACTGTATATCGTGGCCATGCCGGAGCCCCACTACCTCTTGCTATGCATGTTGCACACTTTGCCTCCTCTAGTTTCCCTGGTCCCAGCTTGCACTCAGAGAACATTCAATAAATAGTTCATGATCGACTGACTGGACGAATTAATGGGAGACTGTAAAATTCATTGAAGGATCTTTTCAATATAATTTTTATTTCAACACTGCCCATCAGACATGGTAAATATTTTAGTTCTCTGTTTTCTTCAATTACAAAAAACAAGTAGTACAGTAAAAAGGAATGGGTTCAAAGAATGTTTTTTTTTTTTTTTTTTTTTGAGACAGAGTCTCACTTTGTTGCCCAGGCTCGAGTGAGTGCCGTGGCGTCAGCCTAGCTCACAGCAACCTCAAACTCCTGAACTCAAGCGATCCTCCTGCCTCAGCCTCCCGAGTAGCTGGGACTACAGGCATGCGCCACTATGCCCGGCTAATTTTTCTATATATATATGTTTTTAGTTGTCCATATAATTTTTTTCTATTTTTAGTCGAGACGGGGTCTCGCTCTTGCTCAGGCTGGTCTCGAACTCCTGACCTTGAGCGATCCACCCGCCTCGGCCTCCCAGAGTGCTAGGATTACAGGCGTGAGCCACCGCGCCCGGCCCAAAGAATGTTTTGATGCTGCTCTCATTTAACACTTTACTGGATATATACATACCTCACCATAAATAAAGATTGTGTAATGGCTGATAAAAATTGTAACATTTATTGCATTCTTACTGGATGCCAAGTTATGAGCTATATTCTTTATTTGAAATTTTAAAATTCATACCCACAACTTTCTAGATAGTATCATTTTCCTTGTTTTATAGATGAGAAAACTATATAAATTATGCTGCCTCTAGAGCTATATAAAATATATGTATTTGCACAGAAGGAAAATAAGGACATTAATAATTCTTTTACAAAAAGATATTTTATTGAGTGACAGGATTCTCCCTAGTTCTCTAATGTAACAAATGTTCCTCATTTATTCAAACATCTTTTGATAATTATAGTTCAATTTGCATGCTTTTCATTTACAGCTCTTCAAGAACACAATCTTGTACATGAAAAGAGAACTGTAAATTGATGTTTTTACATTTGAAAGAAAGATAATTGCTTAAACTTAAAATAAATTTTTACCTCACATTTGTTTAAATCATAACTATAAAAAACTTAATTAGAAATATATATTTAAGATTTTTAATGAAAATTTAATAAACTCCTATATACCTATCACACAGCTTTAAAAATTATCAAAAAATTCAATCTATAAATATATTTTTGAAATATTAGTAATAAGAAGGGCGACCATATGATTTCTTATCCAAATCAGCACACTTGTTTTTTTGAGACAGGATCTCATTCTGTCACCCAGGCTAGAGTGCTGTGGCATCATCATAGCTCACAGCAACCTCAAACTCCTGGGCTCAGCAATCCTCCTGCCTCCGCCTCCTGAGTACCTGGGACTACAGGTGTCACCATGCCTGGCTAATTTTTTAATTTTTTTGTAGAGATGGGGTCTCACTCTTGCTCAGGCTGGCCTCAAACTCCTGACCTCGAGCAATCCTCCTACCTCAGCCTCCCAAAGTGCTAGGATTACATGCTTGAGCCACCTCACCTGGCCTACCGGCACACTTTTGAGAGTAAAAGAGAGTGTTACTAACAATTCCATCAGGGCAACAGGCATAAACCAAGACTGTACTAGAAAATCAGGGCATGTGGTCATCCTAGAACAAATTCACTTTATATTTAAGGTATTGAATAACATATCTCAATACAAGAACATATAGGACAAACTGTGCTGATGTGAACAAAGACACATACATCTCTCGTTAACTAGTTTTCTGTATTTGTCGTTGCTATGGACTGAATGTTCGTGTCTCCATAAAATTCGTATGATGAAGCCCTAAGCCTTCGTGTGATAGTATTTGGAGGGAGGACCTTTGGGAGGTAATGAGGTCATGAGGGTGGAATCCTTGTGATGGGTTAGTGCCCTGATAGGAGGAGATACAGAGAGAGCTTTGTCTCCACCATGTGAGCTCACAGCAAGAAGAGAGCCCTCTGCACCCTCACCATGAATCCAGTTAGCTGACACCTTAGTCTCGAACTTCCCAGCCTCCAGAACTCTGAGAAATAAACATCTGTCATTTAAGCCACCCAGTTTGTGGTATTTTGTTACAGCAGCCCAAGCTGACTGTAACAATCATCTTGAGCAGGATTTGTACGGGCGTTCATGATTCTGTGGCAGAATTAAATAAAACATGTATTTTTAAGCGTATACATTCAGTAATAAATATTACTATAATCTGGTGGTCATGTAGTAATAGTAACTATAGCATAGCAAAGTGCATGGGGGAAGAAAAACCTGACTTTGTGGCTGACGTCTGTCAATTGCTAGCTGAACATGTTCCTTAGTCTCTCAGAGGCCCCTTTCCTTCCTTCACGCCACAGAATGGGGACAAGAACAGCACTTATTTCATAGAGAGTTGTTGTGAGTATCAGTGGGTAATGCAGGCAAAGCACATAGCATGTTGCCCAACACACGTGAACACTCAAGGAAAAGCAGCATCCCTTCCTTCATCTCCTTTTCCTCCTCCTCCTCTTCCCCTACCCTGCTATGCCGCCTCCTTTTCCCAGGGCAGCAGAGACTGGAGCGGAAGAACAGGAACCACATCAGGTTATAGGACAAGGTGGCATCCTCTGAGACACTCACCAGACACTGGGGACAGTGCTAGGAGAGGTTATTTCTTGCTTCCTACTCAGAGGAAGTCCAGAGTTTCACAACTTGAGCATTTAAAATCATGACCCTATTTATAATTAAAGACTGGTGAGGGCCAAGCATGGCTTGCATGAACTCAGGTGTTCCAGACCAGCTTGAGTAAGAGTGAGACCCTGTCTCTACTAAAAATAGGAAAATTAGCCAGGAGTCGTGACGGGCACCTGTAGTCCCAGCTACTCGGGAGGCTGAGGCAGGAGGATCGCTTGAGCCAGAAGTTTGAGGTTGCCCTGAGCTATGACCATGCCATTGTGCTCTACCCAGGGCAACTGAGCGAGACTCTGTCTCAAAAAAACAAAACAAAACGCTTGAAGGTGCTGACTCGGGAAGGGGGGGGTGGGGAAGGGAGGGATATATACCTACATGATGGGTGCAACGCGCACTACCTGGGGAACAGACACGCCTGGAGCTCTGACTTGGGGGGAAAGGCGGTACAGGAGCAACGTATGTAACCTGCAATTCTGTATCCCCCATAACAAGATGAAATTAAAAATAAATAAATAAATAAATATTTTTACAAAAAACAAAACAAAACAAAACGACTGGTGAGGCCCAAATGTGTCAATTAAACATAAAATTGGGACATTATTCAACTCCTAGAGTTGCTACATGGGTCAATCAAATAATGTGCGGACAGGGTCTAGCATCGTATCGGTGTGGTTCATGTGGAAACGGGTGGTCACCTTACCCATGTGCTCCCCCGCAGGAAACCTCTAGGAGGCCCGAGGGATGGAGAAGTGTCACACTGAAGGTTCTTCCTCTGTTATGCAGCAGACAAATCCCCACACCTCACATCAGCCCACGGAGGATTCCTCCCCAACGGCCAACACATTCCTTAATCAGCTCAGAGGACCAGGTCAATATTTAGATTTAAAAATGTCAACAAATAGAATAGCAAAATGTTTTATAAAATTTCTCCTCTATGATTTGTATGGATTATCCAGTTTCCATCACTTATCATTTTGTCATTAAAAAAATCTTCATGAAATATCTAACACATATCTCATTTTCAGTAGTGAAACGTGTAAGAAGAATATTTTGTTCATTACTCACTCTGTTTATGGTGCATAAGAGAAGAGTGCTTCGAAAACTAGCAAGTGTGCTTTCCAATTGCTGGTGCAGACACAAATAAAGATAAATCTTCTCAAAGGAAATTAAGTGAAGCCAGTGGGCCATTAGCTAATACTTTCGGAACACTTTGTCCGAGTCACGCAGAGAAAGGATTGAAAGATGGACATTTAAGATCTGTCAAGATACACAGGGTAATCATCCAAAGTAAAGCTGTTTGTTACATCACTTCTCTATT
Organism: Eulemur rufifrons; assembly: GCF_041146395.1. Taxonomy (NCBI): domain Eukaryota; kingdom Metazoa; phylum Chordata; class Mammalia; order Primates; family Lemuridae; genus Eulemur; species Eulemur rufifrons. The sequence continues at coordinate 76,096,769 of NC_090985.1, forward strand.
TCTCTGTAGATAATATATTACATCTATTGAATTATATGAAGAGCTAAGCAAAAATTGTACCAGACATAAATACCTTAACTGAATTATGAATATAGAATTGCAGCACGGAATGTGTATAAACAGAAGCAACATATTGGAGTTAAAAGCAGGACATTAATTATTTTCCAAGCTATAAACATGGAAGGACTCAAGAAGGAAAGCCACAGAGAGAGACTGAAGCTTCAAATTCAACCAGATGGGCCAGGCGCGGTGGCTCACGTCTGTAATCCTAGCACTCTGGGAGGCCGAGGTGGGTGGATCGTTTGAACTCAGGAGTTCAAGACCAGCCTGAGCAAGAGTGAGACCCGTTCTCTACTAAAAAATAAGAAATAGAAAAAAATTATATGGACAGCTAAAAATATATATAGAAAAATTAGCCGGGCATGGTGGCACATGCCTGTAGTCCCAGCTACTCAGGAGGCTGAGGCAGTAGGATCCCAGGAGTTTGAGGTTGCTGTGAGCTAGGCTGATGCCATGGCACTCTAGCCCTGGCAACAGAGTGAGAGTCTGTCTCAAAAAAAAAAAAAAAAATTCAACCAGATGAACGAATAATGGCCTCAGTGTTTGAACCGCACAACAGATGGAGTCCTTTCTCTTTTTCACACATGGCCTTCCCTGACCCCTCCTATGTCTGAGATATGGTACTTTTCCAGGGCCAAATCTTCCTAGACTGGCACCACCAATAAAAACGAGGCAGCCCACTGACGTGAACAGGGACCCACGGGGCTTCTGGGGGCTCAGTTTCTCTCCCTGGCATGAGGTGCCATTTCTTGTCTCCCTGAGTGACGTGTGGTTTTACAGTCCCAATCCAAAGGGCATATTTTCATCCACATCTACATGTATTTCATGCACTTTCAAATGTGCATGTGCAATCTGAACGTTCCAGAAACTGCCAGGAAAGCAGGGAGTCACTGTTTCCCCTAAGGTCAAAGGCCACCCAGCCAGCTCAGCACCTGACAATGAAAGTCCAGCAGCCCCAGCAGGGCAGAGTTCTGGCTTTAAGAATTTCCTTTTTTCCCTCCCTCTCTTCCTCCTTCTCTTCCTCCCTTCTTGCCTTCCCTCCCTCCTCCTAAAATGATTCTCAGCCTAATGTTAGGAATCCGAGACCAGCCTGAGAAAGTCAGCTACTTTACAATAACAGTGACAATCAGGCGCCCAGCATCTGAGACATCAGTCCTAGGACCCGATCACCTAAAAGTGTACCATTCTAGTGCCTCCTAAATTAAAAAAAATCAGTTAAGGGCCCCAAAGAGGAATGAAATGATCATTCTTTCATTCTCACCAGTAGAAGCTGGCAGTGCCCGCTGCTCTGTGGGGTTTTCTTCCACTCCCTTCCATCCACAGGCTCTTTTTCTTCTACTTCTCCTCTCTCCCTTCCCTTTCTCTTCTCTAAGTGTCCCTTTTCCTGAAGTCCCACAGTTGCTAAACCTGAAATCCTTGTGTATTCTTCCTTTTCCCTCTAGGTTTCCTCCCCCACAAGATGTAAATAGCATCACCATTTTTACCAGGAAGAAAGCTGCTTTAAAATCTGGCAAAAGCAAACAATAAGAAGAGTTGATGTTTAAAGGGCTTAATAGTGGGGACAAATACACAGTTAGCTAGAAGAAATAAGACCTATAGTTTGATAGATCAGTAGGGGAAACACAGTTAACATTAATCTATTGTGTATTTCAGAATAGCTAAAAGAGAATAATATGAATGTTCCTAGCATAAAGATAAATATTTAAGGTCATGGATAGTCCAATTACCCTAATTTAATCTTTACACATTGTACAAATGTATCAAATTATCACATGTATCCCCAAATATGTACATCTATTATGTATAAATTTAAAAATCCAAAAAATTAAAAAATTAAAAATGAAGGACTTAGTAAACTCATTATTGGGGGCTTTGTTTACAGGTCCTTCTATACTCCAATGTTGCTGAAATGTTTTCACCAATTTCTTTTTTTTCTTTTATTTTTTATTTTTTTTTTTTTTATTTGAGACAGAGTCTCACTCTGTTGCCCAAGCTAGAGTGAGTGCCGTGGCGTCAGCCTAGCTCACAGCAACCTCAAACTCCTGGGCTTAAGCAATCCTACTGCCTCAGCCTCCCAAGTAGCTGGGACTACAGGCATGTGCCACCATAACCAGCTAATTTTTTTCTATATATATTTTTAGCTGTCCAGATCATTTCTTTCTATTTTTAGTAGAGACAGGTGTCTAGCTCTTGCTCAGGCTGATCTCGAACTCCAAATGTCGAGCGATCCTCCTGTCTCAGCCTCCCAGAGTGCTAGGATTACAGGCGTGAGCCATCGCGCCTGGCCAGAGGAAAAATTAGAGTTATTTGCTTGAGCAGTATTCATATCCCTTAGAGTCATTATTACTTAAATTCCTATAAATGGGCTTAAACTCCAAACTTTAAATATTCAAAGCAAGACTTCAACCTCAATCAAAATTTTCACTAAATAATAGTAAATAAGATATAGTAACTGGAGTAAGTTATATATTAACCTTATTACAAAAGACCCACAAAACAATTCTAAATTAATTAATCTGCTAATTGTCCTTCCCTGTTGGGGCAGCAATCTCCTTTGATCTTTATTTTGATACATATACTTCTGGTGTGTGTGTGTTTGTTTGTTTACTGTTTGTCTTGGAAATTCCCTCAGGGATAATGAATTAAGTTTTTGTTTAATTCTCTGTAACAACTGACTAATGCTAACTAGGTACTAAATTTTTCTTGAAGGTGATCAGTTTGACAGTAGATAATTAATATAGCTACTGGAGCTTGAGACAGTGCACAAAATAAATCCGTGTCTGATCCTTATTTATCAAATGTGGTCACCACCATCAATGTAACAACCATGCCCCAAACAAAGCACATCTGTTCGTACAAAATGGCAGCGTGTCCTTCCAGGTACACAGTAATGGGTGGAGGCTGCCATCTGGGCTCAAGACTTGGAACTTGGGTTCTGATTTACAAAGTGCACAATATAGGCCGGGCGCGGTCGGCCTGTATTATATCCTACTTGTTGGGCAAATAAGAGTAGTAGTGGTAGTAGCAATAATTCATTTATTATATTATAAAGCACTTTTACAGTTTTAAAAGAACTTTTAAAAAATATATCTTGGGGCCAGGCACGGTGGCTCACGCCTGTAATCCTAGCACTCCGGGAGGCTGAGGTGGGCGGATCGTTTGAGCTCAGGAGTTTGAGACCAGCCTAAGCATAAGTGAGACCCTGTCTCTACTAAAAACATAGAAAGAAATTAGCTGGACAACTAAATATATATATATATATATATATATATATATATATATATATAAAATTAGCCGGGCATGGTGGCACATGCCTGTAGTCCCAGCTACTCAAGAGGCTGAGGCAGAAGGATTGCTTGAGCCCAGGAGTTTGAGGTTGCTGTGAATTAGGCTGATGCCACAGCACTCTAGCTTGGGCAACAGAGTGAGACTCTGTCTCAAAAAAAATATATACATATATCTATATATACACATATATATAGATATATAAATATATCTTGGGGTGGGGCACAGTTCACAACTGCTTTGTCCAAGGCTGACTTCTAAATGACATACCGGAAACACATCTTCTGCTTCAAAGTTTTATGCCATGTCCATTATACTGGTCTTAGGGAGCGTCCTCCGCTTACGGTATGGAAAGTGATTTGCAAACTACTGTCCGCAGAATGCCTCAGCTGTGGTCGATTGGCAAGTATGAATTTAGTCAAATGGGTCCTGCAACAGTGTCCTGAGCCCAGAGTTATTGTGAGGTTGAAAGCCAGATTTTCTTATGCTAAACATTAGGTTTCCACAGAGGGAAGTGGATATTGCTTCTAAGGCTTTGGGAGTTCAGTTTTTCTGAGATCATTGTGTTTTACAGCCTGCTTAAAACTCTGTATTCTCTGTAATAGCTGCAAACTCTTCCTATAATTATGTAGGCTCTGCTATTTTATTTTTAGTTGCAATGGTGTAAAAAAGAAAATAAATCATACTTCCCTTTGAAGGTCTTTTGTACAAACACAGTAGTTTCTCTTCTCTCTCCAAGTTTGGTAGCCTGAATTCATTTGTTATCAGGAATTTTTCTTTATACAATGTAAATTCTTTCCCACAGCCTCAAGGTAATTATACGGCAGCCAAATTCCCTTCCTTTGTCATTATTTACCAGTTCTCTGTCTTTTTTTTCTATGACATACATAATTAGTCAAATAAATAAACTTAGTACTTCCCTCACTTTTCATGTAAGTTTACAGGTTTTTCTAAAATATGGATATTGAGACCTACTCTCAAAAAATAAAAAATAAAATATGGAAAAATCGTTTAGAGAACTCCTAATTTTGCATTCACTTGTTTATGACTGTAAGTGGTGTACTTATGGTCCCACCAATATTTCTTGTATGTTTAAATCTTCCTGGTTATTTTTTCCTTAAAAAAAAACTATTTTGAAATTGACAACTCGCTGAATTTTGTGTCTGGTTTTATTTTGAAAAAAATAGTTATATTTTCAATCTTCTCCTTGCCACCTATTATATGCTAAACATTTATTAAAACAAACTATCTGATCGCTGAGAATTTTTTTTTTTTTTTTTTTGAGACAGAGTGTCACTCTGTCGCCAGGGCTAGAGCGCCGTGGCATCAGCCTAGCTCACAGCAACCTCAAACTCCTGGGCTCAAGCAATCCTCCTGCCTCAGCCTCCCAAGTAGCTAGGACTACAGGCATGCACTACCATGCTCAGCTAATTTTTTCTATGTATATATTTAGCTGTCCATATAATTTCTTTCTATTTTTAGTAGAGACGGGGTCTCGCTCTTGCTCAGGCTGGTCTCGAACTCCTGAGCTCAAAAGATCCACCTGCCTCGACCTCCCAGAGTGCTAGGATTACAGGCGTGAGCCACCGCGCCCAGCCTCTGAGCATTTTTATGTCTAGAAATTTTGCTTATTCTGGTGATTAAAATGGTAGAATATGGCCAGGCATGGTGGCTGAGGCCTGTAATCCTAGCACTCTGAGAGGCTGAGGCGAGAGGATCGCTTGAGGTAAGGAGTTTGAGACTAGCCTCAGCAAGAGTGAGACCCCCATCTCTACTAAAAATAGAAAGAAATTAGCTGGGCAACTAAAAATAGAAAAAATTAGCTGGGCATGGTGGCGCACTCCTGTAGTCCCAACTACTCAGGAGGCTGAGGCAAGAGGATCCCTTGAGCTCGGGAGTTTGAGGTTTCTGTGAGCTAGGCTGACACCACAGCACTCTAGCCCAGGCAACAGAGTGAGACTCTGTCTCAAAAAAAAAAAAAAAAAGGTAGAATCAGATAAATGACTTTTTAAATACACATACACACCTTTTAGCTAGTCACAGTGATAACGTACTATTAGTGAAACACATCAAAAGCATGCCATTGTACTTTAATTCATTCCAAGACAGACATTTTTTTGCATTTTACCATCTCTGGAATTGAGACATGTCTTATAATCAACATGGTAAAAAAGCATATTAACAGTGTTTTGTCTTTCTTGGCAGTATGACCTAAAATAATGGTGCACCTTCAATTTGGTAGCATTTTAGATTCAATTAGGTACGCTATGTACCAAGATTATTATACATGCTTTGCAGATTCTCTCATTTAATTCTCTAAGCAATCCCATGATATAGGTACAATTATCCATCCCATTTCAAAGAAGAAAATAGATTATGGAACCTACCCCCATCATTTATCAGCTACAGCATACTCTGTTGCACGCTCATAACAACTAGCTCTCAAGGGGGTGGGGAAAATGTTGATTTGTAGCATTTTCTAACTTCCATGGTGTAAATACTCTCACTATGGCTAATCTCAAGTTACCAACACGAAGTCACTGAATGTAGAATTGGGAAGATAATTGGCTCTTGTGAGCAAATATGAGCTGACTCCAGCACACCACTTATGTTGTGTGTTTTTCCTGGGGAATCTCTTCCAAATCTATGTTTTTAATACCACTCATATGCCAAATACTACAATATCCAACTCCTTATTAGTCATTTCTGCTTGGATGCCCTACTAACTCCTTCAATTCAGTGTATAAATAATACCTTTCTTACTACTGACATTCTCCCTGAGAATCATTATTGAATGCAGAAAAAGGAAATCTAGAATTTTGACAATATAATGGTTAAGAACTGTGAAGGGTATGAGATTTTTTTTTCTACTTACAAGCTAACAAATTAGCCTGCCACAGTTTCGTGGGTATTGTCACAACACTCCTGGATCAGAGACAAAGGACTTTATTACTCATAGCAAAATGAATAGTTATAGTATTGATTTTTTTTTTTTCAGTAGCCTGAGTCCCTATTCCCACTAGGTGATACACAATGAGTGGCATTAAAGGAAAAGAAACCTGAGTTCAGGGCACCCAAACCTTTTATAATGGTCAGTAAGCCTGCTTTGGAAGGAAACACTATCTATCTCACAAGGCTGTAAGCAAACCTGCCCTTTGGTCTGGAGAAAGATGTTATTTCTGTCTTCCAGAAATATTCACTATAGGCCGGGCATGGTGGCTCACATCTGTAATCCTAGCACTCTGGAAGGCCGAGGCAAGAGGATCTCTTGGGGTCAGGAGTTCAAGACCAGCCTGAGCAAGAATGAGACCCCCATCTCTACTAAAATAAATAGAAAGAAATTACCTGGACAACTAAAAGTATATAGAAAAAATTAGTTGGGCATGGTGGTGCATGCCTGTAGTCTCAGCTACTTGGGAGGCTGATGCAGGAGGATTACTCGAGCCCAGGAGTTTGAGGTTGCTCTGAGCTAGGCTGATGCCACGGCACTCTAGCCCAGGCAATAGAGCAAGACTCTGTCTCAAAAAAAAAAAAAAAAAAGAAATTCACTATATAGTCATCCTTGTAAAGACAGTCTGGAGCAAAGACAATCAATGACTCTGCTCCCAAAATATGCAAAAACACAAGAGACCCAAGAAGAAATTTTCTGTGGGTATGCTACTCTGTTGGCCACTCTGATTAATATGACTTATAGAGCCTAGAACTGAATACATTCAATAGGTCTTACATAGCATGAAATTAGGCTGCTATCAACAGGATTCCAAGTGCAGCAGGGTGAGGCTGACCTGCAGTACTGACCACAACCATACCCCCCAGCATACTGGGCCCAATTAGCTAAACAAATTCCACAGCCATCAGCATCTATCTTGGCCAGATGGCTTACCCCTTTAGTGTCTGCACTGACGTTTACACTTGGCCTGAGACATTACTCTAGTAGTCTCTAATACTGCACAGACTCTGCCTTGGTCTTCAAAGAAGTCATCTAGAGCAATTCTGTCATCAACGGCAACCCTATCCAGTGAAGTGAAGATGACCTGAATGCCTTTCAGGGCCAAGGTGGTATCACTGATTACTTCAGCTAAAGTCAGGGAGAATTTTTGAATCGTCTTTTCTAATTGGTTGACTTGTATCACAAGAAAAGTTGCCCACATTGTACACTCAATAACTAGTCAGTTATCCCTCTGGAAAGCTTCCCAAAGTAATTAAGCCTCATTTTGGAAAGATCTCTGCTGTTATCTGAGGGTTACGTGATCTGCTGATGGTGTATGGTGTTTCCTTAAATACATGAAGATCTCTTAAGGCCAACCCTAAGGTATAAGTCAACATGTTTAGAGGAGGGGGGCAAGTTAATGTCCAGTTTCCACATAGGAAACACAGGGTTTTTATTAATTATTGGAGTCCTGAAGTGGAACCAATATCAGTCAGGGAGCCAATGTGGCCTTCCAACTGGATGTTGAGTCTTAGGGTCCCCATTTCAGTGTGAATAATTGAGTGTAGACCTTATTTTCGGAGGGACTGCCTAAGGGCAGCCAGTCCAACCTGTCCTGTTTGTCCATACAACCAGCCAAGTGGCTTTCAGCTGCACTACCAAATGACTGATGACTATAGAAATGAGAGTGGAGAGGAATTCTGGAGGTATTAGCAGACATTTTGCCTGGGAGGTACATAAACTGGGGCCATCCCTTCTATTTCCAATAGACTCCTCAGTAAGGTTAAAGGGAATTGTGATCAAATAGTGGTCAGGGATGTCAGTGGAGGATGTCAAACTCAATAGTCAAATTTAAGGCACTTGCAATAGTTTGGGAGAGCTTTTGTGGGGAAGGCTCCAGGTGTGGTTCTAAAAGAAAAAGATTATTAATGTGTTTTTTTCCTCCCATGCCTCTTGGGTCTTAAGGTGTTTCCTCCACTGCCAAAAAGTTGGCATGTCCCATTCCATGAGCTATAACTTCATCATGTTTCCAGTTATCCCCTACTTGCACCCAGACCTTCTATCCAGAAAGGTCAGGTGCAAAAGAGACAAGGGTTATTTTTATAAAACATACGAGACCCATTATGTCCCCCACTTTGGCCTGCATGTTTAATGTGGGGTGACCTGATGAGCAGCGCTCATTATCCTTACATTCGAGACCATACCAATCCCAAAAGAGAACCCAGGTGGCTGACCCGCAACTTACTTTTAATCCCCTAGACCTCCTTTTGTCTAGGCTGCCATGCAGAAGGTGTAGCAGCCAGGCCAGAGTGCAATTCTGGTTGGGGAAAAGATAGATGCATCCTGCCCAAGAGTGATCACTGTGGAAGCCTAAAGTTTTGAAATAAGTCTTTGTAATCCTCTACCTCCTTAGTCCTGATCTGTATCCAGAAAGTGGCCGAGAGGAGATAATCCCTTTCTGGCCATAGTCACATTCATTGACCATACTAATTTACTATGGTGTGTGGACCAGGAAGAGGTGAGGGAGGTAAAGATTGTTTCAATTCCCCAAAATTTTGTTTCATTATTATTATTGTTGTTATTTTTGAGACAGGGTCTCACTCTGTTGCCTGGGCTAGAGGGCAGTGGTGTCATCATAGTCATCACAGCTCACTGCAACCTCAGACTCCTGGGCTCGATGGACATGGTGGCTCATCCCTGTAATTCTAGCACTTTGGCAGCCCGAGGCGGGAGGATCACTTGAGGCTAGGAGTTTCAAGTTGCAGTGAGCTAGGATGACACCATTGCACTCTAGCCTGGGCAACAGAAAAACTATGACAAATGCTCATATATCCCATCTATTCTTCTAAGTGTTCACTCACCTTTCCTAAAAATAAATTATTTTCCCTATGTGGCCTACCTCTCCTTCCCCTTTCCCTACCTTGGTGGAATATGAACTCTCAAATATTACCATTTTTTTTTTTTTTGGTGTTCACCTTTTTTCCTTTAATGTCCCTATGCATATAAAATTAAAAATTAATAAATTGGTATGACTTTTCTCCTGTTAAAAAAAATAAGAGGCCGGGCACAGTGGCTCACGCCTGTAATCCCAGCACTTTGGGAAGCCCAGGTGGGAGGACCACTAGAGGCCAGGAGTTGGAGACAAGCTTGGGCAACATGGCAAGAGACCCTATCTCTACCAAAAAAAAAAAAAAAAATTAGTCAGGTGTCGTAGTGTGCACCTGTAGTGTCAGCTACTTATGAGGCTGAGGCAGGAGCATTTCTTGAGCCCAGGAGTTTGTTTAATTTTTTTTGTGTGTGTTGGGGGAGATAGGGTTTCACTATGTTGCTGGAGGTAGAGTGCAATGGTGTCATCATAGCTCACTGCAACCTCAAACTCCTGGGCTCAAGCAATCCTCCTACCTCAGCCTCCTGAGTAGCTGGAACTACAGGCATGCACCAGCATACCTGGTTAATTTTCAATTTTTTTTGTAGAGATGAGGTCTTGCTATGTTGCCTGGTCTTGTCTTGAACTCCTGGGCTCAAGCAACCCTTCCATCTTGGCCGTGAGCACTGAGCCCAGCCTCTGTCCTCTCTTTTAATAGGCATCAATCTTCTCTGGTTGATGAAACTCTTGGACATGGGATTGATGACAATGTGGTTCATTTTGAAGGATTTGTCTTTAGGCAGGTAAGAGAGTGCAGAGAAAGTCTCTTTGCGTTGCCTATTTTTCAAGTGCCTTCAGCTCAAAGGAATCACTGCAGTTGTCCCTCAGTATCTCCTGGATTGGTTCCAGGACCCCTGTGGATACCAAAATTCTCAGATGCTCAAGTCCCTTATATAAAATAGTGCAGTATTTGCATCCAACCTGCACGCATCCTGTCATGTACTTTATTTATTTATTTTTGAGACAGAGTCTCACTTTGTTGCCCAGGCTAGAGTGCTGTGGCATCAGCCTAACTCACAGCAACTTCAAACTCCTGGGCTCAAGCAATCCTCCTGCCTCAGCCTCCCGAGTGGCTGGGACTACAGGCATGCGCCACCATGCCCGGCTAATTTTTTCTATATAGTTTTAGTTGCCCAGCTAATTTCTTTCTATTTTTAGTAGAGACGGGGTCTCGCTCTTGCTCAGGCTGGTCTCGAACTCCTGAGCTCAAACGATCCACCCACCTCGGCCTCCCAGAGTGCTAGGATTATAGGTGTGAGCCACCGTGCCCGGCATATATGTATTATTTTTATTGTTATGTTATTTTTACTGTTTTTATATTTTGAATAATCTTTGATCTGAGATTGGTTGAATCCTTGGATGTGGAACCTGAAGATGCAGAGGGACAAATGTATACCCAAACAGGTAGCATGTCCTAAACTCCTTCACAGACGTATTTTGGAGTGGCATATCGTGATCTCCAACAATACATATTCATTTTAGAGTAATCATGAGATAAAAATAAAGGTAACTCATAATCCAATCACCCACAGATAAGTACTGTTATGCATAGTCCATAGGTCCTATTTTTTTTTTCTAAAAAGAAAATGTGAACCATATTGTATGTTTTATAACTTTTTTCCCATTTATTTTTTATTATGCATATTTATGGAGTACAATTGCAGTCTTATTACATTGATATTAATATATTGCCCAACAATTTTAGATGGTCATGGATGGTAAGGAGAGTGGCAGATCCATTAAATACTATCAGTCCACTGTTGAGTGGCTTTTGCAATAAACAGTGCATCATTGTTAGACTATAAATGATCTAGAAAGCCAAACACAGATTACTTTCAAGGGTCACAGTGGTGTGCCTGGACTCACTGATTGGACTAGAACAGCAACATTATAAATTTAAAAAATGTCAACAGCAGTGAGGCACGAGATAGCCCTAAGATGAGGTCAAAATTCTGATGTAGTTAGTCTGCCAAGGGTTGGGTGGGGTAGGGAATGCCCTGTGCTATGTGGGCTCCCACACCACAAGACAAGGAGTCAACTTTTGGTAGGAGTCACCATTCTGGCATGGAGTGGTATCGTCTGCATGGAAAACACAGAGATTTTACTTTGTGCCCAGCCTGTGGGGGTGATTGCCCTGTCCATACAATGATGGATCCAAGCAGCAATGGTGGCAGTTTGGGCAGTGTAGGCTCTATCAGCATGAAACTCCCATCAATTCATTAAAGAAGAAGTCCTTAATGTGGGCATCTACATAAGTGACCCAGACAGTTCAATCAGCAAACACAGTTTGCTTCCATAGTTCATAGTCCTAAAGAGGTCAGTCTGTAGTTTTCCAGGTGGAAGTTAAATAGCTAGGTCCTCATCAATAACTCAAGAGTTTGAAAAAATATAATAACATGATTCACCAAGGTGAGTACTGGCCAGAGATATTAGAATGGCCTTGTGTTCTGTCCACTTTGGGATAAAGATCATGTCCATTTCTGCTTCTGCATAATTGAGGCTGAGGCTGAACAGTTGCCGGGTAGGACACCATCAGGTTTCAGCTTAGCCAAACTATCAGTGAACCAGACTTAGGAATTTAGGGAAACCTCTGTGAATCAAGGGCCCCATTGGGCCAGTGGCAGCAGAGGAGGGGAAGAAAGTTCTTCCCAAAGAGATAGATGCTACCTTTTCATGTAAAGGCAAGATACCACTGAGGCCAGGCTGGCTGCCTTTTTTTTTTTTTTTTTTTTGAGTCAGAGTCTCACTTTGTTGCCCAGGCTAGAGTGAGTGCCGTGGCGTCAGCCTAGCTCACAGCAACCTCAAACTCCTGAGCTCAAGTGATCCTCCTGTCTCAGCCTCCCGAGTAGCTGGGATTACAGGCATGTGCCACCATGCCCGGCTAATTTTTTCTATATATATTTTTAGCTGTCCATATAATTTCTTTCTATTTTTAGTAGAGATGGGGTCTCGCTCTTGCTCAGGCTGGTCTCGAACTCCTGAGCTCAAACGATCCGCCCACCTCGGCCTCCCAGAGTGCTAGGATTACAGGCGTGAGCCACCGCGCCCGGCCGCTGCCTTCTTGAATACATTTCCATTTGGCCAGCAAGGCTTGTTGGGTCCTTCCCACCTTGCTGGTCATTGAGTCCGTGTTGACCTTCCCCAAATGAGACTATCAGGCAGAGTCACAAGGCCTAAATAGGTCAGGTGGTCAGTTTCTGCAGGAGCTCCGTAATCGCTTTTAGTTGCTTCACTTCAGGGAGGCGACAATTTCAAAACTCCAAGGATCACCTCCATACAGAGGCTACCTCCTTTAGTCGGAGGCTCCAGTTGGCAATCATCAGTTAAAGAGACTTGTAGCTCAAAGTGGTTATTAGGATTATTAGGTATCCAAGGGAACTAGCACTTCCAGCTTTTCCCCATCCAGATAATCCTCTCTGAACTTCATGATCATTCACAACACAAGCATGTGAAACCTCAATAGCAATTATGCATCATGAGTGGAAACCACAACAACAGTACGGTGAATTGGCCCAGAAGATCATGAGATCATATTAGCTTCTTTTCCCCACCTTGAACCAGGGCCAAACACCATTAGTTTAATCTAGATCCATTTATGCCTGAATCCTACTTCACTCCTGTTCTTCCCAGGTATATGGACCAGTAATTCCCTTTTTTATTTAAGCTACCTCATGTTGGGCTTCCATTACTTGCAATCAAAAGAATACTGATGAATACAGTAGAAACTTACAAGATATACTAAGAAGCATGGTTTAAACCTTGAAAGTCATGTGTAGTCACAAGTGAAGAATTTCAGTCACATGCATGACATGGTCAGCATATTTGACTTCCTTATATTTCTCATATTTCAAATATTCTAATTCATATTTGAATTAAAAGTGGGAACAGAAAACAGGGAAGCTGGCAGTCATTGATCCAATCCTGACTGTTCTGTGCTGACCACTGCAGAGGTTGTGATTTGGCTTCCTGAAGAGGTTGTGGGCCTGAGTTCTATTGTCACATATGTCTGACCATTATCCGTTTCTATATCCAGTCTCTCAGTCTCCTCTTTTGGCCACTCACTCACTTTTGAGAAGTTGATAAACTCAGAGAATGTTTGAGATCCAGGTCTCTAAGTCTCCAGGATTGTCCAGTTGTCTCCACAGCCAACTATATGGAGAGATCTTGACTTTGTGATTGTATCACTGTCGGGACCACCTGACAAGACAGTGACTAAGCAGGTAGATTTAAGACTCTGGAGAGAATACAGTGGACCAACATCATGACCACTAGGACAAAAGCAAGAGCAATTAACATTACCTGTAAGATGCTTCAAAACCAAGATCCCCAATTATTCAACTCAGAAGAAGAGAATAAGACTGTGGGTGGCATGAAGAGTACAATTTTTGAGTAAGGGTTGATGCCTTACAAAGTTCTTCTATAATGGTTCCCTTAAGGCGTGTGCCTCAGTCAATTGATATAAATTTTGGTATGCTCCAAGTTGGAAACACAAACTCAAGTGGCTTTTTAGCAACTGTAAGGTCTATAGCTTTTCAGAAAGGAAATGCTTCAACCCATCCTGAAAATAGACATACAATCACTGAAACCTATTCAAACCCCACGGAGAGAATAAAACAGATTCATGAAAAAAACCACTTGAAAGTGCTCAAAGGACCCTTGAAGCTTTGGTTCCTGTCCATGCCCCTCCCCCGTACAGCTTTCTAGGATTATGTTGCTGACAGGTGACACATGACCTTCAAAGAACCTCAGCTGTCTTTTAAAATTTTCCCCACGAATGTTGATTTAAGACAGTAACCAACTTTTCTGTACCTTAATGAGTAGTTTCATGGAGAAATTTAGCTAAAGTCCATTTGAAATCATTTGTGCCGCCAAGCAGCCTTTTTGTGAGCATTAGGGATTATCTGTGTGAAGAATACAACCGGATTTTTTTCCATTCTTCTTTGTCAAAACCAGAGACAAATTGACACTTTGTAAAGGCCTCTTTGAACCTCTCCAGAGATTTCTCTTTTGAGGGTTTCGTTAGGATTATAAGCTTGATTAAGGCTTCTTGTTTGGAAATGCTGCTAGAGCACGTCTTTAGCTTCATAGTATCTTTTCGCATGGGCCTTAACCTTTGTATTAATAGTAGCCACCTCTTCAGGTAGTAGGAGTTCATCTAAAGTTCCTTAATTTGTTATTCATTTTTGATGGGGGTTCCAGTAGAGGTCAGAAGACCCTTTTGTTTCCAAAGCATGCCCAAACCATGTACTACTCCAAAAGCTTACCTACTGCCTGTATATATGTTTACTCTCTGGACATTGTACAGTTGACAAGCTCTACTAAGTGTGAGATTCTGTCATCCGTGTTTTCTTTTTTTATTTATTATTATTTTTTATTGACTTTTAATTAAAGATTGTATATATTTATGATGTATAACATGATATTTTGAGATATATATGTATAGTGGAGTATCTAAATCAAGATAGTTAACATACGAATTACTTCACATACTTATTTCTTTGTGGTGAGAACACTTCAAATCTACTCTCTTAGCAATTTTCAAGTATACAATATGTTGTTATTAACTGTAGTCACCATGATGTACAATAAATCTCTTGAACTTATTTCTCCTACCTAAGTGAAATTTATGTCCTTTGAATAACATGTCCCCAACCCCTCATCCTCAGCTTCTGGTAACCACATTTCACCCTCTGTTTCCTTCCTTCCTTCCTTCCTTTCTTTCTTTCTTTCTTTTTTTTTTTTTTGTGACAGAGTCTCACTTTTTTGCCCTGGCTAGAGTTCCGTGGCATCAGTCTAGCTCACAGCAACCTCAAACTCCTGGGCTTAAGCGATCCCCCTGCCTCAGCCTCCCGAGTAGCTGGGACTACAGGTGCAAACCACCATGCCTGGCACTCATCACCACACTCAGCTAATTTTTCTGTTTTTGGTAGAGATGGGGTCTCGCTCTCCCTTAGGCTGGTCTCAAGAGAAGCATCGACAAATTTTTTAGTGACAGCTATTGCCCTAAAATAAGTGGGATAAGCCTTTGTGACCAAGTCAAGAATGAGGCTGTAATAAGCAATGGGTTTTTGATGGTTCCCGTAAGTTGAGTTAAAACCCCAAGAGTTTGTCTAGATTGCACGTGCAGCTGTTACCATGGCACCTTGTTTAATTCCCAAATGTTGTTGAAAGGTATTTTTTACCTTATCCAAAAATCATATATCATACACACATATACACAAATATATTCTCTGTTGCATGTTTGAGTTATATTCCAATCAATTCTTATGGGAAGTATTTCAGTTAAGGCTATGAGGAGAGTTTGTCCAACTTTTTGAACCATTGTTTTTTTTTACTTTCAGGTTTATTGTGAAAAGAGGAATCCTCTAGATAACCTTCCGGGTCATTCCAATCAACTTTTGCTATCCAGTATTTAGTATTTGAGTTTCTTTTTTTTTGAGATGGAGTCTCACTCTGTGACCTGGGCTAGAGTACTGTGGCATCAGCCTCGCTCACAGCAACCTCGAACTCCTGGGCCCAAGCAATTCTCCTGCCTCAGCCTCCCAAGTAGCTGGAATTACAGGTGCACACCACCAAGCTCCACTAATTTTTCCATTTTTAGTAGAGACGGGGTCTCGCTCTTGCTTAGGCTGGTCTCCAACTCCTGACCTCAAGCGATCCTCCCACCTCGGCCTCCCAAAGTGCTAGGATTACAGGTGTGAGCCTCACCTGACCAGTATCTTGAGTTTTTCACCAACATATGTATAATTTGATACAGCTCAGGTAAGCTAGGGGTCATAGGTACCCAGGTCATATGCATAATAATTCTAAATTCTTCTATGAACAGTTGTTGGTATTATCTGGGTTTAGGAACATCCTTAATTGTAGCTCTTAGTTCAACTCAGGTCCAAGGTTTAAATTTTACAATTGCTTGCATACTGGTTCAAAGGCAGGATTGATCTTTAGAGGCAGTGGATATTTTCTGGTCTTAGCAGAGTTGTTGGGAAAGGTTGGGGGTGTGTAGGAGAGAAAGAGGAGGGAAGAATCTATGTAGGTGCAGAATGAGAGAGAGCAGGAGGATGAGGAGGGAGAGTTGGATAGAGGGAAGCAACTGAGAACAAGGAAGGAGGAGGCTTACTAGGGAAACAAGTCTAGTTTTTTATCGCTTAAGTTTTCAAATTGCTTATTAACTTTGGCCAAATAGTATTTTAGTGAAGCAATTATTGAATCACAATTTCATTCAGAGGCCTTTGCATACCAATCAAAAACTACTGCCCATTGGACCTGAGAAAACTTATTTCCTTTCTTTACTAAGGTTCTTCTCAAATGAACAATATTGTTCAAGTTAAAAGTTTCCCTGGAGTGGCCACTGAAGGACCCTGGTGAAGTTATGCATTTAGAAAGAAGTCACATGAATTAAGATCGTAATGAGAGTAGGATTTGGACTCAGATGACAACTAAGCCGGTCAAAAGTGATGTTTGTGCACTTTGTGTCTCAGGCCCCAACCTTACGATAGGCCAACTCTCAATGCAGACCCAACAATCTGTGCCCCTAGTAAGCAGAAAAATAGAGAGACCATTCACTCTGGATCAAAGCCAAGCTTCTAGGACAAAAAAATCAAGTCAGGCCGGGCACAGTGGCTCACATCTGTAATCCTAGCACTCTGGGAGGCTGAGGTGGGAGGATTGCTTGAGCTCAGGAGTTCGAGACCAGCCTGAGCAAGAGCGAGACCCCGTCTCTACTAAAAATAGAAAGAAATTAGACAAACAACTAAAAATAGAAAAAATTAGCCAGGCATGGTGGCGTGTGCCTGTAGTCCCAGCTACTCGGGAGGCTGAGACAGGAGGATCGTTTGAGCCCAGGAGTTTGAGGTTGCTGTGAGCTGGGCTGACGCCACAGCACTCTAGCCCGGGCAACCAAGTGATCTCAGTCTCAAAAAAAAAAAAAAAAAAAATCAAGTCAGACAAGACAGAAGAACCTTATTCAGTTTTATTGGTGATCCATAACAAGGTTTGTCTGAATGGCTACTGGTTTGGTGAGAACCACAAATTCACCAGTGAGTGAGGCTTATTCAAAAAATAGACCAATAAAGCCTATGCCAGGGCTATAACTTTTGATTCTCTTTGTATGGCAAATAATGCTTTTAGATAGATAATGCAAATTGAAAGCATAAAAAAGAACAAAAAGGACGAAAAGAAATGGGCTAATGCCACAAAAGATGTCAAACAAATGAGAACGAATAAATAACCTGGGCACCAAACAGAAAAAATAGCCAAGGAACTCAATGTAAAAAGAGCGGGATTTAGACCTGGTGCTGATTTATCATGTCATTATAGACTCAAAAGCCACAAGCATGCTTGAGCCCAAGAGGTCGAGACCAGCCTGGGCAACATAATGATAGCACCCCCCCTCGCCCCCCCACCCCCTGCCACCTCTACAAAAATAAAAAATAAAAAAAGTAGCTGGATGTGATAGCACGAGCCTGTAGTCCCAGCTACTCGGGAGGCTGGGGAGGGAGGAAGGCTTAAGCCCAGGAGTTCAAGGTTATTGTGAGCAATGATCAGCCATTGCACTCTAGTCTGGGCAACGGAGCAAGACCTTGTCTCTAAAAGAAAAACACAAAAACAAAAACCTACAAGCAGCAAGACACAAGAGGCCTCCGTGGTGCTGCACCGGGTTGAAGGCTGAGATCTGCAGCAACGGGCAGGGCAGACCGTGTCTTGTGAAGCCTCCAGGAAAAATGTGGAAATAAATAAAATCACCCAAATGAGAACAAACAGAAGCTTTTTTATTTCATAGCTTGCTATATCTGGGGAGTCAGCCACTCTAATTAGTGGTTGGCAGAGATTCAAAGGCAAGCAGGGGAAAGGGGAAGATTTACAGTGAAAAAAACAAAAAGGGAAGGCTTCCGGTTTGCTTTCCCTGGAGGCTGTTGGCATGGAGAAGCCGGAGGCAGGCAAACTAGCTAGGGCATCTGCTGTGATTGGCTTGAGGAGCATATCTGGCTACCTCTGGTTGGTCCTGAGTTGGAAGTGGGCAAAAAACAGGGAAGCTGACAGTCATTGACCGAGTCCTGACCATCCGGGGCTGATTGCTGCAGAGGTTGTGGTTTGGCTTCCTGGACTGGTGGCCACAGGTTGTGGGGCAGAGTTCGATTGTCGTATACTGTCTGGCCATTGTCCATCTGTATAGTCAGTCTCTCAGTAGTAATCTGATGCCCCTTAAACACGATTGTGTACACAGATGTCCGTTCGACCTATTGGGAGAATGTCCTTTCTCGGGCTGTCTGAAATGATACCAAAATCAGTTTAAAATAGTCTGGCGGTTGCCTAGTCCACAAAGTGGTTGTGAGGATTCAACGTGCAGGTCTCATTCACCTCATGGAATAACAGAAACCTGGATTTTGGTTGTGCCTTCATTAATAACCATAAGCCCTGGGCACTTACTGATCTTCTTTGGGACTCAACTGCTATTCCAATAAAATGGGTACAGCAATAAAGTTATTTCCCAAAGGCAAAGAACCAAACCAGATGCTCACTTGCAGTAGTTTCTAGCCCCGAGTCACATCATGATTATGTATAATTTTTTGATTCTAGGTCTGTCCATTGGGATGGGCACCTGGCTGCTGGGGTTAAATAGGAAATGTTCACTTGCGGTTGTTGCTTTGTCCTGACTTAAGCTGTGACAACGCATTAATCATCCTCAGACCTTTTTGCTGTAGTGGTGCAGTGAAAAGAGCTCTAAACTTGAAAGGAGATCTCTAGTGAGTTAGAGTTCTGACATTTAAGCGGTGTGTGATTTTCAGTAAGTTTCTTAGTATCTTTGTGTCGCAGTGTCCTCATTTGCAAGATGTCATTCTGTTACCCCAAGGTTGTGGGGAGAGTATTAGTGTGTATCTTCACATTGATATTTGGCTTCATTAAAATTCTGGTATCAAGTATAATGAAGTGTGAATTGGAGAAAATAATTCAATTTTTTAAAGTGCAGAATTAAAAACTTAAAGAAAATGTTAAGAGGCATAGGAAATATTTTTCAGAGAGTTCATCTATAGGCCAGCAAGTGGGACTTCGTGAGTTCCTTGACTAATGGGTGGACTTCAGATGGTTTCCTTCTTTCCTGTGTCAGAAGGAGTAGCTCTCTGGTAGGTCATTTCACATCTGCGTCTGATCGTTTATTTTAGAAACCTCTTGCTTCTGCGGCATTTTCCTTGGGGAGGAAGTAAGAGTGACCATAATTGAGGGATTATGACCCATTGTTTTTATTTCCATACATTCCATAGAGGAAGGGCACTTATCTTACTGCGTATCCTGGGCTTTAGGACAAAGCCCATGACATGGCTTAGGTATTTCTTTATTTTCATTTCTTTTATTTTTTGAGGGCTTGAGGAGAACTGAGATTAAGATATACTATGAGTAAAGCTTCCTTTGGAGCTTCCTTGAAAAGATCTTGGTGATAATGCCATAGATAGCATTACAAGGTCATTTGGAGTACATTTTTGGCCCTCTGAGGAAGGTTCTGGGTCAAGGTCCTAACATCTGGGTGGTAGAACATTTTCCCCCACATGCTTAAACTCCAATGTCATCATAACGTAGGTTTAATTTTTATTTCCCTGCTTGTCGCTTCTTAGTTTTATCTTGATTCACATTAATAACTTATAGGCAGAAAAGCCCAAGAAGGTTACAGACTGCATGACTGTGGAGTGTACCGGGCGGTGGCACCCAGATCCTCTCTTCAGGACAGAGAGTGTCAGCAGCTGAAGACTCTCAGCCAAACTCCCCTGGAAGAATTGCCCTTGACCGCTGAAAACCCCTGGCCCAAGATCATTTCCTGAGGGCAGTCCCCTTCCTAGGGTGGGTCCACGTGAGGGTATAAAGGCAGGGTCTTTTGCTTCAGTTTGGCACAACCATGAAGGGACATTGCAGCTGCGGAGCTTCTGGAGGAACAGGCTGAGACCTCTGTGGTGACGGCATCACACAAGGTCCATTCTGCCCCACCAAATCCTGCTTGCTTCTCCCTGCACCCAGCCCGATCCCCGGGGCACTCGCCCCCGGCACACAAATCTTCATGTCACAATCTATCTGCCAGGGAACCTCACTGTAGCAATGACCAAAACATTTTGCGAGGAGGAATCATATTACTCTACCTTTCTTATGCCCCTGGTCAGAATCAACTTCTCTTAAATTCATTTTCCTTGTGGAAGAACAACAGAAAAACTTATGAGAGAAACTTTAAAGTCATAAGAGCTGCCTTCAGAAAACATGACTTGTTAGATTTTACAACATTGAGTGTCTCCCTCAAACTTGTTCGACATTTTTTCTGACCCTCCCAAATAATCAACTAGTATTTATTAACATAATGACTAATAAGAAATGAATAAAGGGTGAATATTGGATAACTCTTTTTTGTTATGGCAAAATATACAAAAGATAAAATTTACCTCTTTAACCATTTTAAGTATACAGTTCAGTGGCATTTAATATATTCGAATTGTTGGGCAACCATCATCACCACGGCCCAGCTCCAGAACTTTTTCGTCATACCAGCTGAAACTCTGTGCCCATTAAACAATATGGATTAGATTTGATGTGATCATTTAGTTCTTGGTCCCCTTCATTCTAAAAAGTTGAGTTTGGGGAAAGGGGAGTGGACAGGAGTCCCATCTGATTCTAAAGAACTTGGCGTTATGCAAAATAGTGACTGCCACAGGAAAAAAAAGTGAATGAAAAAATGCTGGGAAGCTGGGCCGGGCGTGGTGGCTCACGCCTGTAATCCTAGCACTCTGGGAAGCTGAGGCAGGAGGATCGCTCGAGGTCAGGAGTTCAAGACCACCTTGAGCAAGAGTGAGACCCCCGTCTCTACTAAAAAAAATAGAAAGAAATTATCTGGACAGCTAAAAAAATATATATATATATATGGAAAAAAAAATTAGCCGGGCAGGGTGGTGCATGTCTGTAGTCCCAGTTACTCAGGAGGCTGAGGCAGTAGGATTGCTGGAGCCCAGGAGTTTGAGGTTGCTGTGAGCTAAGCTGATGCCACGGCACTCTAGCCCAGGCAACAGAGTGAGACTCTGTCTCAAAAAAAAAAAAAAAAAAAAATGGGAAGCTGGGTGACTGTAGAATAGTACTTTTAAGACTGGAAGTTCTAACACTCCTATGGAATAAAGAGAGTGAATATAAATATTTTACTCATTGATTCCTTAGATTTTTACCTTAACAAAAAGAACTTTATTGCTTTTTTTTTTTTTTTTTTTAACAAGCTCAGCGTTTAAAAAAAAATACCAAGAATAAACTAAAGAGGATAATCTGGTCTTACCATCAAGAAGTAACTATTATTAACATTTGGTCAATGTCTTGCCAGATATCTTTCTGTGCATAAGATTGAATACACAAACTGAACACAAATATATTTTTCTGAGAATATGATCATAATCTGCCTTGCTTTCTCCTCACAAAAGATGCTTTGTCCATCTTCCTAGGCACCATAGATCTTTAGAGCTGAAAGGGAAATTGGAAATAGTATCAGTAAGGCCCTTACATCCCACTGGAAGGAAATGTGTGGGGCTTGCGAGCTCTCTACACAGAACAGAGATTTCATAGCTACCTCAAGGATTCAGGGAAATAGCAAATAGCGTCTCCCTAAAAAATGTTTGTGATACCTCCTGTGTTCATGCAACTTAATTTGTTTACTTAAATTTATCATTTCAGTGGGGACGAGGGGATTGGGTAAATTCACATCTAATGGGTGTGGTGCGTACTGTCTGGGGGATGGGCACGCTTATAGCTCCGACTTTGGCAGTGCAAAGGCAATATGTGTAACCAAAGGGTTTGTACTCCCATAATAATCTGAAATAAAAAAAATATCATTTCAGTGATTGATTTTTGTGGGGTTTTTAAATTTTATTTTTATTTTCCAGCTTTTAGTTTTTATACATGCCACATATTTTAAAGATACAAATGAGGCTTATTGTAAAAAACAAAAACAATAAAACACCAGCAGTCCATCCCCTCTTACCCTTTGTATTTTTCCCCTTAAAGGCACCCACTTTCAAATCATTTAGAGTTTTTTTTCACTTTCCAATATTTAAATAACTTGCATATTTTGGCACTTCTTCCAGTTTTAAGCATTATCCATCAATTTTCCACTACCAGTGATGAGGTCTTACCCCTCTATTCATCCCTCACTATCAGCCATCCTTAACTTTCCTACCCACCCCCAATCCATCCACTCAGTACAGGAGAGAATGAGGTGGAAATTACTTTTCTCTAGTAAATTAAGGGTACGGCTCCATCGTCTTCCAGTCTTGTTGTTCACAAGTCCAAGACCATTGTTATTGCCTTTACTCTGAATGTCCAATTTGTTTTTTTCATCTCTAGAACTTGTAGGATCTTTGTCTCCAGTGTTCTGACTTTTATAAGTTTGTGCCTTGCTCTGGGCCTTTAGCGAGTCCTTTTGATAAGGAAAACCCCCATTTATTACTTGGCACAGCAGCCACCTGACACCCCCACCCCTCACGGAAGACCTGAATCAGCATAATACTAACCTATTACCTGGCCCATCAACTAACCTATTACCTGGTGAGCATTAGCCACCTGAGACCCCATCGCTCGACCACCCCAACTTAATAAAAGTGAGAAAAATTGGATACACGGGGCTCAGAATTTGGTGGCGAGACCCCTCTGAGCCCTCCGGTGAATAAACCTTGATTCTCTGACTCTCCTCGTGCCACTCGGTTTGTCCTCGGGACCACCCGCTATAACACTTTCAACCTGGAAATCATGTCCCTCGGTTTGGGGCAATTCCCTGATTTCACCGATGATTTGCTTCTTTCTGCTTCTTCCATTTCTCTCTTTTTCTTGAGCTCTTCTTTTGGCCGCTGGACCTCTGGAATCAGTCTTGTAACTTTCTTACATTTTCTCCTCTATTTTCCAGATCTTTGTTTTTTGTCTTCTCTCTAGGAAACTGACTTACTTTTCTATTCCAAACTGATCATAGAGTGGCTTAAAATAAACACAAACGTATCACCTTATAGTTCTGAGGGTCAGAAGTGTAATAGAGTTCTCACTGGACTAAAGTCAAGGTGTCTGAAGGGCTGAGTTCTTTCTGGTGGCTTGGGGGGAAAAGTATGTTTCTTGCTTATTCAGGTTGTTGGCAGAATTCAGTTTCACGTGATTGCAGGGCTGAGGTTCCCATTTTCTCAGTGGCTGTCAGTTAAGAGGTCTTCCAGCTTGTAGAGGCTGCCCACATTCCTGGGCTCACGCTCTCCTTCCTCCCTCTTCAAAGCCAGCAACAGTGGTTCAAGTCCTCTCGTGCTTTTGGAATCTCTCCCAGCTTTTTCTGTTGTGTCATCTCTCAGCCTCCAGCCACAAGATTCTCAGCTCTTAAGAGCTCCTGTAATTAGTGGGCTCACTTGGTAATCCAGGATACTCCTCTCAAGATCACCAACCTTACTCATGTCTGTAAAGTCCCTTGATGTCACGGGTTCTGGGGATCAGGACACAGATATCTTTGGGGATCCTTATTCTGCCTACCACAGGAGTTTTAATGCCTACTATACCTACTGTAATATATTCAACTTCTAACAACTCTAGTTCTCTGAGTGTTCCCTTTTTTGTAGAGCAAACTATTTTTATTGCATGTTTGGGATAACTTTACTTATCTCTCTGAATATAATAATGAGAGCTTTAAAAATCTGTTTGTTGTACTTGCTTCGGCAGCACATACACTAAAATTGGAATGATACAGAGAAGATTAGCAAGGTCCCTGTGCAAGGATGATAAAATAAAAAAAAAAAGAATAAAAAATAAAAATCTGTTCGTTTCTTCTCCTTGTATAATTTGTTTCTTGTAAGTTGCCTTTTTATTGTGTTTATTTTTGTCTTCATCTTCCACCCTGGAGCTATCTGTTGGTTCACAGTTGCTTGCCATGGGCATGAAACTGCTGGTTGGGCCCTCTGGGTACCTGGGCAAGACTTGTGGACCAGGGGCTTGAGGATAAGGTGGCTTACATAATATCAACATTTTTAGTTTTTTTTTTTTCTTGGGTTGGTCAAGTTCCTGAGAGATGGATCTTTCCATCGTCTCTTGCTTTCAGGGTATCGCTGGCTGTCTGCATTCTGGGAACCAAAGAAGGCAAAGCTGGGAAACCTCAGCATTCATGATGTGAACTGCTAATGAATTTCTCTGCTTGCATTAGGAAATCCTCACCCTCAGATGTACTTACTGTCTTCTAGCCAAGAGATTGTAAAATTTCCTTCTCTGGAGAAATTACATTGGTCTTCTCCTTTGCAGAGTAGGGGAGGGAATTGGTACATAACTTCTTAAGTAGACTTTCAACCAATCTTCCCATTTTGTATCCACTTTCTTTCTGTATCCACAGATACCTGAAGCCAAGTCCTGAGCTTTTTGGAGGTTCCACAGTGTAAATTAAGTTCTTCTTGGCTTCCCCCACTGCCAGCTTAGCATTTGGCTTTCTCAGATTTGCAAGATCAATTATCATTATGTAGCCTCTGGCATTGTCTTTGTCCTTGTGGGTGTATCTCTTTACAGTAATTTTAGCAGTATTGGGAGGAAGTAAGAATGAATCTATGATGTGAATATACTAAAAACCTCTGAACTGTATCCTTTAAAAGGGTGAACTTTATGGTATGTGCATTATATCTCAATCAAATAAATTTTAAAAATAAATATATGTGTTTGATAGTCTATGTTTATTCTAGAGCAGGATTCCAGACTTTACCGATGAGGACAGTGACTCAGAGAAGCTTAAGTGAGATGCCCAGGATTGTGATGGTTTTAAGTGATGCCTTTCAAGTGGTTTAGCTAACTCCACTCCAGTGTTCTCAGTTGTATCTGGCCTTGAGAGCTTCGTTTTGGTGATAATGGCACAGACTACTCAGCCCTGCCCTTGGCCACTGGCTGTTCTAGCCTGTACCATTTCTGCAAGAGGAACTTTGGTGTTCTGGAAAACTAGCCATCCTTGCAGGGGTGAAATGGTTTGCAAGACACTGAGTCAAACACCAGTTAAAAAATTTAAAAATATTGTGAATCATTTAATTGTTGAATCTACAGACACCTGATGCAGTTTATACTCTGGGATGATCTTAAGGAGAGACGAAAAGATGAAGACATTGAGACCAGTGATGGTGGAGACCCCGGGAGAAAAGGGAGGGTGGCTCTCCCTGCACTCCCTTCCCCACCCAGCTCCTCTCATGTAATTTGATAAATACACAGAATTCAGAGTGGCTTAAAAACATGCAAGAAAGATTAAGTGGTCTATGGCTTTCCTTAATGTAGCCCAAATCAATAATGTGAGATCATTTCCTGTTAATGTTTAGAGATTTACATGTACTACTTCCATTAGTGTTAAGTACTCTTCCCTGCCTATATCCATTTCTACACATTTTTAAGGTTGTTTCATATTCATATTCAGTCTTTGACATAGCTATGAGAATACAGCAAAATGGCTATAATATGTTCTTAAGCAATTAAGTGTTAATTACCTGACATTAAATCAATTTTTCTCTAAAAATTTTTCTTGATTTCTTGGATCTTTTTGCCCTCACGCCCTTGTTTACCACCAAAATTCAAACAAAGAGAGTTTGCCTTTCTCCTGGATTGGGATAGTTTTTTCAAAATTGTGGTATCACATGACTTCAGTTGTTTGAACAGAGAGTCAGAACTGCCTTTAGACATGGGTAGGGTAGTCAGATTTAGCAAATAAAAATATAAGATGCCTCGTTAAGAAAATAATACCTTTTCTAGTATAAGTGTGTAGCAAATATTGCAGGGGATATATTCACACTAAAAATTATTTGTCACTTATCTGAAATTCAAATTGAACTGGTTGTTGTTAATCTGATCTTACCTGGCAACCCTAGACCAGTACTGTACTGGGCCCTCGGCTTTAGAGACGGCACATCAGTGCTCTCCTAAGGGTGCATAGTGCTTGGCACCAAATATTTACACCTTCGTACCTATACCCTCTTTATAGACCATGGATCCAGTAGCTGAAACTCTAAAATCTCCTGCCTAAATTGGCCTTCATCTGGTGTCAGGGTCTTTGGCTTTTCCCCCAGGACAGTCCTTTTGAGTACAAGTCTAGGCTGGAGGTATGGCCAAGGGGTAGCTGATGGGAAAGGGTGAATAGAGATAGGATATGTCACTAAGGTGTCCACACACAAAGGAGTGGGCCAGGCCCATACAGATGCAGGACAGAACCAAGGTGAAAGGACAGAGCCAGAAGAGAAAGCCAGGGCCTCCTTTGTACCCTTGCTTCCGTCCCCCAAAATGTGAGGGGTGCCCCACAGAAAGTGCTCCACTGTCTATACATTTTGTGTGATTTCTGCTGGCTATCAGTTGGGGGAGGTATGTACAATGAGGGCAGAGTGCAGAAGTTTCCACTTATAATTTATAACTTCTATTTCTACCTATCTTCTTCAGTACCTTCATTTGTTTCAGTTCATCTGTTTTAGGGGAAGTCTACAGTTTTTTATGGAAATTTCACCAGTGGATGAGCATTTTAAAAAAAAGAAACCAAAAAAAAAAAAAAAAAAAAATCCATGTTGCCATTAACAATAACACCACAAAGCAAATCTAATGTTTCTCTTCTGTACCAAGCCTTTTAAGTATAGTTCAGCTCAATGCACCCAGGTCCTCTGTTTAAGTGCTACCCGTACTCCAGAGATTCCATGGAGTGCTAAAATACAAGCTCTGTTCATTTCAGAAGTAAAACAGCATGAGTTGTAAGTGCAGATTCTGTTTGCCAGAAAAACAAACAAACAAACAAAAAAAAAAACAACATAATTGAGTAGAAGGAAGACACAAGAGAAAAGCAGGCTTTTCATGTATTAGGTTTTTATGGTATGAATAGTGCTTCTTTAACCTCATAGAGAAAATTATGCTAATATTTGCCTAAGGCTCAGGATTGCACAAACCCACCTACAGGGGTGGATGCCAGAAGGGGATTTCTTTCTTTCTTTCTTTTTTTTTTAAGGCCAGCATGAAAACGAGGTTTATTGAGCAGAGAAAGACAGGATTATGGGGCAAGAGCAAGATGTAGGTTTACAGAGCATGATACATAGCCACAGATGATGACTGGACCCATTGTCGCAGCAAAGGGAGAGCAAAAGGAAAGGCACAAAAAAGCCAGAGGGGATTTCTAAAACGGCATGCTGAATCACTTAGGATTGCATTTGGCTCCATGCAGCAGGAAGTCAGGCATTTATTTTCCCCTGTGAGAAGCAGGTCTGTGATGCCATTGAATACCTGGGTTCTTTCTGCCTTTCCACTCTGCCGTCCCTGTGGCTTTCTTCCTCATGTCTCCAAGATGGCTACTGCCACTCTAGGCAGGAAAGGCAAGGGTGAGGGGCAGAGTAATGTTGCCAAGTCTGTCTTCTTTTTAAATGGTTTCTTAGAGATTCCCACTAGCAAATTGAGCTGATATCTCATTGGTCATTGAGTTAGAGAGCTACCCCTAGCTGCAAAGGAGTTTGAAGTGGATAGTATTTCAGCTGAGCACATTGCCACCTCAAATAATATCTGGGTTCTCTTAGGAAGGAAAATGGGAAAGCTGGATATTGGGTAGACTATTATCCATCTCTGCCACATATTAACAAGTATATAAACTCTTCAAAAGACAAGACATTTTTTCCTTTCGACATACATAACAATTCATCATTATATAGATATAAGTTAAACAGATATGAATAGAATAAATATTTCTAACCAACACTCACTTTCAAGTGCTATTTATTTGTCCACAAATTAGTCCATAGGTTAAGAGATCATCTCTCCAGATGTGTTTTTCTTTTCTTCTTCTTTTTTTTGTTTTTTAAAGAGATAAGGTCTCACTCTGTCACCCAGGCTGGAGTGCAATGGCCGGATCATAGCTCACTGCAGCCTCGAACTCCTGGGCTCAAGCAATCTTCCTGAGTCAGCCTCCCACACTGCGCACCACCGCACCCATCCTCTTCAGATGTTTATCTCCATACAACAGTTCTGAGCATCAGCTAGTCAAAATTCTTTATCACATTATAAAATTTTCTGTCAATGCCAAAACTTATCTTAATGTTACATTAAAAATAATTTTTAAAAAAGCATCGTGTCTTTTTGTTACAAACACTGGATTCTTAGCAGATACAATATACCTCGTTTTGAATGTTAAGCTTGAAAGCTATAGTATTTGTTAAGTGCATGGTATAGTTAAAGTATACAAAGGTGACCAAAATGATCCTTGCCCTCCTGGAGCTTGTAACCTAGTAGGACTATGAAAGAGATATACCTAGAGCTGTAGCAGGCTGGCACCAGTGCCAGGGGTGAGTGCCACAAGAGAAGACCCAAGTATAGTGAGAGTAGAAGTCAAGAATGAGAGATCGTATCTGGTTGGAGTAAACAGAACAGACCTCACCGAGAAGACCTAGGAGATGTGCTACAGTTTACATACAGTGCAACAGTACAGAGATAAAAAGCATGGACTCACTTCAGGTAACTATGAGTAATTAAAAAACATATCAATAAAAGCCAACTTGCTATTTATTTGTTGCTCGTGGGTACTATACAACGTTGCCAGGTGAAGTGTCAAGCCAGAGTCTCCACACCAAACACAGAAAGCTGCCCGCCTCACCTGCAGTCTCAGATGGCTTATGAAATGGAGGCACCACCTTAGGACAACCCACATAATCAACATGATTTCATGGAAGACCAGTAACTGTAAAACACCTTGAAAACAGAGTGCTAATGCTAATAATTAAAAGTACTGCATTGTTACTGCAACTTCAAACTGTCCTTTGATCAATGGACATGAGGCCTCAAAACGCATTTCCAAAGATCCCTGCTGATAATTCTGCCCTTTGGTTAATTTAATTCATTTCATGATTTAATTCATTTCCAGAGTTGTCCTCAGTCCTACACTTAAAACAGTAACGTTCTTATTGCATAGACATCTTCCTAATTCGATACCTAAAACAATCTACACTTTTCGTGAAAAGACAGGACTATATAATTTTTCAAGAAATTCTCTGTAATTTTCGCCTTTGCTGGTTTTTGACCTAGTTAGAGAAGATATCATAGGATGTTATTTAGGTAATAGAAGAATCTGAGGAACATAGGGGAAAAAGAGCTACAGGCATTTTGAAATAACCTTCCTGTGTTTTCTAACCAATAAGTGCACGAGAGCAGGTGCTCGCAGAGCCAGGGAAGGGGCATCTCCAAAACCTCAGTGGAAACTTTTGATTTTATAAATAACTTGATGGTGGAACGCAAACGCCACCCGGTTCCCAGGCTGCATGCAGTCTCCATGCAGCCTCCATGGTTGAGTCCCTCTCGCCGTCCTCCTTTTCCCTCCTCCAGGCCGATTTCCTGCCTGTGCGGGAGTCGGGTCGCGCCCGGCCCCCTCGCCCGGCGCCGCCCGCGCCGACGTGGCGGAGCGCACAGGTCGGCTGGGTCAGGTGGTTGGGTGACGCCCCGGGAAAGCGCTCCCTGCCGAGGGCGGGCGGTGCCGCCGCACCCGACGCCTCTGGGGGTGGGGACTTCGCGGGAGTCGCCGG
Organism: Eulemur rufifrons; assembly: GCF_041146395.1. Lineage (NCBI taxonomy): Eukaryota > Metazoa > Chordata > Mammalia > Primates > Lemuridae > Eulemur > Eulemur rufifrons. The sequence continues at coordinate 76,126,491 of NC_090985.1, forward strand.
CGGAGGCGAGGAGGAGCTTGGCGCGGCGCGGCGCGGCGGGCGATCCGAGCCGGGACGGGCTGCGGGCGGCGGAGGCGCAGAGGACGCGAGGCGGCGGGCGGGAGCCATGGACCGCGGCGAGCAAGGTGAGGGCGGGCGCCGCGGCCGCGGTGGGCGCGGGATCAGGATCGGGCTCGGGCTCGGGCTCGGCGCTGGGCTGCGTGCGGCCCGGTGCCCGAGCAGGTGCGGAGCCGCCTGGGCCCCGGCGGCAAGTTGAGTCTCCCGGATCCGGATCCGGCATCCTGGGGCGGCCGAGCTGCAGGGAGCGGCGCCGGCGGCCGGAGCTGGCAGATGGGGCCACGTGTGTGTGAGTGCGCGCGCGCATGAAGAGACAGAGACAGAAGGACAGAGACGGAGAGACACAGAAGGTTCTGGGAGGCGGCGAAGGGGCTGGCGCCAGGCTTGCCGAGCTGAGGCTGCCGGTCGTGATGCGCTTTGGGTATAGAAAGCCGCGCGCTGGGAGCGCAGTACAGCCAGCTCTTGTAAGTGATAGGAACCAAGAACTGAGGACGGTGGGTCGTTTTCCATCCTCAAGATGGGAACGTGACTCCCTCCCCAGTATTAAGACTTTCTGCCCTCTTCCAAGTTAAGCCGGGTAAGATTTTTGGTGGCATTTGATCCTATGGCGATGGTTTTGGATGCACATATTTAACATACCAGGTGTACCCAAATGGTGGTGTCTGTGGGTTTATTTATGGGAAAGGAGCTTTTCATATTCTTTTCCCCATCAAGATGTAACTTCACAACACAAAACCCTTAGTCTAATTTACCATAGCTTTGGACGCGCTTGGTTCTTAAGACTGTAACTCAAGTGAAATTGCCCCGAATAGAGTCATTGTTTGAGATGTAGTAATAGTAGGACATGGTTTTCAGATTTAAATATTGCTTCATCCTAGAGATCTCTGCTGATAATAAACCAGTGACTGCAACACAGATATGCGTGGCATGCTTTAACAAAGATATATAAATCCTAATAAAAAATAAAAATTAAGGCAACATTGGGATGCGAGCATAGGAATCACTTCTGTTTTGAGCCCTGACACAACAGTTTTCATGTTTTGCTTTTTTTCTTTCAGTGTTTGCCTTCTTGTGCGGGTTTTTTTATGTAAATAAAACCATATTCTTGTATACTTTGTGTTTTTACTTTTGATAACTAGAATCTTTGGAGCCTTCCAACCCTTCCTCTCTCCCCATCCTTCAAATTAATTTCACAGTTAACATATGAGTGCTTATAAACACTTAACATCGCAATGCTTATAAACATTATCTACAATATATTTTATGCATATACATATGTTATATGTTATATATGTATATATTCACATACACATTATTATCTAGATTTTAAGCTTCATAAGGTTAGAAACATATTTCATCTTTGGTCGTCCTTGGTGGGGTAACATGGTGACTTGCACATAGTAGAAACTCAAATGTTTGAGTCAGAAAGCTTGCCACAGGTCTTGTACTATTGTCAGAAGGCCTAGGGGCCACCATGTAAGCCAGCAGTATGTGTGTCTGGTTTTTAATGGGGGTGGTGTTTGTGTGGGCAAATACATGTACATGCATATTTGTACACTAAGTGTTTTACATTGCCGTTTTTAACGCAATTATGTTTTTAGAATAACTGGAACTTGTCAAAGTAGACTGAAGAGCTGTGTTTGATTTAGGTGAATGGAACGACTAGTTTTAATAAATTTTGTGTTCTAGCTCGGGTGGTAAGAATCACAGTCATTAATACCACTGCAATATTCCAATTTGCTTATATACTTTGTGTGGTTTTTATAGTACTTTTTTTTTTTTTAAATATCTAATTCTGAGACATATTTTACAACATCATTTCTTTGGCTTGTAAGATGAGAGTCTTTTTTTCTGTCTGTAATTTGCAGATGTTTTCTTTGGTCAAGTGATTTGTTAGTCATGTTCGTCCTTGTTTTTAATTGTCCTGCCTTGTGGGCCAGGGAAGTCCAGCCTCTCAACGTGGGGAGTGTGGAGGACTCTGCTTAGAATGGCAGAGTCCTCTGCCTTGGGAAGGTCAGCTGGTTTGCTCTGGGGCTTTGCTGTGTTAGAACCACGTGGCTTTTACTGACCTGTTTGCTTCCAAACTCTGCCTATCTGCCTTTTCATTTTTTTGTTCCCAGGTACACAGCAGGTGCTCAGAAATGTTTGTTGACTACCTAAGACAAAAGGGAAAAGCACCCAAGAGCAGGTTGCGGCTGCAGGAACCTCTATGACCCTCCAAGTCATTCTCTTGTTTCCCATTTCCTCCTGTTCTTTTTTCCCTTTATTCTTAAGAAGCAGAACTCTGCGGTTAGGCAAAGAAAGTTGCTGATAAGGCTGTGGGGCTTTGAACTGGTAGAGCAGATGAGTAAGTCTTAAATGAATTCATAGCCAGACTCCTGTCTTAAAGTGAAAACGGTAAAACCTGGGATTTTAAATATGATGTTCATTAGCAACTATGTAGGCTGAAATAAGGCTTCTAAAACTATTGATTGTCTCTTGAATTGTGGTTTTTACAAAGTATTTAAAACCAAATCAGAAATTTTTAGGGTTTGTTTAACTTTATTTTTTACATACATGGAGTTTTCTTACATTTGTCCCTTAAAAAAAACAGCAATAAAACTCTAGATGCAAAAGTAAATGGCCTACTTCTTGTCTTCTTGTCTCTATTTAAATGCCTCTTTAAACCTTGTTGTATAAAGTTGTGAAAATCTATCCTTTACTACCAATTTTATTTAACAGAGCTATAAGGTTTATAAAGGAACACAGAATTATCACGTATTCTAATGCTTTATAGTATAAGGCCCAGATTCTACTATTTTTCTACTTTCTCTTTTACCCAGACCTTGCATACAATACTCTGCTTATATTGAGAGTTCAGTAAACATCAAATGATTTAAATACCTTAAATTTCACAATGCCTTTTAAGAGTTTCTAAGCATTAAGCTCAGCACAGCACATTTAATGTGTGTGGTATTTCCTACTTCAAAGAGCAGTTTATGCTAGAGCATACATTGGGTTTAAAAAAAAAAAAAACCTCCCGACTACTTTTTATGGGGCTAAATAAATATTTATAGTGAGTGCTCTCATGTTAGTCAGCCTTTAGTTTAGCACTATTAAATTGAAGTAACAGTCAGCTAGCCACTATGCATTTTACTAGTTTGAAGGGAAAAAAAGCAAAGCAAAATCATTATTTTAAGGGAAAGAGGAAAGGTTGCTGGGGCCAGAGGACTAAGGAGAGGGAAAGGCTTTAAGCAAACAGTAACACAACAATATGTTACTATAATTTCAACACTGTAGTTATGCCTTAGAAATAAAAATATGGGATGTCATTTATTTAGAAGTAAAGCAAATGTAGAGAAGAATGGATAACAATTTTGAGGGTCTGCTGGCAAGTCTCTGGGTGTGACCTACCCAGTGTACTAATTTATTTGATCTACAGTCTCTCGATTTCCATATGGTGCTAATGTCTTTGTTAGCTTTTCTTCACTTCCTGCATTATTTTTATGCAGCAGTCTGCTTAGTCCCTAAGGGAAAAGCTGAGTGGCAGGAAGGGCTGTGATCTTTTAGTAGGATGTCAAAACAGAATAATCTATGTATGTAATAAAAACAAATATACTCACAGTTCATAACAAAACAAAACAAAAAAACACCCAAATCCCCTGAACTTCTGTGCAACTGAGCCTTTTGTTAAAGGATAAGATTATTTTATTTTACTTTTGGGGTTAATTATTTCTGTTTTAATTGTTGACTATTGTAAAAATCTCTCTTCTGAGACTTTCTCAAATTTTATTTAAACTGAGTGGGTACCAACTGTACTGAAACCATGATCTTAGCAATGTATTTTTATTGGAAAAATGTCCAAGTGATTAAGGAATTTTAATATTTAGTGGAAGTTTAAAAAAAGTTAGAATGTAAAAATACTTTTTGGTATCTAAGAATAGTTGTTCATTTTTAAAAAATCAGAAATATAGATGGAGAAAAAGGAAATAAAATCACTTGTAATCCTACTCTGAAAAAAATCATAGTTAACATATTGTTTTATACCTGTCCATATATCTATCCTTTTAAACAAACAAATCACAAAATAATCTCCCCCTGAATATCCCATTTTGTATAATCTTTCTTTTTCAGAACTCAATATCTTTTTTATTTGTTTTTATTTTTAAAATTGGCATATCATAATTATACATATTTATGGGGGTACCTAGTGATGTTTCAATGATCAGATCAGGGTAATTAGCATATCTATCATTGCAAACATTTATCATTTCTTTGTGTTGGAAATGTTCAATATCCTACTTCTAGCTATTTGAGACTATATATTATTGTTAACTATAGTCATCCTACAGTGCTATTGAACACCAGAACTTATTCCTCCTGTCTTGTTGTAATTTTGTATCCTTTAACAAATCTCTCCCTATCCTTACCTTTCCAGCTTCTAGTATCCTCTGTTCCCCTCCCCTCCCCTCCCCTTCCCTCCCCTCCTCTCCTTTCTTGAGACAGTGTCTCACTCTGTTGCCCGGGCTAGAGTGCCCTGGCGTCAGCCTAGCTCACAGCAACCTCAAACTCCTGGGCTCAAGCGATCCTACTGCCTCAGCCTCCCGAGTAGCTGAGACTACAGGCGTGCACCACCTTGCCCGGGTAATTTTTTCTATGTATATTTTTAGTTGTCCATATAATTTCTTTCTATTTTTAGTAGAGACGGCGTCTCGCTCTTGCTCAGGCTGGTCTCGAACTCCTGAGCTCAAACGATTCTCCTGCCTCGGCCTCCCAGAGTGCTAGGATTACAGGTGGCCACCGCGCCTGGCCTTTTTTTTTTTTTTTTTTCTTTTTTAGCAACCCACTCCTAGAGAAAAATTCTATTGTTTACTTCTATGAGATCAACTGTTTTTGGCTTCCACATATTAGTGAGAATATGCAATTTCTGTTCCAGGCTTATTTCACTTAATGTAATGTCTTCCAGTTCCATCCATGTTGCTGTGAATGACAGGATAGCATGTTTTTAAATGGCTGAATAGTCTTCCATTGTGTATATACCACAGTTTCTTTTTTTCTTTTTTTTTTTTTTTTGAGACAGAGTCTCACTCTGTTGCCCGGGCTAGAGTGCCGTGGCGTCAGCCTAGCTCACAGTAACCTCAAACTCCTGGGCTCAAGCGATCCTTCTGCCTCTGCCTCCCGAGTAGCTAGGACTACAGGCATGCGCCACCATGCCTGGCTAATTTTTTCTATATATATTTTTAGTTGTCCAGCTAATTTCTTTCTATTTTTAGTAGAGACGGGGTCTCACTCTTGCTCAGGCTGGTCTTGAACTCCTGACCTTGAGTGATCCACCCATCTCGGCCTCCCAGAGTGCTAGGATTGCAGGCGTGAGCCACCGCGCCTGGCCTATACCACATTTTCTTTATCTGTTTGTCTGTTGTTGGGCACCTAGGTTGATTCCATATTTTAGCTATTGTGAAATAGTGCTGCAATAAACATGGAGGTGCAGATGTTTCTTTGATACACTGATTTCCTTTCTTTTGGATAAATGCCCAGTAATGGGATTGCTGGATCACATGTTAGTTCTATTTGTAGTTTTCTGAGGAATCTCCCTACTGTTCTCCATACTGGCTGTACGAGTTTACATTCCCACCCACAGTTTATAAGAGTTCCTTTTTCTCTGCATCCTCATCAGCATTTGCCATTTTTTTTTATTTTTTTAATAACAGCCATCCTGAGGTGAAATGAGACAGTAAACTCATTGTGGTTTTCATTTGCATTTCCTTGTGGTTTTGATTTGTGGTGTTGAGCATTTTTTCATATATTTGTTGGCCATTTGCATGTCTTCTTTTGATAAATGTCTATTCAGATGATTTGCCCATTTTTTAATTGGATCATTTGTTTTTTTTGCTGTTTAGATGTTTGAGTTCCTTGTATATTCTGGATATTAATCCCCTGTCAGATGAATAGTTTGCAAATATTTTCTCCCGTTCTGTAGGTTGTCTCTTCACTCTTGTTGATTGTTTCCTTTGTTGTACAGCAGCTTTTAGTTTGATATAATCCCATTTGTTTTGTTTTGCTTTTGTGGCCTGTGCTTTTGAGGTCTTAGTCATAAAATCTTTTCCCAGACCAATGTCCTGAAGCATTTCCCCTATGTTTTCTTCTAGTAGTTTTATAGTTTTGGGTCTTACATTTAGGTCTTTGATCCATTGAGAGTTGATTTTTGTGTAGGGTGAGAGGTGAGAATCTAGTTTCATTCTTCTGCATATGTACATCCAGTTTTCCCAGCACCACTTATTGAAGAGTATCCTTTCCCCAATAAGTGTCCTTTGTCAAGAATCAGTTGGCTATAGATACATGACCTAAATGATGTAATTACCTCCTAAAGGCCCCACTTCTTGATACTACCACATTGGGCATTAGGTTCCAACATATGAATTTGGCGGGTTGAGGGGTTGGGGGGACACACCAACATTCAGACCGTGGCAGCACCCATCTGCAAACCAGGAAGTGGGCCCTCAGGAACTGAATCAGCTGGCACATTGATCTCAGACTTCATCCTCCAGAACTTTGAGAAGTAAATGTTTAAGCTACCCAGTGTATGGCATTTCATTATAGCAGCCCAAACTGATTAAGACAGAGACTAAGTAGAAATTTTTGTGAGTGGTGAGAGAAAGAAGGGCAGGACGAGGAAAGCAGTCTGCTAAGAAGATTCAACTGTGCAAGCATGCAGAGCTGCAAAAGGGCAAAAAAGTGATTGTTAATTTTGGCTGGAGGTGATCCCTAGGGGAATATAAAGGATCTCGTCTGTGAGGATCAGGAATTGGGGTTGTATTCAGGCGATGAGCAGGTGGTCTGTGTGTGAGAGTTCAGTTTTAGAAATCTAAAGGCTTGCTCATGTGAGGGGCTGTTGACGCTGGGAAGACTCAGCAGCTGAGGCTCCTTGGGTACCTGCCTCAATCTGCCTTGTCTCTGGCGTGCAGCCTCAGGGTGCCTAGACCTCTTCCATGTTACTTCAGGGGTCCTAAGAGAGACAGGCCTAAGCTGTGTGGCTTTTTATGACCTGGTCTTGTAAGTGTCACTTCTGTCTTATTCTTGTAGTTAGAAATGTGTCACAACAGCCAGCCCTCTCTTCAAAGAGAGGGGAATTAGACTACATTTTGGTGGGAAGAATATCAACAAATACATGCATTGTGGTTTTGTTGTTGTTGTCTTTTCTGCGTTCTTGATTTGACTCTCATCTTGACTATTATTAGTATGTAGAAAGGCTACTGATTTGCGTATGTTGATTTTGTAATCTGAAAGTTTGCTGAATTTATTTATCAATTCTAGGAGTCTTTCCGTGGAGTCTTTAGGGTTTTATAACTATAAGATCATATCATCAGAAGACAGACATAGTTTGACTTCCTCTTTCCCAGTTTGGATGCCCTTTCTTTCTTTCTCTTGCCTGATTGCTCTGCTAGGACTTCCAGTACTATGTTGAGTAGAAGTGGTGACAGTGGGCATCCTTGTCTTGTTCCATGTCTTAGGGTGAATGCTTTCGGCTTTTCCCCATTCAGTATGAAGTTGGCTGTGAGTTTGTCATATATAGCTTTTATTATTTGGAAGTATGTTCCTTCTATGTCTAGTTTGTTGAGGGGTTTTATCACGAACAGGTGCTAGATTTTATTGAATAAGGCTTTTTCTGCATCTGTTGAGATCATCTGGTCTTTGTTTTTACTTCTGTTTATGTGGTGAATCACATTTGTCGGTTTGTGTATATTGAAACATCCTTGCATCCCTGGGATGAAACCCACTTGATCATGGTGGAGTATCTTTTTGATGTGCTGTTGAATTCAGTTTGCTAGTATTTTGTTGAGGATTTTTGCTTTTATGAGCATAAGGGATATTGGTCTACAGTTTTCCTTTTTTGTTGTATCTTTTGCTGGCTTTGTGGAAGGAGTTGGGGAGGGTTTCCTCCTTCTTAATGTTATGGAACAATTTCAGTAGAATGGGTTCCAGTTCTGCTTTGTAGGTCTGGTAGAGTTTGGCTGTGAACCTGTCTGGGCTGAGGCTTATTTATTGGGAGATTTTTTATTACTTTTTCAATCTCGCTACTCATTATTGGTCTGTTCAGGATTTCTGTTTCTTCCTGATTCAGGCTTGTGTGTTTCTAAGAATTCATCCAGTTCCTCTAGGTTTTTCTAGTTTGTGTGGATAGAGGTTTTCCTAGTAGTTACAGATTATGTTTTGTATTTCTGTGGTATCGGTTGTAATGTCTCCTTTTTCATTTCTGATTGAGTGTGAGTCCTTTCTCTTCTATTTCTGGTTAATCTAGCTAGTGGTCTATTGATTTTGTTTATCTTTTCAAAGAACCATTTTTTTTTGTTTCATTGATCCTTTGTATTTTTTTTTGTTTGTTTCCTATTTTGTTTAGTTCTGCTCTGAGTTGTGTTATAGTATTTCTTTCCTTCTGCTAGCTTTGGGTTTGGTTTGCTCTTCTTTTTCTAGTTCCTTGAGGTGTAACCTTAGGTTGTTAATTTATGATCTTTCTGTCTTTTTGATGTAAACATTTAAGGCTATGAACTTTTCCCTTAGAACTGCTTTTTTGTATCCCTTAGATTTTTGGAAGTTTGCTACACCTTTGTCATTCAATTTGAAAAATTTTTTTATTTTTATTTTTATTTTGTCAGTAACTCAAGGATTGTTCAGCAGTAGGTTATTTAATTTCCATTTATTTTTGTACTTTTGAGAGTTCCTCTTGGAATTAATTTCTAGTTTTATTCCACTGTGGTCTGAGAAGATACATGGTATGATTTTAGTTTTTCTAAATTTGATGAGACTTGTTTTATGGCCTAATATATGATCTGTCTTGAAAAATGTTCCATGTGCTGATGAGAATGTATATTCTTCAGTTTTTGGGTAAAATGTTCTGTAAAGATCTGTTAACAAGTCCACTTGTTCTAGAGTTCTATTTAAGTCCAACGTTTCTTTGTTGATCATCTCCCTTGATGATCTGTCTAGTTCTGTCAGTGGGGTATTGAAGTCCCTGGCTATTATGATGTTGCTGTTTCTTTCTTTCCTAAAATCTAGTAGAATTTTGATTTATGACTCTGGGAGCTCATATGTGAGGTGCATAGGATTTTTGTATTTTCTTGTTGAATCGATCCCTTTGTCATTATATAACGATCATCTTTGTCTTTTTTATTATTGTCGATTTAAAGTCTGTTTTATCTGACATGAGAATAGCTACTCCTGCTTGCTTTTGGTTTCCATTGCATGGAATATTTTTTATTGATTTATTTATTTTTGAGACAGGGTCTCACTCTGTCACCTGGGCTAGAGTGCAGTGGTACCATCCTACCTCGATACAGCCTCCAACTCCTGGGCTCAAATGATCCTTCTGCCTCAGCTTCCCAAGAAGCTGGAACTGTGGGCACGTGCCACCATACCCAGCGAATTTTTTGTATTTTTAGTGGAGATGGGGTCTCACTCATGCTCAGGCTGGTCTCGAACTCCTGACCTCCTCAAACAATCCTTCTGCCTTGGCCTCCCAGAGTGCTAGGATTATAGATGTGAGCCACTACACCCAGCCTGCATGGAATAATTTTTCCATTCCTTTACCTTGAGTCTATGAGAATCTTTGTGAGTTGAGTTTTCTGGAGACAGCATATAATTGTGTTGTACTTTTTTTAATCCATTTAGGCCAGGGGTCCTCAACCTATGGTAAGTTGTATAATTATTTCATTATATATTACAGTATAATAATAATAGAAATAAAGTGCACAATAAATGTAATGTGCTTGAATCTTCCTGAAACTGTCCTCCCACCCCCAGTTTGTGGAAAAATTGTCTTCCATGAAAACAGTATTTAGTGCCAAAAAGGTTGGGGACTGCTGATTCAGGCAGTCTACATCTTTTAAGGAGAGCATCAAGACTGTTCACATTTAATGTTAGTATTGATATATGAGATACTGTTCTGGTCATCATTTTGATTGTTACCTTGTTGCTTTGTTCTCCCCCTTCTTTTATACTGTTTTATACTTACTGTTTTATAAGAGCTATGAGTTTTAACTTTTGGGTGTTTTTACACTGGTAGATATCAATTGTTCTGTTCCATGTATAGAACACTTTTGAACATTTCTTATATGGAAGGTCTAGTGGTAACAAATTCCCTTTGTGTTGGCTTGTCTCGGAAAGATTTTATTTCTCTTTCATTTATGAAACTTAGTTGTGCAGGATACAAAATTCTTGGCTGACATTTACTCTGCTTAAGGAGACTAAAGATAGACCCCATAGACCCCATTCCTTTCTGGCTTGTGATGTGTCTGTTGATAAGTCTGCTGTTAGTCTGGTGAGTTTTCCTTTGTATGTTACTTGATGTTTTCATCTCATGGCTCGTAGGAATTCCCCTTTATGTTGACTTTGGTCAATCTGATGACTACATGCCTTGGTGATGCCATGTGCACATGTTTAAAACCATCACCAGGTCCTTGTGGGATGTCTTTCGGGAGAGGTTCAGGAGTGAAATACGGATCTCTAAGAGAAAGAGCTTGATATCACAGTGTATCAAGGTGTGGGAGACCTTAGCATGGGTGATATTTGAAGCTATTATGTTGTTGAGATGGTCTAGAAAAAAAGTAGAGCAAATAGAGAAGCGAGAATGGATTGTCAATGTCGCGGAGTGAGGAAAGGAAGATTTGAATTAAGAAATAGAGAGTTAGACTTTTAAAGGCTATGGAGATGCTGGGTAGGTTGAGGGGAAGAGCAGATACTGGGTTTGGTGATGTTTCCCAGTCATGGGTAATGCTGAGAGGTTCAAGATCCGTGGATTGGGATGTGGTCGAGGAGAGTGGGAGGGCCGGTACAGTGGACTCAGGGCCCGTGGGAATAGTAAAGGGAGGCAACCAAGGAGTGTTTCGAAGGGAAATTTGGATTAAATGATGATGATTTGCTTGCCTGTGCAGAATGTTGTTTTTTTAGTTTTGAAGTGAAGGGAATGAGTAGTTTGGCATTTGTATGTGTTTGTAAAATGAGAGAAGAAACCAGAGTCAAGGGAGAGTAACTGGATTTGCTATTCCTATATATGCCACCAGTTTTGGTTATGATGCTTTCAGTGCAAAGTGTATTTTAATAGTGATATCATAGAGTTTGACCTTCAAGGAGCTCAAGTCTATAAGCAATAATTCACTTTAATGTGTAAGAGCCTTGCAGAGAACAAGTACTTATTAAATATTTGCAGAATGAGAGTATTATACTCTCCCTGGGTGGTATGCTAGCCAGAGAAGCAATTTAGTTTAGAGGTGACATTTTAGCAAAATTGTAGTAATGCTGTGATTGTTAAATTTTAACCAGTGATTTCTAAGGGCAAACCTGAAGTTGTGAGTTCATCATGGAGTGTCTTGGCTATGGGATTGATTTGTGCAGCTTCTGGATTTGTTAACTGTTTTAGCTCAGGTGCTCTTGAGAAATAATTTTCATTCCAGAGTAGCATTTCCCCAACCTGAGGGTCAGTCAGCGTTTTTCTTCAAGTCATCGTTGAAAGAGAAACCTATGTGCCAAGTCTACCTTTCCTGGTGATTTTAAATAGATTGCTACTGCTGATTGCTTCAGGGATTCAATGGAAATTTTGACTAATATTAAAGATAGTATGACAGATTTCTCTTGGTTTAGGAGCTTTTATTTTTCCCAGCCTTACAGTCCCTTCCCAAACTTCCTTCCTTTTTTAAGCCCCCAAGAGAGGACTTCAGTCCTAAGATTCCTTGTCTTCCCTGGTGTTGTGCTCTGGTCTGGGCTGTGGTCACTGCAGATGGCATTCTCTTAGTTGAATTATTCCTTTCCTAATGGTGACTGTCATTATGATGTTAAATTGGAAAAGCAGTGAAGTCTGATGCGGCAACTAGCCTTTCAAAGTGCACAGGATGACTTTGTGAATTTTCTCCAATCCAAAGTGGAGCAGAAACCTCAAATCACATGTCAGTCTGTCTGTCTGTCCCCTTATTTTCTTCTTAGTGTATTCATTTCTCTCAGAATTTCTGTTTCCTGTTTTTGCTTTTCCTGCCTCTCTCCCTTAGCTTACTTAGCCTTTCTCTCTCTGTCTTTTTTCTCCACTCAATTTCCCTTTTCTTCTTTCTCTTTTTATCTTTCTTCATTTGGGGCCATAAAATGGACCTCAAGCATTTTTGATGTTGTTCTTTTTGTTTTGCTTTTAGATAATGCATTTCTTGGATTTATTCGATATATTTTATGTGCCCTATTAGTATTACATTTTTTATCTGTAGGAATAATAGAAAAAAAGCCCCTGAAAATGGATTTCTTAGTTTGTTCATTTATTATTAATTTCATTGCTATTTCAAAGGTAATTTAGTTCTTTTTATATGTGCATGTGTGTCATGATTCAAAGCTTAAAGGAAACATTTCAAATTATTAATTGAGGACTAAAAAAATACAATACTCTATTAGTATTGTACAATACTCAATTAACAGTTTGGATTTCTCTGTAGGAATTCTGGGCCAAGGAGAAATACGTAGAGACCACAGAACCTTTCCTTTTTCTTGATTTAAGGGTATTGTAATTTAAAACACTTATTAGAAGATGAAGAGGGGCTGGGTAAGGTGGCTCGTGCCTGTAATCCTAGCACTCTAGGAGGTTGAAGCAGGAGGGTCCCTTGAGGCCAGGACCAGCCTGAGCAAGAGCGAGACCCCATCTCTACTACAAACAGAAAAATTAGCCGGGCATTGTGGTGTGCACCTGTAGTCCCAGCTACACCGGGGGCAGAGGCAGGAGGATCACCTGAGCCCAGGGGTTTGAGGTTGCAGTGAGCTATGATGATGCCATTGCACTCGGTGACAGAGCGAGACCTTCTCTCAAAGAAAAGAAAAGATGAAGAGGAGACTTGATTTTTCTTTCTCAATTAAAGAGACTGAGGCAAGCGGTAAGTCAGTTGCGATTCTAATCCAGTGTCATCCCAGGACATAGACCTCTGTCCTGTTGTCACGTCCACTTTGGGCTCTGCACACACTGGCCACCAGTGAGGGCTTCAGCTCCTGAGAGCCGAAGGCTGCGGTAGGGCCTGCCTCTTCCCTGGTGCCCCTGGGAGCCTCTCCAACACCCCAGGGACACCAGGGCCCCTCGCCTCTCTGACCCTCAGGCTCCTCCTGGCCAAGATGCCTGTCTGCCTAATCACCTTTAGCTTTTGATGATAATACGTAATTTTTTTGTGTGTATGTGTGTTCATTTTCCCATTAACACTCCTACCTCACTCATATCCTTATTTTGTGCATGAACAAAAGGAAGATGTGATCGTGTCCTTCCCAGTGTGGCAGTTCTGCTCATCCTTTCTTGAGAGGTTGGAAAAGGTGAAAGGAAGGATGCAGAGGAAGAGATGGGAATGGCTTGGGCCTTTCAGCTTTTGAAGAATTTGAAATTCTTAGTTCTTTTTAACTGGTACTGCATGGAAAAAAAGGCATTTTGTTTGGCGACGATGCTAACATTTATGGAGTGCTTCCTAGGTCCTGGCTCCAACCAAGCACTTACGGGCAGCGCGAGCCTTATTTCATCTCACATCAGCCCTGGGCGGATGGCTGTATTCTTCCTTTTCCTGTTTTACTGATGAGGGAGTTTAGATTTTCAGGGGTTTAAGGAACTACCCAAGAACTACTCTAGATCATAGTTTATCTGCAGTATTTTACCTCCTCTCAATAATGTACAGAGACCTTATCTTGAACGAATTTGTTACAGACATAAATTTGCCAGAATGGAGCTGACTTACTTAATAATACCAGGTCTCAAATGTGAGGGATTTGGCTTTGAATTAATTATTGAGGGGGGGTGGGGCAGGGTTGAAAAAAAAAAAAAGAATTATTGAGTTAACCACTGGTAAAATGTTATGATGCCAGTATGGTAAAAAAAAAAATGTTTTGGTGTTGCTGTTTTGGGGGAAAAAGTACCTGTGATCCAAGAGAGGGGAGAAGGCAATGATGAGATGTGGAAAGTGCTGGAAAGGAAGCTTTGTGCTCACCCCTGGCTGGTGGTGCTATAGCTCCCTTTGAGGGAATAGTTTTTTCTACCAAGGCGATGCCCCTCTGCCTATTCCAAGGGAAGCCCGTGGGCAGGCCCTGTGCTCTTGGAAGCAACTATGGCCCCATTAACTTCCTTCAGTTACTGGGCAGTGCATGGTCAAAGCAGCGGTACTTAAGGGACAGGGTGTCCCAAAAGTCACCATACGTAGGGAAAATGGGAAATTGTAGCTAAATGGACCTTTATTTACAAAATATTCATTACAGAATTTAAAAAATTTTTGCTTTGTATGGAGACTTTTGGGGACACCCTGTATTTAGTATTTTCCTATGCTTTGAAATAATTCTTTATCACTTTTTTTGTATAAGTTGTACATAAACTTAGTGGAGAAATATGCATGAAGGCATAGCAATAAAATATTTCTTTTAAATAAAAAGCCTAGTGACCTCAGCAGCCTTAAGCACTTTGCTCCCATGTTTATTCGTTGGTGTCTAAGAGTCCCTCCTTTCTTTTATCGTACTTGTAAATTAAGGGACAAATCTGTTACTGGAAACAAACACATTCTAATGAGAATAAGAACTAAGGTGCAGACCTCATTTTCTTTATTCACTGATGTCTGTCGCCCTTCCCTCCTCCTCCTACCCTGCACACAGCCAGTCCAGTCAGTATTCAGGTTCTTGATCACAAGCACTTACTTGAAAGGCAGGCTGCTTTCTTTGGCAGGCCTGTCAGGTTTCCTCTCTTCAAAGGGAACCTGAGACCTGCTCGGGCCTGACATCTTTCTCGGGAAGGGATCTTCTTTAGAGCTGGATTTGCCACTCACAGTTTTGCGTATTAAATGTAGTGGGTGCTTTTTTGGTGGGAGGGGTGCTGAGAAAGGGTGTTTTCACAGCAGCGTTTCCCACCTCCTCTGGGTGCCGGGGCTGGAGTTTGCTTCTGCCCGTGTGATTCTCAGTCACTGCTGTGGGCTGGCCTGGCTCCTCTGTCCTCCTGAGGGTATGGCTGGCACCGTATCTCCTGGGTCCGCTCTTTTCCTCTGGGTGGGAAAAGCACGTTCAGGATTCACCTGCTTCAGAGGTGGGGGTTGTGAGGAGGTAAAGGCAGGTCTGGTCGTTGTCTTCTTTCAGACTTTTACTGGCTATTGAGAAATATCTGTTCTAGAAGGTGCCCCTAAAGTCTGGGTGTTGGCTTCCCCGGGGTTGCAGTGTTCTATTTTTGAAGTGACAGAGGTGCAGGGCTCTTGTTTATATTGAAAGCTGCTTACCAGGAAGTGCTTAGGCCTCCTCTGACAGTGTCCACAGAAGGGGAATTATGTCCAGTGGCTCGCTTTTACCTTGCTTCCTAACTCATTTAGGAATGGAGGCCGGGCGCGGTGGCTCACGCCTGTAATCCTAGCACTCTGGGAGGCCGAGGTGGGCGGATCGTTTGAGCTCAGGAGTTCGAGATCAGCCTGAGCAAGAGCGAGACCCCATCTCTACTAAAAATAGAAAGAAATTATATGGACAGCTAAAAATATATATAAAAAAAAAATTAGCCGGGCATGGTGGCGCATGCCTGTAGTCCCAGCTACTCGGGAGGCTGAGACAGGAGGATCGCTTGAGCTCAGGAGTTTGAGGTTGCTGTGAGCTAGGCTGACGCCATGGCACTCACTCTAGCCTGGGCAACAGAGTGAGACTCTGTCTCAAAAAAAAAAAAAAAAAAAAAGGAATGGAGATAGCACAAAATGATCTTGTAATATATCATACACTTGTCCAAAGGCAAAATTGCAACAAATTTAGTTATAGATCTAATTGGCTTTTACTTGGGATTCCTAAATCGGGGCAGCCTTTGTTCTATAAAAGAGAGAGTTCCCACGGGGCAGGGGCAGAACACTGGGTTTTGTGAAGGGGGAACAAGGAAACAGGACCACAGAAAAAGCAGTTGATTGGTTAGGGTCAAGTCACATCCGGTTACTTTCTTGCCAGGAGCTAAAGTGGAGTGGACTTCCTTATGCTGACTCAGCTAGACTGGAATCTCCTGTTTTCAGGAAAAACTGGTCTGTTTTGGGGATCTACATGCTTCTTTAAAGTTTCGATTTGGTTATGTGGCATTCAGCATGAGTGACACCGTGTCAGTTTGGTTTGGTCTGTGTAGGACAGGAGCTCAGTCCCAAAACAGTGGCCTTCCATCATTTTTGTTTAACAAACCTTAAAAATCACTTATGCTGTTTTTTTCAAGTTTTAAGTCTATTCTCTTTAGAGGTAAAGTACACTCTCATTACTACTCTTTCCCATCGTGGCATTTTTTTTTTTTTTATAATTGGATATTTCTATTATATGAGGCTATAATAATACTTTTTGCTTCATCTTCTCTGCATAAAGAACTTAAGCTTCTTAAAGGATACAGCTAAAAATTTGGCCTTGTTACAGGAAGAAAAAAATTGGCTGAATAGTGGGATGTGAGAAGAACTGTGTTTGCTTTCAGGTTAAAAAAAGAATTATTTTTCTCTATACAATGGAGAAGCATGGCCCAGAAAGTTGAATGGCATGCAGCTGTTTCTTTGTCCTTCTGCAGTCACTTCGAGCATGGGCTTTTGCTTGTATCAAAGTGTAAGTGGGTTATTATGACCGCCCAGTATCCAAGAGAATAAAGCTTGAAACCGGAGTAGCTGATGTTCCAAAACCCAGGAGTGAGAATGTACTTTTATTTAGTTTTTTTTTCCCTTCAGTGAAATCTGAAGAGTACTTGTTAGAGACAGTGAAACTTTTACTTGATCTTTTATTGTAAAGTTAAGGAAGAATATCTAGGCTGTTTTAGATGTTAGCCTTTAAAATTCTCGTGTGGTATGTATCGGGGTGATGCCATGCACTTTTGACATCAAATCAACTAAACTCTCACTTTAAAAATATTTAAAAGGGGGAAATTTGTAATTTTTTAAAATGAGATACCACTTATTTTTTTATCCCTGGTTTGGAACATGACTTATAGCAATAGTAGGGAAATTAATAGGTTAGCTGTTACAACCATCCCTCAACTGAAAATTAAGTATAATCTTATTTTTAGATTTATAGGTTTCTATAAACCTTATTTTAAAGTGAATTCCTGACTGCGCTTGTGGCGTTTATTTGAGCTTCATAAATACTGGCAGTAATGGTGAATTTCACTTCTGATTATGATGTTAATAGGAAATAAAGTAGAGGCGTGTGTGTGTGTGTGTGTGTGTGTGTGCGCGCGCGCGCACGCGCGCGCGCGGTCTTTCCAGGCCCCACTACCTTGAAGGGGCTTGATCAGGGCTTAGACTAGGGATATTGGCTGTATGTCCTCACTAAGGCATGTTACTTAGATCTCAAAGCTCTCTTTCTCGTCATCTTTGCTCTGCTAAACAGCCCCAGCAAATGTAAGGATGACAGTGGAGGCTGGGAGCTGAGTTGGTGGCTGCAGTGTGTGCTAAAGAATCAACAAAACAGGACAACAAAAGACTTTATAAACGTCTAGCTTTCTCCAGACAAGGTCTGCTTTGTTTGTTCTTTTTCATCCTCGGGTAGCTGGCTGTCCTTCCTACTAGAGTCGACTATTTGTCATGCACTCTCTCCATGGGAGACATCAGTAAGACCAGCTGAACTGTTGAGAGTTCTGGAGTAAAATTCCTACTGGACTTGCTTTTCGTGCTTTCTGTGACCTCCAGTGTTTCAGTAGCTCTTAGAGATCTTCATTCTCCTGTTCCATCCGCTTTGTTTTCACCATGGTTAACCATTTCCTAAGGCGCCTGCCTAGCACCTGCAGTATCTAAAAAAAGTTACTTTTATTGTTTTCTTTTTTTTTCTTTTTTGTCCATTATAGTGGTCCCAAAAAAGTTACTTTTACCTTACAGGAACAATGCATGAATATATTCTCCTTGTTAAGTTAAAAAAAAGGCAAAAGAATACAGGTAAAGATAGTTGCTCAAGGACCTCGGTTGGTGTGAGTCCTGTCCAACCTTTTTTAGTGATCTGTATGCCTGCCAGTGTGGCTCAGGGGTTCTCAAGCTTGTTAAAACAAGCCCTCAGAGGGCCTGTTAAAACAGATTGCTGACCCCACCCACAGTGTTCTGATTCAGTAGATCTCAGGTGAGGCTGATAATTGCATTCTGTAGCTCTCAGGTGAGGCCCGATCATTGCAGTTTTAGCAAGTTCACAGGTGATACTGATACTGCTGTTTCAAGGATCACAGTTAGGAACACTATATAAAATTGATTTTTTGATGTGCCTTCTTAAAAAGCAAATGTTATGTGTTTCTGTGTTTTCATCAGCTCTGTGTCATGGAGAGCTTTCTGTGCTAGTACATATTGATCACTTCATTCTTTTTAACTGCTGTGTAGTGTTCCAGGGTATATGCCTTAATTCAGCTTCTATTAACGGACATTTGGTTCTTTCTAGTATTTTTTTGTTAACGATTATAGACGAGTGCTGCATTGAACATTTTGCATATTTTCCTCCTTTATGCAAGTATATTTGTCTAGAGTAATATGGAGAAGTGAAATTGCTGAGCATGTGCATTTTATTTCTTTTTCTTCTTCTTCTTTTTTTTTTGGATTCAGAGTCTCGTTCTGTTGCCCTGAGTAGGGTGCAGTGGTATTATCATCATAGCTCGCTGCAACCTCAAACTCCTGGGCTCACGTGATCCTCCTGCCTCAGCCTCCCGAGTAGGTGGGACTATAGTGGCCTGCCATGACACCCAGCTAAGTATTCCACTTTTAGTAGAGACAGTATCTCCCTTTTGCTCAGGCTGGTCTTGAACTCCTGAACTCAAGCAATCCTCCCGCCTTGGCCTCCCAGAGTGTTAGGATTACAGGCATGAGCCACCACACCCGACACTGGACCCTTTATAAATTCAACCTGAAATGGGCTTTGGACTGCTGGCCAGTTTATCTAAATCTTTTGTGGAATTCTTAACAGTGATATTCAACTGTTTCTTCCCCTATGTGATGAATAAGCATTGTCCTCAGCAACAATGGCTCACTTAGGTAGATTTCTAGGGCCTATAAGTCCAAATGTAAAATGAAGTTAGTGCTAGACTTTTCTAATCTAGATGTTTTCCCCTCAAGTATTACTCTGCATGTGTATAACCCAACGCAGCCTTCTTTGTTCCCTCCACCTCCTAAACCAGTGTGTCATCTTTTTCTGTTCTGTCCTGTGTTAGGTGAGTTGGGCAGGTGTTAGGAAGGGCTGTGGTCACAGGCAAGTTGTAGCAGGGCATGTGGGGGTTACATCCTAGTACTGCCACTCCTAACTTGTTGCATTTCATGGAATGTCGAAATTAAAATTAGGCATAGGGAGAAAAGCTCACACTGGGTTGTCAACTCCTCGTTTTGCCAACTCATTAAAACCAACAAAAATTCACCCTATTTTTATAAATATGAGATTTTTTAACCCCACCTCTCCAAAAAAAAAAAAAAAAAAAAAAACCAGGAAGAACATTATCTCAGAATAAAGAGCATTACTTTAAAGTTTAGTTTCAGGAAAATTGCTTCTGTTTGTCCTTTTGCCTCAGATAGTGAAAATGTTGGTACAGTCTAGAATTGTCCCAGGTTGTAGAGAAACTCAGTCATTTCTTGAGTAAAAGATTTGATGTCCCTATTAGGTTATTCTGGTTTGTCATACTGTTGGTGATGTTCCTACCTAATCGTGACTGCTGGGTGTAGGGGTGGGCCTGGAATGTGTGCCCTGCAGGAAGAATTCCTATTCGTGCAGGCGCTCATTCCCACTCTTCGAGCACCTGCTGTGTGCCTAGCACTGAGCTGTGTCCCGGATACGTGGAAGCAGGGAAAGGTGTTCTTGCATTTCAGCAGCTCCCCAATAATCCAGCTTTTTTATTTTTTTAATATGAAGAGGGGAATCGAAGAGGGGGTTAAATTTCCTTTTTTTTTTTTGAGACAGAGTTCACTGTGTTGTCTTGGGTACAGTGCAGTGGCGTCATTATAGCTCACTGAAGCCTCAAACTCCTGGGCTTAAGTGATCCTCTTGCCTTAGCCTCCAGAGTAGCTGGGACTGCAGGTGCATGCCACCACAGCCGGCTAAGTTTCCTATTTTTTGTAGAGATTGGGGTCTCATTCTTCCTCATTCTTCCTTGAACTTCTGAGCTCAAGCAGTCCTTCTGCCTCAGCCTCTCAGAGTGCTAGGATCACAGGCATGAGCCGCCATGCGTGGCCAATCCAGCTTCTTGATAGCACACAAACAACTTTCCCATGAAAATGTGTTCAACTTTTTACGCAACTGCCATGCCTGCTCAAAGACCACTTGCCATTAAAATCTTTATGGAGAGTCATCACTTCTGGCCACAAGCTGGGTTTAAACAAGATTGCTGTTGTATCTTTGAGTTTCCTGGGGGAGTGTTTTTTTTACTTAACTGTTCAGGCAGGGCAGAGTAGAGCAAAGACATTCTTTCTCTTGTAAGAAAAACTTAATATCTTTCACTTACTTTTGCTCTTGTGCTTTGGGATATGAAAATACCCTTATGAAATGACAACAGACTTTGCAGTGAGTTTAACACCAGGGCTTCCCGGATACGCAGTGTCCCTTCAGGAGTGCTTCAGCGGAGCCTGGGTTAGTTGCGCATTTTGAACCCCATGTGGTGTGTGGAAACAAATTAAAAAGTAACCCACAGAGTAACTCATTACAATTTTAATTCTTTCCATACAACCCAAATGTAAGGGGCTTATTAGGTTTTAAATAGACATTGTGCTTTATTAGATTCTTTTTTGTTGTTATAATTCACTGGATGAGGTGCTGAGGGGATTGAGATGACCTAAAAATTTAAATAATCCTTAAGTTTGGTCACAATGGACACTTAATGCCATGTAAAAAATGAACACAAACAAGCCACTTAAAAGGGACAATCCGACACCTGCCTGCCCCAGAGAACCAGTTGTAGATATTTGCTTTCTGGGTTTGTTTCGGTGAATTGGATAGAAAAGATGTTTTAGAAGGAAAGATGGGGGCTGTGAGTTGTGTGTGCCTCCCATGAACTTCCCTAGGAAGACCACTACTCTGAAACCTAATAAATATTGAATGTAAGAGGAGACACCTGATGCCTTCCCTCGCTAGTGGTGAAGGGCTTGCTGCAGTTGCTATGGTGAAGCCGGTGCTGGTCTTAGCTATGTGACAAAGGCCCTTCAGGAGTGAAAGGTCATTTAACCTCAGTGTGAAGTGCCCTGTTGGTCCTGATGAGTATTGATCAGTTTCTTTATGTCTCCCATATTGTAATATCTCTAACATTTTTAACTGTTCATTATTTTTTTTTAAGTACTATTTTATTTTAATCAGAATTTGCCTTCCAGTTGCAAAGTCCTAGTCTTGTATATTGGTAAAATTAAGGTGTAATTTATTTACTAATTGTTTATAATATCATCATGAAATTCTTCTAGGAGGTGAAAGAACAAAATATTGCAATATGCATAATATTATAAAAGACTACAAAATCCTTGCCTGACAAAGATTACTTTCATTTGAAGAAGCATGAATGCTCTGGTTGATTCTCACTATACCTTCAACATTTGAAAAAGCTGATTACAAAATTTGTCATATAAAATTTAAATTTTGGAACCTTTTAGATGGTTTTTACTTTACAGATTAACCAACAAGTGAGCTAATGTGACTTTTGCAATTATTTAAAATGTTAACCTTTCTATTTCATGAATGTTGCAAAAATATAAATAACATTTTTATGAAAAGTATTTTGCTGCTTTGCTTTAGTGTCTAATATGGTGGAATGTTCTAGAATCTTAAGAAACTTTTAAATTCCTATTGAAATGGAGCTGCCCAAGCCTTAGTAAGTTTTCACTATGTTAAGTTCTAGAAATAAGTTTTGTCTGATTGATTAGTTGGTTGCCTTTAAAATGATAAACATTGTGTTAAACCATGAAGCTTTAACAACAACAACAACAACAACAACAAAAATGAAGTCAAAGCTGAGCAGGTGGCTGGAGCCTGTAATCCAAGCTGCTCAGGAGTCTGAGACAAGAGGATAGCTTGAGCCCAGGAGTTTGAGGCTACAGTGAACTGTGATTGCTTCATTGCATTCTAGCCTGGTGGTAGTGTGAGACCCTGTCTCTTAAAAACAAACAAACAACAAAGAAAACCAGAAGAAATGAATCCATGGCTCCTGCACCTTAGGAAGGTATAGCTAAATGAGCGATGTTAGCATATGAGTTAGCTACAATAAATTTTATGAAGTGATGCTATGTGTAATCAGCCTGTTTGTGGGTGGCCTCCTGCTAATTTTTTTTTTTTTTTTTTTTTGAGACAGAGTCTTACTCTGTTGCCCAGGCTAGAGTGCTGTGGCGTCAGCCTAGCTCACAGCAACCTCAAACTCCTGAGCTCAAGCAATCCTCCTGCCTCAGCTTCCCGAGTAGCTGGGACTACAGGCATGCACCACCATGCCCGGCTAATTTTTTCTCTATATATTTTTAGCTGTCCGGCTAATTTCTTTCTATTTTTAGTAGAGACGGGGTCTCGCTCTTGCTCAGGCTGGTCTCGAACTCCTGACCTCGAGCAGTCCTCCCGCCTTGGCCTCCCAGAGTGCTAGGATTACAGGAGTGAGCCACCGCGCCTGGCCCTCCTGCTGAGATTTGATGAGTTCTGATCAAAGAGAAATAAATATTCCAAAAGAGCCACACTTTTATTTGGGGCCATACATAAGTCAGTAAGTGAATTTGAAGGTTGTCTTCCCAACCCTGGATCCTCTTTGGGGATTTGTAGCAACAAAGGCAAATAGAGATGACTTGACTTTGGATCCCCATGTTAGGGCTTAGAGCTTCCCATTCTGGGTACAACTTCTTGAAGGCTGGCTCCAGAGAGGGGAGAGGCTAGTGGATGATTTGACAAGCACTGTTCTGGGTGTTTCACGTAAACTAGATTGATCTGATTTTTTCTTTTCAGTAGCTGCCTTAGTAATTTGTAGTATTTTATACATGGGAGATCTGAGGGTCCAAGGAGTGGAGCTTTTTCCTAGTTTATAGGGTTCAAAGTGGAGTCAAAAGGCAAACCCCCATCAGTTTGGTTCCCAAGTTCATACTCTGTGACCACTACCATCAGCTGCTTGAAGACCTTGCAGCTGACTTGGAGGGTGTTGTGAACTACTTGTCTTTACCTTACCTCACTTTACCTTTACCTGAGTTTGCGCACCCTTGTGTGCACATGAGGATATACATAAACGCGCATAGAGAGGCCCTAGCTCTTGCTGGATTCTGGGCGCATTAGTTAACACTGTCATCAAGACGAAGTTTCTATAATTTATTCCTCCTTCCCTACTCTCCTCTGACGGGACTACAGAGGAAAGTATGGGACAGGGAAGGGAAGGTTGAGTTCTGCAGAGGACCAGTCTGATTGTGCTTTTTTCTTCCTTGATTCCCTGACACTCTTTGTTTTCCAGACGTGGTCCCTGACTAGCAAAGTCCTCTCTGCAGTTAATCGAGGCTTTATTTCTGCAGACCAGCCCAGCCCTACCTTCATGTCCAACAGTATCACTTCCCAGTTTTTCCTGTGCACAGGCGTGGGACAGGTGGGAATGTCTGATGTAACTAGGCTAATTGCTCTCAGTGAGAAGTTTGAGCCTAAAACTGTGCCTTAGGGAGCTCATGGCTAGTGTGGGATGCAGGTGGGTGAGCCTCAAGTGCAGCATATGACAGAATAACATCACTGCTAACGACTGACCAATGAAAGCTTTGCCCTGTGGCAGTATCATAGCTGATGAGGTTTATCCAAGGCGTGATTATTGCTAATTGAAAACTTTTCCCAATACCCCACTATGATGACTTGAAATATAGTTGGCATGAGTAATTTTTGACATCTATATGGGGACTGAAAATTAAAACAAAAAGACTGACTCATGCAATTTGAATTAAGAGAAAGGGGAAAGTAATTCTGGTGAGTGAGATTCTAAGTCATTTTCATAAAAGATAAGCCATTTTCCTTGGATCTCAACTTTGAGAATTTTAATAGGTGGGCCTAGGGAAGAACTTTCTAGCTAAAGGTCATATGGAGATTGTCTCAGTATCTATTGCTGCATAACTTATTGTCCCAAAACTTAGCATCTTAATAAAAAAAAAAATCCAAAATGTATTATCTCACACAGTTTCTGCAGGTCAGGAATCCAGGGCTGGCTAGCTAAGTAGTTCCGGCTCAGGGTCTTCCATGAAGTCTCAGTAAAGCTGTTGGCTGAGACTTCAGGCATCTCAAGGCTGGAGCAGGGCCGGAGGATCTGTCTCTCAGCACACTTGGGTGGTCCTTAGCAGGTAGTGCCAGCTCCTCACTCCCTGGTCCTCTCCATAAGGCTGCTTATGATGTGGCTTCAAGAGAAAGAGAACCGTGAGCTGTGTTATTCTGTTGGTCCCACAGACCAACCCTGGTACCACATGGGAGGCACCTACACTAAGGCATGAATACCAGTGATGGCCGGGAGCAGTAGAGTAGGTAATGTGAGTAAGGAAAAGGTACAGGGCCCCTATAGCTGCAATTTAGGGGATTAGGAATGATGTCTGGGAGGTGTGATATTGAAGCTGATGTGTCGTGAGTTCTATAGAGTATGAATGCGAGGTGAATTCACCTTCAAGCAGCTTAGCCTGGTTAGGGGAGTTACATTTTGAATGTAACTGGGATCCAAGATGGAAAGCGATACGTGCAGAGGTACGGGTTACAAGTATGAGTATTCAGAGGTTCCTGCTTGCAGGGGAGCAGTCAGGTTTGGGGGGGAGGAGTTGTGTGTGAAAACATGGTCCAGGTGCTGCTCCCATTGGAGGGATGGTTCATCCGTGCGTTATAATGCCATGGATTGCCGTGACTGATCTTTCTACACAGGTACACACACATGCAGAATTGTGTTGTCCCTGAAAATGCCCCTGCTGGTCTGTTCTTCCTGCCAGCATGGTGGGACTTCCAGAGAATGTCGGGGTTAGGGTTAAGTCTGAGGTGACCCTGCTAGTTATTTTGGTAGTGCTGACCTCCCCTACAACTTTTGTCTGTCTTTGAGTGGCACGGCAGTGGAGGCTGGTAGAAATGTGTAATTTCCTAGAGTGCAGTGCGGCTAACCATTTTGTTTATGTCGTTTTGTTTAGGATTTGTTACCGCATGTAACCAGTTCTCATAAACATAGATTACCTGCGGGAGTTGTGCGTGCGTGTGGTGCGGTGAGCATCCAGGCAGTGTTCATTTGAAGTGATGGGCCCTGCACGCTGCGTGTTTTCTGTAGCCACAAGGAAGCCTGAACCATTGGTACTTAGAATGGATTACTTTTCAAACGTCGGTTAATCTCTTTCAGGCCATTAATGGCTTAGAGACTAATGAGCAGACCCATTAAATACTACTTTATGTCTGAAGAAAGAGTTAACATTAGTGTTCCTGGAGAAAGGGAGCTGTTTTCTCTAGCTAACTAGGTGGAGCGGGTGTTCCCAGTGGTTCAGGTTATAATAAGACTTGATGAGTCAGAAATGATGTTATTCTGGAGACAATTGTAATTAGAATTTTGCCTCATTTTAATTAAAAGATTCTAACTCTCACCTGCCTTCCCTGGCATTTGGGCAAGCGCAGGGTTGTCTCCTTGGCCCCGCTCTTCACTGTTGGGGTGACCTCAGGAGAACCCAGGCCTCCGGCTCTAGCCAGGGCTCACGCTCTCACCACTAAACAAAGAGAAAGCATTTGCACAGGGCTTCGAACCAGTGTCTGTGTGACACAGCTGGGACCTGTGCTGAAAAGATCTCCAGGGCCTTAGCATAAAACAAAGGCGTGTTTTGTTGTGTTGAGAGCATAGAGAGGCTTCCTTTCTGTTTTTTTTCAGTCAGATATGTAATTAGAATTGCTTAATGTCAACATAGAGCCTCCTCATTCTCCCAGACAGTCGGAATAGCCAGGTGGGGGCCGTGCCTAGGTGGCTGGGAGTTACGCACCCCCACCAACTTACGGAGCACTGAAAACTCCCCACCTGTAAATGCCTTGTATTCCTGTCCAGATGATTGGGAGGATTGAAAAAAGACATTGTATGTTTAAAAAAAGTTATTTTAGCGTTTTCGAAAAAAGAAAAAAAAATAAAAATAAAAAACATTATTTTATTATGATAAGAATACTTAACATGAGATCTACCCTTTCAACAAATTTTTAAGTGTGCAATACGGTATTGTTTTTAATAGCTATAGTATTTGAGTGCATTTTGTAAGCCGGAGGCTCTATCCAAATGCAAACCTCTGTTTCTTGTTGCTTGTTATTTTCGTAGTTGTGTTGAATTTTCCTCAAGGGAAATCTTTACCTCTGCCCTTTAAGTTGCATATGCCCAACAGTGGCTAATTATTAATTGAATCTAGACCACATACTGTACAGTCTTTGGGTAACATAGGCAGTTTCTAATTTTAAATGTTTTGAAAGTTTGTTCTGAAACTCTGATAAAAACATTTTTTTTTTCCCCATAAAAACACTATCCTGAACTGCTGATGGGTATGTGTTTCTCTTTGGGGTAATGAAAATGTCTGGGGTAATGAAAATTAGATTGTGGTGATAGTTGCACAACTCTGTGAATAAAAACCACAGGGTCAGTTTTATGGTATATGAATTATGTCTCAAAGCTGCTATTAAAAACTAAACCCTGTCCTAATTGTTGCTACAAAAATCCCCTAATTTCTCCCCTCCCTGCGAGGTCTTAGCAGGCATTCAGTAGATACAGGTGACTAAGTGTTGAATAGTGTAGTTGAAATAATTCAAATGGCATCAATAGATGAGGATGGGAATGGGGGCTGCAGTGTCAGGAGTAAAAGCTCCAGGGGCAGAGAGGCTTATGGGGTGGTTCCTTTGTCATTGGAGGCACAGGAGGAAGAAGAGGAGGAAGAAGATCCATCATGATCAGATGAGGCTGTAGGTGGGCCGGGCTGCAAATGATCCTGGATGCAGGTCAGGCGGTAGTCTCGCGTGTGAAAGTTGGGAATGCTGTATTGTATGGTCCAAATTCTGGCTACCTTGGCCGTGTAAATCAGGAAGCTGTGTGATGACAGAGTGAGCTTATGGCAGGGAGGGGAGGATGCTCCAGCTACAAGTTCTTAGTTTTCGCAGCGTCTGTGTCCTTGAGTAGCAAGGTCGAGAGCCTGGTCAGGTAACAAAAGCCAAGAATGAGGTGAGACAGGATGGTAGAACCAGGCCTAGATTGGGACAGTTGTCAAAGGTCTGATTACAAGGTTTGGGAGTGTGGGTGTCCAGCTACGTTTTTCGGGTTCAATTTTAGTTTTTTCATTTGTGTATTATTTTTATTTTTGATGAATCTCTGTGAAGAATACATTTTCTTTTCTTTCTTTTTTTTATTTTTGGAGACAGAGTGTCACTCTGTTGCCCGGGCTAGAGTGCCATGGCGTCAGCCTAGCTCACAGCAACCTCAGACTCCTGGGCTTAAGCAATCCTCCTGCCTCAGCCTCCCAAGTAGCTGGGACTACAGGCATGCGCCACCGTGCCCGGCTAATTTTTCTATATATATTTTTAGCTGTCCATATAACTTCTTTCTATTTTTAGTAGAGACGGGGTCTCGCTCTTGCTTAGGCTGGTCTCGAACTCCTAAGCTCAAACAATCTGCCCGCCTTGGCCTCCCAGAGTGCTAGGATTACAGGCATGAGCCACCATGCCCGGCCAAGAATACATTTTCAATTCTCTAGTTGTGTATAGTCCTGTACTCAGATATAATATATCTAATGCCTTTTCAGATTTTTATATATGTACGCACATATATTTTAGAGACCAGGTCTCACGCTGTCACCCAGGCTGGAGTACAGTGACACAATCATAGTTCACAGCAGCCTTGAACACCTGGGTGCAAGCAGGCCTCTGACCTCAGCCTCCCGAGTAGCTGAGACTACAGGAGTGTGCCACCACGTCCAGCTACTTTTTCTTTTTCTTTTTTTAGTTTTTGTTGGGGGGAGTCTCGCCATGTTGTCCAGGCTGGTCTTGAACTCCTGGCCTCAAGTGATCTTCCTGCCTTGGCCTCCCCACTTTTCAGATTTATAATTGCAAAGCATAAACCACTCTGAATTTTGTCTGAGCACCTGCAGAAGCAGATAACTAAATCTTATGAAACCCCATTTTCCTCCTGAGGATATTCAAATTTTCTTCCTGTTGGGTTTTATGCAGTCAGGTTTCAGACAGAGGATTGTGTCACTTGGCATCTTATTGTCAAAGACAGCCACATTTTTAACATAGTCTTTTACTGAGAAATATTTAAATTCTGAAAGACTAAGCTAGCCCCCCTCAAAGGACAGTGTGAACTAGCACCATTATAAACTTGGGACTGCTCTAAGAGTCCTGCTTCTGAGGGCTGCCACCTAACTTGTTTTCATAATTAAGAAAAATAATAAATGTTCAAGGCAAATGAATCTGAACAATAGAAAAGGGTATGCAATTAAAAGTCAAATTTTCTTACACGAGACCCATTTCCCAGAGACAGCTGTTATGATCTCCCTCTGGGTGTCCTTCCAGAAATGTCCAGGCAGGTAATGTGTACAACCACTTTAAAAATTCAAATAGGAACATGTCATACACATTGTTCTATACTCTTCTTGTTTTAACTAACATGTATCTTGGATATTTTTCCTTATCTAACACATGTAGATCTTTTACTTTTTATAAAACAGCTTTATTTGCCATAAATAATTACCACATAATTTGCTTTAAAATTCACTTGTTTTAAATGTACAATTCGGTGATTTTTTTTTTTTTTGTAAACTTACAGAGTCGTGCCCTAACCACCACAATCCAATTTTAGAGCATTTCCACCACCCCTGTGCCTATTTACAGCTTCCCCACTTTCGTACCCCAGGCAACCGCTAATCTACTTTCTGTCTCTTTAGATTGATTTTACCCTTTTTAGCAGTGACCTGTGGTCCATTTTGGGGAAGTACAAAAGTGTATTTAACTGGTCTCGAGCCAAGAAAATTTTAGTTTTTGCTGATGTTTTATTTTGCTGCCTTCTTCCTTCCTTTTGAAAAAAATTGGACAAGATTGAAATTTTGCCTTTGAGCCACACTTGGTAAGAGAGCGATAAGGGGGTTTTAAATGAAGTTGTGTGTGGATTTTCTAGTCATTGCCTGTAGAACTAGAAGAATTTTAGAGCCTGGATAATTATTTAACATTTGAATAGAAATTGCCTGAGGTTGTTCTTGATTAGGTGGAAGTCCCAGCATTTAATGTGTATTTTATGGACATGGGTGAAGTGGAGCTAAGTATTTACACATGCTTGGAGCTGAGGGAAATTTATTATTTCGTTTTTTTTGCTTTTGTTTCTAACTAGGAGGATTTCAGGAGCTGCTGACTGTTCATGAATATGACTTAGGATATATTTTTCAAACTGTGCCTTGGGATCCATTATTGGGTTGTAGATTTTGACCAGCTGTTTTTTAAAAAACAAAGTAGAACAGTATGAGTCGAAAATGCCTTGCATGTATGTTGTAACGGTGAGCTTTGTTTCCTGACACTTCTACTTTAGTTAAAAATGTGTGTGTGTGTTGTTTAAACGTCAGAAATGTTGAAAAGTCAGTGCCTGAGGAGTCAGAAGCGTTTCCCAGTTTCAGTCAAGGGATCAGGCAGGTTACGTTCAGGCTTCCTCTTCTGAGCTGTACTGGAACCCCTCCTGGAGGCAGGTGGGGTGAGAAGACTAGGATTGGGTATCACTGAGGGAAAACCTGTTGGTGTTGGCTGGGGAAGTGAGCCCGTTCATCTTGGGAAGTGGGAGGTGGAAATGAAACTCCCTGTGTGACCACTTTTCTCTGTCAAAAATAATGAATTATTTCAAATGTTCTGAACAGGAGGCTTTGGATGGATTTTAGTCAGCTCATCAACTATTCAATGCTGGCATTTTTGACAACAATGTATACATCTAGACTAGGGAGAACTTTAGAACGATTAAATTCATTTGATCTTGTGACTGAAAGTAACTTGAAGGGCTGTCTGTGCAAGTTTCCCTCCGTGCACGCATCCGTCTAGCCTATCTCTGCTTGACAGCCCTACATCCCGCACTTGCGCACAGCTACTAAAAGGGAATTCGTCACCTCTCCAGGCACCCAGTTCTTCTTCAGCTTTTTCCTGTCAAAGAAGACCCTCAGGCTTCGTGTGTCTCAGGTTTCTGGGTTGGACAGCTGTGTTAGTTCTCTATTGCTGTGTAACAAATTACCTTCTGACTTAGTGGCTTAAGACAGCAAACATTTATTATCTCTGGAATAAGTCAGAGATCTTGGAGCAGCCTATCTGGATGTTCTGGCTCTGGGTCTCCCACGAGGCTGCAGTCGACTTGACACTTGGGGCTGTCATCATCCGAATTCTGAATGGACTCAAAGATTCATTTCCGAGAAGGCTCACTCGCATAGTTGTTGGCAGGAGGCCTCATTCGTCACCGTGTGGACCTCTGCATAGAGCTGCTTGAGGGTCTTCAAGACACATTCTCTCTGTTGGCTTAGAAATGAGATGTTGGTAATGCAAAGAAACTCTTTTGTCCCCTTCGCAAGTGGGCACAGATGTGGCCCATTTGCCACCAGGTCTAGATAGAAACATGCAGAGATGTTTGAAGTCAAGAAGAAAGTAGCCTGCGCTGACTTTGTAAGTCAGAGATGGTAATTGCTGTCCTGCATACCTCTCAGGATCGCTGTGTGACTCAAATGAGATGATGCGCGTTAGAGATTTTGGAGGCTGTAAGGTATTTTCTTTTTTTTTTTTTTGAGACAGAGTCTGGCTCTGTTGCCCGGGCTAGAGTGAGTGCCGTGGCGTCAGCTTAGCTCACAGCAACCTCAGACTCCTGGGCTTAAGCAATCCTGCTGCCTCAGCCTCCTGAGTAGCTGGGACTACAGGCATGCGCCACCATGCCCGGCTAATTTTTTCTATATGCATTTTTAGTTGTCCATATAATTTCTTTCTATTTTTAGTAGAGACGGGGTCTCGCTCTTGCTCAGGCTGGTCTCGAACTCCTGACCTCGAGCGATCCACCCGCCTCGGCCTCCCAGAGTGCTAGGATTACAGGTGTGAGCCACCACGCCCGGCCTTGTAAGGTATTTTCTTACTGGAAGCAGAGCTTTTTCTTCTTGTAAAGATTGGCTCAGGGTGTGTCTCCTCCTTCCCTATACTGCCAAATTTTTTTTTTTTAATTTTTTTTTTTTTTTTTTTTTTTTTTTTTTAATTTTTTTGAGACAGTCTTGCTCTGTTGCCCGGGCTAGAGTGCTGTAGCGTCAGTCTAGCTCACAGCAACCTCAAAGTACTGGGTTCAAGCGATCCTTCTGCCTCAGCCTCCTGAGTAGCTGGGACTACAGGCATGCACCACCATGCCCGGCTAATTTTTTCTGTGTATATTTTTAGCTGTCCAGATCATTTCTTTCTATTTTTAGTAGAGACGGGGTCTCGCTCTTACTCAGGCTGGTCTCGAACTCCTGACCTCGAGCAGTCCTCCCGCCTCGGCCTCCCAGCGTGCTAGGATTACAGGCGTGAGCCACCGCGCCCAGCCTATACTGCCAATTTTAATATTCAAGTGATTGCAGTACCCCTCACGGGGTTGCTGTGAGGACTGGCACATAGTAAGCATGCAGTGAACAGCTACGATTACTGTTCCTGAAATAGATATCATAGGTACTAAAGAAATTAATTGGTAAATTAAGTAGCCACTGCTCCCAAGCTGTGGCCAGGGTCACAGTGTCTATGCCATTGACTGCACAGAATACTGTATATGGGGAAATGGTTTTTATTATTTGTTGTTTTCTATATTTGGATGACTTTTCCAATCTAAATTTCAACCATGACTTCTGGTTCCCTGTGTCTTCATCTTGTTATTCTGACATGATATAATAGAAACTTCCGTCTGTTTTTTTTAAAAAAGGGACCTTAGTATTCTTCCTTGGCGTGTGTTGACTGTCCTCCCATTCTTGGCTCAGCTTCCCCAAAATGTGCCAACAATTTTTTTTTTTAAGTTATCAGTGGTACCATCAAGTTCCTGGACTCCGGGTTGGAAAATGGAGACAGTTTCTGCAGGGAATCCATTTGGAATTGAGGAGGTGGTGCCGGGCCTAAGGTGTGGTGGGAGGAAATTGAAAGAAGAAATGGTGCTGAAGGAGCCTGAGGGAGGAGTGGTTCAGTACTGTTCTCTGTGGCCACCGGCCTATTGCATTGTGTCGGCGTGGAGGAGGGAGGGTTGGTATACAGATAAATTTGTTCATAGGTTCCTGAATCCTCACTCACGTATCATAGCAATCATCATTTCAACAACCAGTTCGGGAGCATCCACCACGTACTGAATGATATACACACATAGAAAGAGTTAATCTTCACAGCCACTGAATAAGATACATTTTTGTTATCCCACTTTGATTGATGAGGAACTTGAGGTTCAGAGAGTTTAAGTTTCACCATTTCACAGTTAAGTGGTAGAGCGGGGTTGCATCCCTGCTTCTCCTGACTTGACAGCTATGTTTTTAACTAAGATGCTGAATTGCCTCTTTCTATGCAAAAGCCTTTCCCATCACCTCTAGTCTTACACCATTTGCTAGAGATGGCTGCCACATGCAGTAGCCGTGAGGGGACGTATAGCTATGACCAGCCACTGGGAACCTTGTCTTTTATAATAGTCTGCTCATAGGTGTCCCTGTAGGGTACCTGGTCCCAAGGAAGACTAAATGTGGCCAAATATCAACAGTGTTGGAGTGAAGGGTAGAAGAGGTGAACTGTTGAGCAGTGGTCCAAGGACTCTTGCTGCAAATGCTGCCTGATAATGGTACCGGCTGTCACTGGGAAATTCAGCCAGAGTCTTGCCCAGGAGTAGCAGCGGTACTTAAGCCCAGGAGTTTGAGGTTGCTGTGAGCTAGGCTGACACCACAGCACTCTAGTCTGGGCAACAGAGCGAGACTCTGTCTCAAAAAAAAAAAAAAAAGTTTACATTCTGAAGTAAGCAGATGTGAATAGTGAGGAACAACTAAGAACTTTTTCTTTATCTTTTTTTTAGAGTCTTGCTCTGTTGCCCTGGCTAGAGTGCAGTGGCACGATCATGGCTCACTGTAACTTACAACTCCTCAGCTCAAGTGATCCTCCAGCCTCAGCTTTCCGACTGCCCAGCTAATTTTTCTTATTTTTTTAAAGATAGAGTTCACTGTGTTGTCCAGGCTGCTCTTGAACTCCTGGCCTCAAGCTATCCTCTTGCTTTAGGTTCCCAAAGTGCTGGGATTATAGGCATGAGCCACCATACCCAACCTTATTTTACTTATTGAAGACATAGTTTACCATTAGGAGGCTATGACATTTCATTTCCTTCTATGAATAAAAATAACTAAAAGTCAGAGTAAAAGCGAAAGGTAAAAAATATATATACAAAATGAGCAAATTCCAAGTGAAATAATAAAGGCTGAAATGTCATAGGACATTATAAATGAGATAATTGTTTCTTCTGTTTATTCAGTAATGTGATAAGACAGTCCAGTACTGTGGACAGCTGGCTACTTAAGATAACCATTGACATTTTCAGCAGCTATCTGATTTTTATTAACTCCTTTTAGTAAACATAAAAACAAAACAAACCCCCCAAACCAAACAGTACGGAAGAATATAAAGTGAAAAGCAAAAGCCTTCCTGTGTACTTCTCTGACCTCTGAGTCATATTTTTGAGAGATAACCACTGTAATGTTTTAATATTAGTATTTACCTTTATATTTTTACTATATATTACCATATATATGTGTTCTGTATGTGTATGTGTTTGTGTGTTTAGAATCACAAATGGGGCCTATATTTGTCAGGTTATAGATTATAGGATAACTCCTTTAACAATCTCAAAATCTCAGTGGCTTCACATAATAAAATTTTAATTTTCACTCACATAATGGCCCAACATGAGGTGTCCTTGTTTGGGTTGTTCTTCTTGGTAGCTCTCCATTAAGGGTAACTCGGGGACCCAGGACCTTTGTACCTGGTGGCTTTACTCCCACCTGTTGGGATATGAAAAAGTGAATTTCAGTTGCAGAATTGGAGAAAAGAACCAAGAGCTCTATACTCATGCTGTCATCTTTATCTTCTGAGTTTATAAGCAGTTAAATTTGTGAAGATGTGAACATTCTGTCAATTTTTTTTGTCATTCTGTCAGTTTCATTTCACAGTTAACATTCATGCATTTATAAAGTGATTGTTGAATTATCAAAATATATGCAAACTCAGTGAAGGTGTAATATGCAGGAAGAACATAATCAGTCAGAAACATTCAGGCCATCAGTTTGGATTTGAGAGCTGGAGAGTATTGAAATGTTTCAAGTTGTACCAAAAGATTCTTTAAATTTATAGTTAGCTGCTGAATCAATTGATTGGTAGACAGTGGTTTCTAAACGTGAATGTCTTTTGTTTAAAATTTCTTTTAATATGCTGTCTTAAATGAAAACATATTGAAGAACTTAAAATCAAAATTATAAACTTTACCTTCAAAAGCAAAAGCATTAATTACTGTTTCAGTAAGAGAGAAATTATCAGTATTTAAAATCCAGTTGAGATGAATAGAGGATGTTTGCAAAAAAAAAAAAAAAAATAGGCCGGGCGCGGTGGCTCACGCCTGTAATCCTAGCACTCTGGGAGGCCGAGGCAGGTGGATCGCTCGAGGTCAGGAGTTCGAGACCAGCCTGAGCAAGAGTGAGACCCCGTCTCTACTAAAAATAGAAAGAAATTATCTGGCCAACTAAAATATATATATACAAAAAATTAGCTGGGCATGGTGGCACATGCCTGTAGTCCCAGCTACTCAGGAGGCTGAGGCAGGAGGATCGCTTGAGCCCAGGAGTTTGAGGTTGCTGTGAGCTAGGCTCACACCATGGCACTCTAGCCTGGGCAACAGAGTGAGACTCTGTCTCAAAAAAAAAAAAAAAAAAAAAAAAAAAAAAAATCTCCAAAACTAAAACAAAAAAGCAAAAAAGGCTAGGTATGGTAGCTCATGCTTGTGATTCTACCCCTTTGGGAGGCCAAGGCAGGAGGATCACTTCAGGCCAGGAGTTTGAGACCAGCTTGGGCAACATAGCAAAACCCCATGTCTTAAAAAAAAAAAAAAAAAAAAAAAAAGCCAGGCATAGTGGGGCACTCCTGTACTCCCAGGTACTTGGGAGACTGAGGCAGGAGGATCATTTGAGGCTGCAGTGAGCTGTAATCACACCACCACACTCTAGCCCTGGCAAATGAGTGAACCTTCTTCTCAAAAAAACAAAAACAAACAAAAAACCAAAACAAAATTTTTCCTTTGGAAGAGAAGAATAAACCAGAAATAATAAATTGTAGCATTTTAGTCAGTACATTTTCCTCTTACTTTCTCAAAATAGTATACAATTCATAATATCATGCTTGGATATAAGTTTGTACTTAGGTTTTCAGAGCAGAATAGACCCAACATCAAAATTACTTAAACAAAATACAGATGTTAAATGAAGCAAAGATCAAATATACAGGAGAATTTTACAGACTGTGTAAACATGAGTGTGGACATTTAATTTTGCCAGAACTTTGCGGACCTCAGCTTATCCATGATTGTGTCACCATATTGATGCTGGCTGCTTATTTCCTTGCTTACCCACCACTTGGTGTGACCATTCCAGAGCTCCAATGGAGAGTGCTCACATAGACTGTGCTTGGCGATTCTGGGATGGGATTTCATAACAAAACTGATGGGGCCTACAGCTATCAGTGGTTTTGTTTACTGCTTTGCCATGTTACCTTAGAGATTGACAAGTTTTAACAGTTTATCTCTAAAAATTATCAATACAGTACTTAGGTAGCTGTATTGTCCTATTTTGTATTTAACTTTTAATCATATAGCAGTCTTTAGGGCTTTAAACTAAAATTTGGTGTGATGTTGACACTATTGGGATGAGATAGTAGAAATGAATGATTATAAAAAATACTGTATCTTACCAGTGCTAAAATCTGGATATATCCTGTTGTCTCTGGTATCTTAGGTTAAATAAAATACAGTAGTCTTTCTTTTTTTAGTCAAAAGGCCATATTCATTTTGAAAAATGTTAACCCCAAATTTCTTAGAACCTTTGGCCTGCTTATTAATCAGCACTAGAGAAAGAAGTACCGATATTGTGTCTTCCAGCTGTGTGAGGCTTGCATCTTCATGTCTGTTTGACTCTGCAGTCCTTCTCCAGATCCTTGCTTCTTGACTCTCTTTTTTTTTTTTTTTTTTGAGACAGAATCTTAGTTTGTTGCCATGGGTAGAATGTAGTGGCATCTTCATTGCTCACTGCATCCTCAAACTCCTGAGCTCAAGTGATCCTCTCGCCTCTGCCTCCCAGAGTGTCAGGATTACAGGCCTGAGCGACTGGCCTGTCCTGGCTCTCTTTCTTGAATTTGTTCTTCCCATCTTGATAAACCATTACCTCTGAATCCAGCGGTCTCTTAACTCAGTTGCAAATTAGAATAATCAGGGCAGCTTTTAAAAAATACTGATGCTGACTTTGAGTGATCATGGTGTATCAGTGTAGGTTCATTATTAGAACAATGGTACCACTCTGGTATAGAATATCAACAGTGGGAGAAGTTGTACATGTGTGGGGACAGGGACGATAGGGGAACTTTCTGCACTTTCTGCTTAATTTTGCTGAGAATCTAAACTACGCTAAAAAAAAATAAAGTTTATTTAAGTAAATGGTACCTGGCAATTACATTGTCAAGGGGTCCTAGAATCAGAATAGGTGATAAGGATGGCAGAAAAGATGATCAACATCATTTGCATTGCATTGTTCTTAAACTTAAAAAAAACCCTCCTCTAAAGTGATGATAAATTATTTTTACGTTACTGAAATTCATATACACATAAAGCTACCATATTTCATCTAATTTAAGATACCATCAATTGTAAGCCACATTTACCACCAAGAAAGAAAAAGCTGCCAATTTAACTATGGCATACCACCACCAAAAAAATAAAGAAAAACATTGACACATGGGCCCAGATTGAGAACCATTGCCTTAGTCTATGAAACATGCCTATACCCCTCCTTTGGCTATAGGTTCCTGGTATTCTCTAACACATTGTGTCCCTTTCTCCTGCAGTTTTCCAAAGAGAGGTGTATTCTTAGCCTTCACTTCCTTGACTTTTGGTCGTGTTCACCCCAGGTAATTAGGCTTCTCCTTTTCATGACCTTCCTGACATGCCGTTGTCAATATCACCAGTTACCACCTGCTTGCCATTGATTTCTTTATCTTACTAGAGACCTTTCTGTTGCACTGAATGCTGTTGCCCATTCCTTTTCTTGAAACTCTCTTCCCAAATCTTTCCAGATGTTGAACTCTCCGGGTGTTCTTCATACCTCTCTGATGAGTATTTAAAGACTACATTCTTGGTCCGTCCTTTATACGCGCTTCCCTGTCTCTCTGCATACTCTCCTTCAGAGAGCTGACGCATCCTCAAGTTTTCAGCTACAATTCTATGTTGATGATTTATAAACCTATTTTTTGGCTATTCCCGTCAGCATCAGAATCTTGTTTCCAACAGCCCATGCAACATACCTACTTGGATATTCCATGAACTTGGCCAAAGTGGAATTTATTTCCAATCTGTCATGGGTCTAAGAAAAAAAAGGGATGTATTTTTCTTTTAACATATTTAAACTTTCTGCATTCTCTTTCTTGGTTGGTGACACGACCACCTACCCGGTCTTGAGAATCATCCTTCTCTCTTTTTCTTCCTCTACATACAATCATTTAATAATGCCTGTAAACTTTATATCCTGACTGTTTCTCAGCATTTATATTCCCCTCTGTCACAGGCCACCAGGGCCCTCGCTCAGGACCTCATCCTCACGTGGATTCTGCAGAACTCGCCTAACTGGTCACCCTGCCTCTCAGATTGGTCCTCCACAGTCACCAGAGGGACTCTTGTAAGATGCAGATCTGAACTGTCCCCTCTCTACCTTTATGTCACCAACACTTACCTCCTTTTCTTCCATTCACACTGCCTTGCCTTGAGACTCAACTGGTGGCCTTCTGCCCAGAGGACCCCTGGGGTACTCCTGACTGCCCGCTGTGCTTGTGTTCTGTTCCTTCTGCTCCTGTCAAGGTGTGCATGCCCTCGCTGGCCTACAGGCACATGTCAGCGTTCTCAGCCTGGCAGTGAAGGTTCCCCAAACTATGGTCTTCAGAACCATCATGCCCGTGGTTATGGCCATCCATTCAGCCCAAATGCTGCATCTTATTCAACACCCTGTTCCTTCTCTGCTCTCCAACTTGGCTTAATCTTATTTTCTCTTTTGTTTTGAGATGTGTTGTGTTGTAATAGAGAAAACCCTCATCACAGTGTAACACCTGAGTCCTCATCTCATGAGAGAACTGTCATGAGATTGTAGCTAAATTAAATAATTTATTCGACTTTTAGTTTTCTCATCAATAAAATGGCAATGATGATGATAAAATATCATTGCCCAGGGATTTCTTTGGAGGCATGAATGAGCAAAGCAAAGGGGGAATGTGTGAAGTATACATAATAATGATAAACATAATTCTTTTATTATTATCATCATTATTTTTTTTTTTTGAGACAGAGTCTCACTCTGTTGCCTGGGCTAGAGTGCTGTGGGGTCAGCCTAGCTCACAGCAACCTCAAACTCCTGGGCTCAAGCGATCCTCTGGCCTCAGCCTTCCGAGTAACTGGGACTACAGGCATGTGCCACCATGCCCAGCTAATTTTTTCTATATATTTTTAGTTGTCCAGCTAATTTCTTTCTATTTTTTTAGTAGAGAAGGGGTCTGACTCTTGTTCAGGCTGGTCTCGAACTCCTGAGCTCAAACGATCCGCCCGCCTTGGCCTCCCAGAGTGTTAGGATTACAGGCGTGAGCAGTTGTGCCTGGCCAATTCCTTTATTATTAATTATGTAATTAATAATAATTGGTAAAAAACCCCACTTTTGCTGTATCTTATCACACATAGCTCTAGGAACTCAGCTGAACGTCAATGAAAATCTTCCAAATGAGTAAAGAAAAGGATGAAGCCAGACTGGAGCCCTGGTCTGTAAACCAGGCTCCCTGTGTATGAAAGGGGACAAAAGGTGACCAGCCAATGCAGGGTTAGCATCATGAAGGCAACCTGGTTAGGTCTGGGCTTGGATTGTTTTGGAATTCATTCCAGGCATTTGTACTAGGAATGTAATCTCAGTAGGAACTACTTGTAACAGATGTACAGAGTTTAGGGAGAGATAATTATAATAGATTTCCATGTGGCTCCTGAGGTTTCAGGGGATTAGTTTGGATGTTCTGTTTGGGCCTGACTACTTTTACACAG
This sequence comes from Eulemur rufifrons, assembly GCF_041146395.1. Lineage (NCBI taxonomy): Eukaryota > Metazoa > Chordata > Mammalia > Primates > Lemuridae > Eulemur > Eulemur rufifrons. Next base: position 76,165,756 of record NC_090985.1, read on the forward strand.
TGTATTTGTTAGTTTGCAATATGGTATTCATGAGGATTAATGGCTGTATTAAGTAAGAGTAGACCTAAGACTCTCTAAGAGCTCGTTATAAAAACATTCAGTCACAATCCCTAGTCTCTGTGGCCATAATCTTTTAATTGAATTGAATAATGTGGCCTCTTAATCCTGCGTGGAGGAGGGTCTTGTCACTTTCATGTTCTCCGGGAGTTCCTGTCATGTCTTTCCTTTTCTGGGGCCGTTGAAAGGGTGGCAGTTTTGCTGTGTTCATTTTAAATAACTCTTAGTCTTAAATTGATTATTTGTTCTAGTGGAATATGGTAGACTGTTAATTTTCATCATCTTGGTAATGATCTTGGATATATTCCCAGATTTGTGTAGGTAGAGGAAGAGAAAACCAACATAAATAAATATGAATTTTTTTTTTTTTTTTTTTGAGACAGAGTCTCACTCTGTTGCCCGGGCTACAGTGAGTGCCGTGGCGTCAGCCTAGCTCACAGCAACCTCAAACTCCTGGGCTTAAGCGATCCTACTGCCTCAGCCTCCCGAGTAACTGGGACTACAGGCATGCACCACCATGCCCGGCTAATTTTTTGTATATATATATTTTTAGTTGTCCATATAATTTCTTTCTATTTTTAGTAGAGACGGGGTCTCGCTCTTGCTCAGGCTGGTCTCGAACTCCTGACCTCGAGCGATCCACCTGCCTCGGCCTCCCAGAGTGCTAGGATTACAGGCGTGAGCCACCGCGCCAGGCCAAATTTGAATTTTTTTAGTGCTGATATTTGTTTTAAATACCACACGAATACTATCTCTACATTGTAAGACCATGGCACTTGAAGAAAACATACTTACTGTAAAATATTTGTCTTGGATTTTCTTAGCTGAAATGTTTGTAATAAACATTCTGTTTATATTGGTCACTGATGACAGTGTTGGTAAAAATATAAGCAGAAGCAAGACAAAGAAAACAATTCTGATTGGTTAGAGTGGCAAGGCTCCTAGTTAGAGTTGAGTTGGTGGTTTGTGACCTGTGCAGTTTCTAGTTTCACTTTAGTGTTTACATTGGGCTTTGGTTTGTTCTCATAGGAATTTGAAGTGACAGAGCTACCCTAGTCTAATGGCCTCCCAATTAGAATTTGTTTTTTTCAGACAACTCTTTCCTCTCATTTATAAACTTGGGCATAAACACCGCTCTCTCACCATTGTGGCCATTAAATTCTGATGAGGGTTTATTATAATAATGATGCAATTGACAAGGAAATTTGGTTATTTTCTATGACATACATTTTAACATAGTAAGTGAAATTATGACTGATAGCATTATATCAAGACATCAGTTTTCTTGGAATTTTATACAACTTCTGAAGCACAGATTACTAATATATATATATCCCCAAATCCAAAGAATGTTAGACATTGTTTCTTTTTTTAAATGAAAAATTAAAAAAAAATTTTTTTGAGATGGAGTCTTGATGTGTCACCCTGGATGGTGTACAATAGCATGATCTTAGCTCACTATAGGCTTGAACTCCTGGGCTCAAGCGATCCTCCCCCATATAAAAAAAAAATACCAAAGTATACACACTTTAAACTTAATGTTCAGCAATTAATGTTTCAGTATTTTTGTTTGTTTGTTTGTTTTGTTTTTTTAATGAGATGGGATCTCACTCTGTTGCCTGGGCTAGAGTGCAGTGGCATCATAGCTTACTGCAACCTCAAATTCCTGGGCTCAAGCAATTCTGCCTCAGCCTCCCAAGTAGCTGCGGCTATAGCACACCACCATGCCTATCTAATTTTTAAATTTTTTGTAGAGATGGTATCTCACTATTGCCCAGGCTGATTTGGAACTCCTGGCCTCAAGTGATCCTCCTGCCTCCACCTCCCAAAGTGCTAGGATTACAGGCATGAGCCACCGCACCCAGCCTGTTTCAGTATTTTAATTTACTTATTAAAAGACATTAATGAATATCCACTATTTAATGTAATGTAACACAACTTTAAGATTTTAAGTTATCAAAAAAGATTTTTGAAACTGTGTTTAGACACATTTTATAAAATATAATTATTTTTGAAAAGTTTAATCACTTTTATTCCATTTGTGTTTACCTACTTCACCTATTCTTAACACTTATGCTTGAATTGCTTATGAAAAATTTCATGAGCCATTAAACAGAGCTAGCCATTGAAGCAGTTTAGGAAATGCCACTCCAGAGCATGCTGCTTTTGTATATTGATCACTTCAAGCTAAAGGCACTTGAAAATAACAAATGCAGTAAGAGACTCTCTCTGGACTTCCCTTATCTGCCTAAAGACAGACAGATTCTCCAAAGGACTGCAACGATCGTCACTCCTTTCCCCATCACCATCATTTTATGTTATCTTATTTTTCTTGATGGATCAAGCAAGTATCAAATATTTTACTTCCATGACTGACATGCATCAAGATCAAGTAATTCACTTTTATTGCACATTTTGCTTTTAGGTTGGATTTATGGTTTTATGGTCTTAAACATCTAGCAGAGATAACAAACCTGTCTAACCAGCAACCCAGGAAAACCTGCAATTCTGAAAACATTCCTATGTTTATTTTACCAAAAATTTTCAAACTAACTTCATTTACCAGAGCTCTACCTAAATCATATGAACTTAGGGGGGGAAAAAAAAACACATTTAGGTCATTTTCTATATTTCTGAGAGTTTTAGGAATAATTTGCATAAGTGCTCTTTTATCCCCAAGTTAATTTGAATAGATCTCCCTTAAAGGATTTTATAAATTGGTTCAGTAATACCATCTGAAAATATCACATATACATACATTCATACAAAGACAGATATACAGACAGAAGCAGATAAACTGCTGATTTGAGAGTCACTTACATTAGGAGAAGTCCAAAGGTCAGTCTAGGTCGTTGGTTGCCCTGGAGTTACTGCAATTGCAAGGCCATTAATTCAGAAGCCTTTTATTTCATATCTTGTTCTAAGGTCCTTAGCTAGCTTACCTAAACCTGTAGCTTCCGTGTCTTTTTCGTCCCTCCCTCTTTTCCTTCATTTCTTTGCTACTGTTAGGGGGAAAGTCTATTTACCATGAGGGCAGTTAGGGCTGGCTGAATTGATCGAATGCCTGGGATGTCTGAGGGGGCTTTGAAATCAGTAACAGATTCATTTTTCTTTTGTCTGCAGGTCTGGTTGATTGACTAGTCAGTGCAGGTGAGGAATGCCTTCGGAATGGCTTTCAAGGCTTTCAAAAGGTTATTTGTGGGTTTTTGTTGTTGTTGTTGTTGTTTGCTCTTAATGGTTTATATGTGTACCAAATGGGGGCTCATAGCCAGAGATCTCATCCTCTTGGGGGACACCATTGTGCCTCTTGCATCCATTTTTGTTTCTTCTTCATGTCCTATCTGTGTGTGTTTAACTAGATTACCGAGTTCAGGGTAGAGCCCATTAATGAATAGGGCAGACAAAGCATTTTTTTATGATAGAATACTTTTTATTACTGCTCTGAGATCAAGATTTTGACCAAGGTATAAGGGTGGTTTAAAAAGCAGATCTGATTTATCAGAGGGCTTAACTTTATAAACATTGATCTAGTTCTTTTTCTTCTTTTTTCCTTTGGGGTGTGCATGCAGGTAAGCAAGCAGAAAAAGTCAGTAGATCAGGGTAGGTAGAGGATGATGGAAAGATGGAGAGGTTGGAAGCCCCACATGCCAGTCAAAAATACATTCCATTGTCTCATCTGTGTGTGTGTGTGTGTGTGTGTGTGCGCGCCCACACATGCACGCGTGTGCTGTAGGTGAGCAATTTTGTTTAGGTTAAAACTTCCCCATTGTGGCCACCAAAATTCTAAATTAGTTTTGGTAAGATTTATCCAGTTCTCTAGAAAAGCACAAGTACTGAGATGGAGTCACAGAGTCCATGGATTTAAATAAACTCATTATTTTTTTTCTTCCTAGAACTTTTCCTACTGGAGGTCTTTTACTAAACCCAGTACAATTTTGGGTTGTCTGACCCAGTTAGACACCTGAATCCTCCCTATGAAACCCAGTCCAGTTTCTGCTAGGACATCTAAATTCAGTCTAGTCCAGAAATGTTCACATAAATCAGAGAACTTGACACAAGTTGTAGAACTCAGATATGGGAGAGGACTTACTGGTGATGACCTCCAGATATGCAGTGAGAAGCATGTAGCATCAGGGGTCCGCGGGGTACTTTGCTCATTGCTCCCAGAGATCATCATCATGTGGTCGCCTTTGGATCCCACTTCTGACACCAGATTTGATAAAAGAAAAACTTAAGCACATTTAAATTTTAAACAGTTTATTTGAGCATTCAGTCATTCATGAGTTGGGAAAGCATTAGACAGCAAGGGACTAGCATTCTGCTGCAAGTGGCAAGAGGGGAACCTTTTATAAAGTATTGGCAGAAGCAAAACAAAGAAAACAATTTTGATTGGTCAGAGTAGAAAGTTTCTAGTGAGAGGTTAGTTGGCGGTTTCTGATTGGTGCAGTTTCTAGTTCAGTTTAGTGTTTACATTGGGCTTTGGTTTGTTCACATAGGAATTGAAAGCGACTGAGCTACCCCAGTCTAATAAACCCCCAGTTAGAATTTATTTTTTAACACTGCCTGTAAATTGAGGTTTCCATGACTCCCCTCTTGGGGTTTGATCAGTTTGCTTGAGTGGTTCATAGATCTGAGGGAAACACTGTACTTGTGTTTAACCATTTATTATACAGGATACGACAAAGGAAAAAGATGCACAGCTAGGTGGAAGAGGAGCATAGGGTGAGGTATGGGAGTAGGGGTGTGGAGCTTCCATGCCCTCTCCAGGAACCTCCATGTGTTCAGCTATCTGGAAGCTTGCAAATAGAAAAGCCTTCTAGAATATCTTGTTGTGATATTGTAAAATATATATTTGGTCTTTGTCCTCGTTTCCTGCCATATAGGCCCTAAATTCTTTGGACTCTCTAGAGTGCTGAATGTCTTTTGCATGTTAATGAGATGACTGCAAGCTCCCAGAATCACGATTGTTTTTTTAATGGGAAGCATTATTACATAGGCATGATTGATTAAATCATTGGCTATTGATTTATCAACTTAACCTTCAGCCCCTCTCCGCTCCCCACAGGTTGGGGGTGGGGCCAAAATTTCCAGCTCTATAAGTACGTGGTTGGTACATTCTATGTGAGAGCCAGCCTCCAGGATGGTTTCTGCTGATCTGGTATTCACACCTGTGCATAATCCCCTTCCGCATGTTACCAGGTTTAATCTGTGTGACCAGTAGAATATAGCAGAAATGATGATCTGCCAATTCGGAGATTAGGTTATGAAAGACTGTGGCTTCCATCTTCGGTCTCTTTGTCTCTCTTTATCACTTTCTCTGGGGGAAGCTGGCTGCCACGTTGTGAGCAGCTTGATAAGGAAGCCAATGTAGGGAGGAGAAAAGGCCTGCTGTGATAGTTAACATGAGTGAGCTTGGACGCAGCTTCTCTAGCCCCAGTTAAGCCTTCAGAGATTGCAGCCCTGCCTGGCCAGCAGCTTGCCTGCAACCTCATGAGAAACCCCAGTGTAGCCAAACTGCTCCCTGATGCCTGACCTTCAGAAGCTGTGAGATGATAAATGCTTGATGTTTTAAGCTGCTGGGTTTTGGGGTAATTTGTTAAACAGTCTTAGATAACTAGGACATGCTGCAATTTCTATTGTGAAGTTGAGTATAACCCGTCATTCCCAACACCCTGGAGTCTCAGTGCTCACTTGCACTTAATGTGCACTCTCTCTCTCTCTTCCTCTCTTCCCGTCTCTCCCTCCCCCTTCTCCGTCTCTCTCTCTTTCTCTCAGACACACACACAATTTCACTTGGTTGCCTAATCCTCCATCATGCTTATTTGTTATCTAGATCATTTCTGTTCCATCCCTCTTTCTGCTAAATATGTTGTTGACTGGGTCCTTGCTGCTAAAGCATTTAACAGTAAATATGTCCCTGTAACAGTCAGTACAGCAACACTCTGAGCTCAGCAATGATGTGATGATTAATTTTATGTGTGGACTTGCTGGGCTACAGAGTGCTCAGACGTTTGGTCACATTTTGGGCGTGTCTGTGAGAGTGCATTTGGATGAGATTAGCATTGGAGTTGGTGGACTGATTAAAGCGGATTGCCTTCTTCAACTAGGTGGACCTCATCCAATCCATCGAAGGCCTGAATGGAACAAAAAGGCAGGGTACGAGGGAACCTCTCTCTAGCCAGTGCATCATTCTTCCCTTGCCCTTGGATCCAGACTTGAACTGGAACTAACTCCATAGTTTGTCCTGGGTCCCCAGTTGGCCATCGCAGATCTTGGGACTTCTCAGTCTCTATAGTTATGATATTCATATATTGTATCTCCCTTCTGGAGAACCCTGACTGTTCAAATGACTTAGTAAACATTAGCTGGCGAGGTGGCCGAAAGAGCTGATTCTTAGAAACTTTTGAAATGCTGCGTGCTGAACTGTCCTTTACCTGGCAGCCAGGACGAACCTTGTTTCAGGTCAAGTTTTTCAGTGTCTTCCTACTTTTCTTTCCCTGCTTGTTCTTAAGCAGCAGAGTAAAATCTGTAAAGAGAAGTCGGTTTAAATGGTGTTTCTGTTTTTATTTGAAAGTAAGAAAATATGACAGAGAAGAGTCCTTAGAACTTGGATCAGCTTATTTAAAGCAGTAGTCTTCGTATTCCGGTGTTGCTATGGTTTCTGTCTTTCAGAGCTTGTTTCTGGGTGTCGTTTTGCCCCATTCTGCCGTTAGTGCTCTTTGATTTTCAGTTCTGAAAATCTGGAGGCTAGATTTCTCCAGAGGATTATTTTTCTAAATCAAATCCTCTTTATGGAGAATCTAAATTTAGAGTTGCTCTCTGTTTTGATCAACGTGCAGGTTAAATGTTTAGGACACTATTTAGAGAAGATGCAGGCGCCACACTGGCCTTCTTAGGAATCGGAGGACAGGAACTAGGATTGCTGGTTTTATTATATCATGGGCAGATAGGTTTGTCATCTTGGTAGGCTGCTGCCACGGCAACCTTGAACTCCTGGCCTCAAGTGGTTCTCCCTGCCTCAGCCTCCCAAAGTGCTGGGATTACAGGCATCACCGGCCTGGCCTTTCAATGGCTTTTGACAAATGCATAAGGACATGTGTCCACCGTTACGGTATCATACAGCACAGTTTCACTGCCCCCCAAATCTCCTGTGCTCCACCTGTTTAATCCCTCCTTCTTTCTCCTTGAACCCCTGGCAGCCACTGATCTTTTTACGTCTTCACAGTTTTGCTTTTTCCAAAATGTCATACAGTTGGGGTCTTACAGTATGTACCTTTTTAGATTGGCTTCTTTCACTTAGTAATGTGCATTTAAGGTTACACTGTGTCTTTTCATGGCTTGATAGCTCATTTCTCCTTAGTGCTAAATAATAATATTCCATTTTCTTCATGTGCCACAATTTATTACCGATTCACCCACAGAAGTACATCTTGGTTGCTTCTACTTTCTGGTGACTATCAATAAAGCTATTGTAAGCAGCCATGTGCAGGTTTTTGTGTGGACATACGTTTTCAACTCGTTTGGGTAAACACTTGGGAGCACGATTGCAGGATCTGAAATGGGTTTTTGACTGAGTAGTACAGACTCTCGACCCCAGTGTCTCTCCCCTTGCTGACAACGGCCCTGCTCACTGTGGCAACCTCACCAGGCCTGCCGCTGCCAGGGCCTTCCTAGTCTCCATAAGGAACATTTTCTGAACTAGTCTGGACACAAGGGTCCTGATTGTGTCCTCAGGAAAGAGTGTTTAAAATGTTTTACAAGACATTCTTTAATCATGGTTACTGTACTCTCCTTCTTCCCTATTGCTCCATTTTGAACTCCTAATTTTGGTCTGTCTGGTAGTAATTTCCTTTGAAGTACAAATGACTGTCTCAACTCTTATAATTATAAGATTTTTTTTTACTGTGGTAGAATATGTATAACACAAAATTTGCAAGTTTAACCATTTTTAACTGTATAAGTCGGCAGCATTCATTACATTCACATCATTGTGCAACTAGCTGTCACCACTTTCCTGCTTCTAAAACTCTCTCATCTGTAGATGTGATCATTTTAAAAGAGGAATTTATTTGGCAAAATATTTCTGTCAGTCAGCTTATGTTAAATTTTGCTGTAGTAACACCCCCAAATCTCAGTGGCTGTTGACAACAATCTTTATATCTCCCTCATGTTTTGTATGTATCATTTAATTTTTGCTGGAACTTAGTCACATGCCACCTCTAACTGTCAGGGAGCCTGGGAAATGTAGTTTAGCTATATACATAGGGATAAGGGCAGTTGGGTTTGTGAGTAGTTAGCATTCTTAGCCATATCAAGTAAGATTATAAAATTGTACACAGTAGTTATCTTGATCTTTCAGGGATGACATGACAGTAATTACCTGGTTTCGTAATTCTGGCTACTTTTCAGGAAAGCATTTTTCCACCCCATGCTCCCTTCTCATCTAAACTTCAATTACCTTATCCATTTAACACTGGGAAAGCTTCCTGGAATAAATAAAATTACATGCTGATTTGATAAATACCTGTTTGATAGTGATGTTTTATGAAACTCTGAGAAAAGTCAATAAGGAGCCTTCACAATAAAAAATATATTTGTCATTACAGTCAGATATTTACAAAGTGTCAGGTCTTCAGTCTTGTGCCCAAAGGCAGAGAGGCTGTCTTAAAGCCTTGCAGCTCTTGATTTGGTTTCAAGGTGATGGGCTACTTTTGAGTTTACTTGTGGCATTGGTAATTGTCTTTAAAAAGGAAAGTATGTGAAATTTGAAGTGAGAAATGGCATTTCTTAACCAAGAGTAGCAGGTTCAGATAGTGGTGCTATAAATTTTGGCATGAGACTCTGTTTCATAATAAAATTTAGGAAAAAATTGACAATATTTGTGCTATGTATTTGTTTAATGGTTGACCCACTGGGTACACGTAATTGGTTTGTTATAGCTTAAAGGCAAGTTCAGCCGCCTAAATGTATGAATTGGTATTTTGAGCTTGTTTGGTATGCCCCAGCTTGCTGCTGATAGAAGTTCGTGGTCCAATGTTAATTTAAAGTAAGTGCCTACTGCTGTTCTTGACAAACTCCCATTCCCTTAAGGAGAAGTGTTTCATATGAGCCTCCAGTTGCCAGGAATAGCTGTGTAAGCATTGTGAATGTTTTTCCAAATTAAAATTTCCTCTGCCAGTTCATTATTCCTTCTAGGGCTCTGACAGTCGGTTGTGTTTATGCACCCCTACAGAGCTCTCTTTAAACTCAGTCAGCAAATTGGAAACATTTAGCTTGGACTAGACCTCTTTATCTTCCAATAATCTTGCCATAGAGACCACTGTACTCTCAAATACATTGTTAATACTTTTAGCCAGAATGTCCTGCTTTCATTTTCTTGTTACTGAGCCATTATTCCAGACTCTGTTCATTATTATTATAATTCCAGACTCTAAATAATTATCCTATTGAAAAGGCCAGACTGATGTATGCCCTGTCGTGACATAGCCCGTTTTGTCCTGTCTGAATTTGTTTGCTTTGTTTACTATTAGGATAGCAGGAAATCAAAAACAAAACACCAACAAATCAAAACCCATTTGGCTACGAAATTTGTCTCTTATTTAAAAAAAAAAAAGTATATGTTTTTTTCTTTTTTTAATTGCTTTTTAAAATTTTTATAGATTTAGGGGTACATGTGATTTTTGGTTACATGGATGAATTGTACAGAGGTGATGTCTGTGTTTTTAGTGTTCCCATCACCGGAATAATGTACACTGCACCCACAAAAATATATATTTAGAAAGTGCAAAGGCCATGTAGAATAAGTATTTAGAGTTTACTCAAGCTTTCATCTGTGGCAGACTTAGCAGCTGTTATCTAAAGCCGGACTTTCAGCATCAGAAATCACCTGGTGCTTGTCCTGAAAGGCAGCGTCTTGGGCCCACTGCACACCTTCTAAATCACAACCTGCAGTTTAATAGGCTTCCCAGGTGGGTCGTGTCTATTTTAAAGTTTGAGAAGCAGTGGTTGGAGATCTGTTACCTGAGCCTGTAATCATGGGAACTACCAATCGTGTGAGGAGTGACCATAAAATTTTAACTCAAAGTCTATTTATACAATGAAAAATCTGTATATTGCAGTTCATTATGTAGGTACATGGCAAATATCAAGCTATCTATTATTTTCTGCTGTGCTAATGAAATCTCTATAGTCTGAGAACGGGAGTGGCAGGAACACATCCTGAGGTGATGGAATTGAAAATAGTAAGATGTTTTTGTATATTTTGGAATCCAGTCTCTGACTCCTTATGATAGAGAATCAAGGTATTCTTGAGACTTCTCAACGGGTTCTGACTTTCCCAGTTCGAGGCTCAACCAGATAATGTATTTGGAGATAGGTTGAGGGAGGGAATGAAGTCTCATTATGTGTCACTCTTGCTCTTTAATATTTAAAAAAAATTATTAAAGAAAAAAGAAGCCTGTGGCCTGGCTACTGACATTAACTCACTTTCTATTATTTTGAGAGGGCAGAAGAACATTCTGCTGAGGATATTGGGGGTTCCTACCAAGTGAGAATCTCTTTGCAAGTCATGGGTTAAGTCAATGGATTTGTACTTTTTAAGAACTCGTTTATCACCTAAAGAATGTTTGCATTTATAAAATAATTAAATTATTAAAAGTAATTTGTGTGTGTCTGCTAGTTTGTGCATTTTTATTCTGGAGAGGGGGCTCCACAGAGCAGTGGTCCCCAACCTTTTTGGCACCAGGGACCAGTTTCATGGAAGACAATTTTTCCACACACTGGGGGTTGGGAGGTGAAATGGGATGGGGTTGGTGATGGGAGGGGTGGGGAGGGAGGGGTTTGAGGATAATTCAAGCGCATTACATTTATTGTACAAACCTCTCTGCTAATGATAATCTGTATTTGCAGCTGCTCCCCAGTGCTGGCATCACCACGTCAGATCATCAGGCATTAGATTCTCATAAGGAGCACACATCCTAGATCCCTGGCATGCGCAGCTTACAGTAGGGTTCATGCTCCTATGAGAATCTAATGCTACCGCTGATCGGGCAGGAGGCGGAGCTTATGCAGTGATGAGAGTGATGGGGAGCGGCTGTAAATACAGATGAAGCTTCGCTGGTTTGCTGGCCTCTCACCTCCTGCTGTGCGGCCCAGTTCTTAACAGGCTATGGGGACTTGTACTAGTCCTCGAGCTGGGGGTTGGTTGGGGACTGCAGCCACAGAGGATAGGTTTTCTTATAATACTGTGCCACAATAGACTTTCCCTTTGGGGTGGAAAATAAAGAGGGAAGGAATGACATTCCCATAGGGAGTATTTCCTAAATTTATAACACAGTTTCTAATCTGAAGGCTGACATATATTTTTAAAAGAAAGCTGGAATGATTTAATGGCGCTTTTATTCAGTGTAGAGATGGAAGCCCATCCTGAGCAGGGACCTGGTCGCTGAGCCTTCTCGTGCACCTGCTTCATCCCCAGCTGGTCCCCACTGTGCCCCCTCCTACATTGCCTCCTTGCACTCTTCCAACACACACACACACACACACCCACACACACCTTTTTTTTTTTTTTTTTCTTTCTTTTACTTGTTTCTACCCTTTCTTTCCCACTGGCCTCCACTTCCCCTTAGCTGACTCATGTCATCACTCTTACTAAAGCTTCTCTGCCAGATCAGCAGGGCACCAAGTCCGGTGGCTTCGTTTTAAGTCTCTCGCATTTGCTCTTGTTCACTTCCTCTCCTCCCTTTATGCCTATACTTGAGGTTTTCTTCCAAGTGTTGTGCTTCTTGAGAGCACTGGAGCCAGAATGCCAGGGTTGGAATCCCAGCTTCACCACTACTAGCTCTGTGCCTGGGGCAAGTTACTTAACCACTGTGTGCCTCAGTTCTCCAACTCCACCACTTACTAGCTGTGTGTGCCTGGGGCAAGTTACTTAGCCACTGTGTGCCTCAGTTTTGTCATCTGTAAAATGGGGTAGTGCAAACACCTACCTCATAGGGTTGGTGTGAAGTGCATAGAAGAACGTCTGGCACATAGGGTTCCTTAGGGATGAGTCATAATTATTATTGGTAGTAAAGGGCATTTCCTGCCCTTTGGCCTGCTTCCTACTTGCATGTGTTCACTCCCTTCCTCTCCCCTTCCCTCATGGGCTCTCTCTTCTCTTTGGGCTTTTCCTTGACAGTCTCTGGATTTCTCACATTTGTATTTTTGCCCCTAACTTTTTTCTGAGCTCCAGAGTTTAATTTCTAATCATCGGGGTAGCCATTTGCATATAGAAGTCTCCTGAGCACTGCAAGCCAAACCTGCCAAAATGGAACTCACTCTCTTACCACCTAAAGTCTCCTCTTTCTTCCTGAATCACACTCTTTTGTTGCCATCTTAATTAATGCTATCATGGTCTTTCACGACTCCTGCTGGGGAATCAGTTTGCTCTCCCAGTTATCTGGCTGGTCTCCAGCAGCTGTTGCTCTCCCTCCATGGCATCTTTGCCTTGCTGTTCCTGCTGTCCTCCCTGACCCATGCCCTTTGTATTAGTCGGCCTGGGCTGCCATCACCATACCACAGACGGGGTAACTTAAACAACACAAATTTGTTTTCTCACATTCTGAGGCTGAAAGTCCAAGGTGCTGGCAGGGTAGGTAGGCTCCTGGTGAGGGCCCAGTCCTGGTCTGCAGACCCTCACCTTCTCACTGAGCCCTGACATGGCCTTTTCTCTGGGTACTTGGGCACATCCCTGATGTCTCTTCTTCTTGTAAGGACACCAGCCCTATCAGATTAGGGCCTCACCCTTATGACCTCACTTAACCTTAGTTACCGCCTTCCAGGACCTATCTCCAAATATAGTCACTTTGGGGTTAGGGCCTCAGCACATGAATTTGGGGGACACAGTTCAGTGCCTAACACCGTAGGTGCTGCTGCTGGATACGTTTGCTGATTTCCCATCTGCCCCCTGCAACCCAGCCTCACGCAGAGGTGAGAATGATCCTCCCAAAGCACAGCTCCGACACCCCCTTCCCCCTCCTAACGACCTGAGCTGGCCCCCCGCTGCTCAGGTGCTGTGTGGCGAGAGCTGCCGCTGTGCGACTTCAGGGCACTGTCCTTCGTTTCTCAGTCCCTGATGTTTGTTCATCTGAGAATTGGAGAGAACGTTACAACCCCATGTTGTAAGGATTAAATAAATGCTAATGAATGTTATTTTATTGTGATGAAAACCAAGTTCTTACTCTCTAGCCTGCCATTCAAAGTCCTCTATCACCTTCTTACTCAGAGTGGGGTCCATGTGGTCCTGGGACCAGCGTCCTGCCATCGCCTGGAGCTCATCAGCTGTGCAGACCTGGTTGTAGTGAGATCCTCAGGGGTTTGTGTGGGGAGTGGCTCAGCACCTGATTCTAAGTACTGTAGTCACTCGCCTTGCAGGCACCTACCTGGCTTCAAATTCCAGCTCCTTCACTTGCTAGCTTTGTGTCTGAAGAGATGTTTACATAAACTGTCTATGCCTCATTTCCCCTCTGAAAAATGGGGATAAACAGTGTTTGCCTCACAGAGGTTTTGAGGATTGAGAAATTATGTAAATAAGGGAGCGTCTACCCATGTGATTGTAAATGGAATTTCACATTTAAAACTGAGTCCCTTTTCTTGAGTTGAGGTTTGTTTACTGTGGCACAGCCAGGGGGCAAGGAAGGTGGTATTCACCCCCCTGGCCGCCTTCCCACCCTCTCATCCTGACTGGGGAACAGGGTCCGCCCTGGTCTTCCTCTGGGAAGTTGGGACTGAAGGAGGTGACGGGGAGACTTCACTGTGGAGGGTGAATCTGCCGCAGCCGCATGGAAGGTGGAGAGCATCCTCTCCGCTCTCAGACAGCCGGGAACTGGGATGTGCCTGTGTGTCTACGCCGAGACCGATCTCAGTCCTGCTCCCTCCGCCCCGGCCCTTCAGGGCTGCAGAGGAGTTCTTCTCCATCATCTTTTAAAAGCCTTTTCAAATTTACAGAAAGATTGCAAGAGTAAGAATAGGATAAAGAACACCTGCATTCTCTACTCAGATTCACTCCCTGTTAACATTTTACCCCATCTGTTCTATCATTCTGTGTGTGTGTATTTTCTGAACTATTTGACAGTAAGTTGCATACCTCATGGCCCTTGGCCCTAAAAATTTCAGTTTGTATTTCCTAAGAAGAGGGAGATTCCCTTATATAACTACAGCATAGTTGTCAATTTCAGTAAATTTGAAATTGATATAAAACTTAAATCTATGGTCAGATTCCAATTTTTTCAACAGACTCAGCAATGCCCCTTTTAGAATTTTGTCCCCCCTCTTTAGTAAGGACCCAATCTAGGATCAGGTATGGTCTTAAATTGTTGTATCTTTTTAGTGTTCTTTAACATGGATCATTTTCACAGCCTTTCTTTGTCTTTTATGGCATTGATGTTTTTTTTTTTTTTTTTTTTTTTTTTTGTTGAGACAGAGTCTCACTTTGTTGCCCAGGCTAGAGTGAGTGCCGTGGCGTCAGCCTAGCTCACAGCAACCTCAGACTCCTCGGCTTAAGCGATCCTACTGCCTCAGCCTCCCGAGTAGCTGGGACTACAGGCATGCGCCACCATGCCCGGCTAATTTTTTCTATATAGATTTTTAGTTGTCCATATAATGTCTTTCTATTTTTAGTAGAGACGGGGTCTCGCTCTTGCTCAGGCTGGTCTCGAACTCCTGACCTCGAGCGATCCACCCGCCTCGGCCTCCCAGAGTGCTAGGATTACAGGCGTGAGCCACCGCGCCCGGCCGGCATTGATGTTTTTGATGAATGTAGCTCCCTTCCCCTTTTAAAAACAGAACCTTTCCTCTCTCAAGAAAGTAATATCGTAAAAAATTATACACAAAAAATAGAACTTTCCTCATTTTGGAGTTGTCTGGTGTTTCCTCGTGACTAGATTCAGGTTCTGCATTCCTGGCCCGAACACTACACAGGTATTCAGAGGACCGTATCTGCAGACACACGCCCATATGCCTCTCACTGGGTGGTGGCTATTTTGGTCACTCAGTCAAGGTGTTGTCCCTTTCTCCATCACACCGTTGCTATGTTTTCCCTTCTGTCAACTAGTTAATCCATGGGGAGGCACTTTAAGACCAGGTGAATATTGTGCTGTTCATCAAAATTTCCCCCTGGATTTCTCAACCATTGATTGTTCTTGCCTGAAAAGATCTTTATAAGGATGGTCAGGATGGCATTCTGCTGTAATTAAGAGTCTTCTTTCTCCTCCTTTATTTATTTGTCTAGTTACTGTTTGCATGGACTTCTGGATTCCTGTTTTTCTAATGGTTTATAATCCATTGCTGTCCCTAATTATGCCAGTAGTCTGATTGTTCTCTATTTGGCTAGTTGGAGCCTCTTTAAGCTGGCAGCTGTGTCATCCTGACGCATCCACATTACCTGAATACCTGTGTCTGCCTCTCCTGTTGGCAGCCACATCATCTCCCTTTGAGATGCCCTTTAGGGGACCTCAGAGTAAATTTTGAATGTTAAATAGCTTTTAAATCACACTATCCCATAAATGTCCTTCAGATTTGGGGAGGATTTACCTTAACATATTGCAATGATGTGTTAATAGGCAGACAGAAACTGAATTTCTTTATAGTCATTTGTATCTACTCCCGTTTCCATTAGTCCTCTTACTTCCCTGTAGTAAGGACGTCGCTGGCTGCACCCTCTGAGCTGCCCTTGGGCGCCCTCTGCTGACACTGCAGTGCCTGAGCTCTTTTCTGCGGTTGTAGGACATGGATTTCTCATTCTGCCCATTTTCTTTCTTTTCATTGGTTGCTTTCCTCTCTCTTCGATGATTACACAAATATGCATCATACATACAACCTGCTTTGTTTACTCAATGTATCAAGAACATCTTTTCATGTTAAAAATATGTATATTTACACCATTATGTTAATGTTTGCATATTTTTCTATTACGTGAATGTTCTTTTTAGCATTTAAATAACCCATTTTTAGTAGGGATGTGTTGCTTATTTTTTCTATTTCAGATAGCATCTAAAATGTACATATGCCATTCATTTGTAACTTCTTAAGTGGGACTTGATAAGTAGGTAGGAATTTAACAAGTAAAAATATAGGAAAAGGAGACTCTAGTTCAAGAAAATCATCCAGCCAAGTTTAGGATGTGTTCAAGAAACAGGAAAATCAAGTTTGGCTGAAACATGGTTGGGTTATAGTGGGAAATATGGTTAGAAAGTAGTACTTTGGGACTCTTTCTATTGAAATGATAGAGTCCCACTCCACCCATAAGTGAAACTGAACAGAAATGTGTTTGTTTAATAACTGGGAAGTCCAGGATGGCTGGGTGCAGGGCCTTGGTGCTACTGCCCCATCCTTGCCCGGTTTCTACTTCTGTCCTTTCCCAGTCTCAGCCCTGGTTCTCTTGCCTGTTGGCACAAGGAGGGAAGGAGCCCCCTGGCCCTTCCAAACCAGCATCCAACAGCTCAGGTTATAGGGAGAGTCACTTTCTTCCCTTAGTCATAGAGTAAACATCAGGGAAGGCTACAGACTGGTAGTCTTTGGGTCATACGACCACCCTAGGCCAGTCCTTGTGAGCAGGGGAGGGTATGTCTGCGTGGGCTGGATCTGAAGCACAGGCCCACGCTAAGGCCAGGGAAAGGTGGGAACTACGGTCCTCTCTCCCCCCAGAACTCCATGGAGCAAGTGAAGTAGACTCCCTCAAGGGAAAGAGCGCTGAACAGACAAGACAGGAGACGTCTGCCACACTGTCCCTTGGGCTGGGTCTCTCCTGGAGCCTTCCAGGTGGGTCTGACGTAGGGTGTGGTCAGTGACAACAGAGAAGAGGGAAGGGTGGCAGGCACCGGTGCAGGTTGGTGGATAGCTCGATGGTGCCTCCTGATAGAGGGGGAGTGCTTGGATGTTATTCCTTTGAGGTCAGGCCTGGAGGACTCAAGATAGCGAATTTAGAGGTAAGAACATCAATGAAGAAAACCGGTGAATTTGATCTCATGCATGTTGATTTTGAAATATTAATACTTTTGGAACAGCCATGTGGAAATGTCCGGCAGGACAGGAATAAAACTTACCAGGTTCTTCCTTGGGCCAACTAGCCCACAGCAGGAAATAAAAAGAGCTGCGCCCAATACAAAGGCTTCCCTCCTCGGTAGGATTTTTCAGTGGCCTGTTTCTGAGTCCGCCACTCTCTTTTAGCTTCTCTCTGCCTACAGGGCATCCTCAGCACGCCATTTCCAGAGTCATCTTAAGATAAAACTTTATTTTTATACTGTTTCTGCCTAGCTCAAAAACCTTCAGATTTTTTTTTTCCCCCCACATCATTACATAGAAAATTTTGTCACTCAAGGTCTTGAATGGTCTGGCCCCAATAACATTTCCATTTTTTATTTCCTTTCAACTTTGTATGTGACTCTTGAGTCAACTGAATTTTTGCCATTTCATCAGCCCATTCCAGCCTTTCCTGCCTCCGGTCGTCTGTTTTCACATTCGTCACAGGCCAGAGTGTCTTGACAGGGATCTGACCAGAGATACAGAGAACAAGCACCGGTTCAGAGAGCCAGGGTGTTGCAGCACAGTATTAAGATTACATTTAAAACCGGTAGAGTAAAAATTTTAGATAATTACTTAAATTCTAAATCCTCACATTTATAAATAAGGTCCGTAATGTCTCCATAAGCCATCACTGGTCTTTTCCATCCCACGCTGATTACAGGGACACCTTCGGGGCAGGCTCTGCAGTAGAGCGTGCAGCCTGCCTGGAGAAGAGGCGGGGAGGCCCAGATGGCTGGCATTCACGTTCTGTGTGTTGCCGCCGGGGCAGGAGGGGGCAGAAACCGGGGCTTCTGGAAGAGGGGACATTTCTGCCTGAGGCTTGACTGGCAAGCAGAAAAAGGTGGCACTGCAGGCGGAGGGGGTGGCCTGTATGTCAACACAGAAGGTCAGGGACTGGGCTCCAGCGATGTTGAGAACTGTGGAAGTGGCCGTGGCTTGCCCTGTGCCTGTGTCATTATTAGTTACCTTCTAATACCTGGGGCTCTAGGAGGAAGAACAAGTCAAGTCGCAGAGACACGCTTTTTCTACCAGTATTTAGTGACCAAATGCAGAGTGTATGGAGAGGGCCAGAGTCCCCTGAACCACACTCCAGTCCAGGGACGTGACTCGGATATCTTTCCTGTCACAACAGAGAGACTATGATTTCAAGAAACCAGACAATTCATTCTTTCAAATAATAAAAACTATTTATTTGATTTCTAAACATGGAATGAACATTTATAGTTGCCCAAATTTTGATACCTTTTAGGAGAAACGTACAGATCATTTTTTTGGTTGGTGTTAAATTTTTAAAAAACTTAAAAGACTTGCCATAGAGTACAACATGAGATTAACAAAAAAATTTTAAAAATCATCCAGGTGTGTATTCTGTATGTGAAAACAACTCATAACTTGAGGTGAATATAGACTATCTTGGTTCATGTATATTTTATGCACTAGACACACACTGATTTTTTTTTTCATGCTTTAAGTATATTAGGTTTTGTATTTGCTTCCAATTTCAGGAGAGTATCTCTGAGTTTTCTTTTTATGAGGTAGATTTGAAAAGGTAGAATACTGCCCTTTTTTGTCATGCAGTTTCAGACCACTGCCCACCTGAGGGTGGGTGGCTTTTATTTTTACCTCCTTAATATTAGAAGCAGCAGGAGATGTAAATGCTGTGGCTTGAGCTAAGGCCAGAGTCAGCATAGAAAGGTTCTGCTAAGAGACTGATGGTAAAGGAAATGAATTTGGTGACTTGGAAGTTTTGTTACGAGCCAACTGTGGCCCAGCCACTCTGCAGGGCAGCACACAGGTTTATTG
Organism: Eulemur rufifrons; assembly: GCF_041146395.1. Classification (NCBI taxonomy): domain Eukaryota; kingdom Metazoa; phylum Chordata; class Mammalia; order Primates; family Lemuridae; genus Eulemur; species Eulemur rufifrons. The sequence goes on from NC_090985.1 coordinate 76,184,677, forward strand.
CCACGGCCTTAGTTAAACAAAGAAGGTGCGGGAACACCTGGGAGTGTTACCTTCAAAGCTGGTTCTTCTCTTTTCAGTGCATGTAACTGAACCACCATCTTTTCCAAAAAAGAGAAAAAAGAAGTAATAGTCAGTCTGAAACTTTTGTGACACTCAGTGAGACTCCACTTTAGATAAAGCAATAATGGAAATATAGCTTTATTTTCGTCCCAAGTTATGCTTAGAAAGCTGATTGCGAAACCAGGAAGCTTGGCTTTCAGAATTCTGCGGTAATCCAGGATGGAAAAAACGTATCCCCCAGATGGCAGTGGCGGCAGATTACTGGCGGGTAATCCTTCCTTGTCCTAGAAGATTAAGTCTGCCCTGGTGTAGTTGTGGTCAGCTGACTGTTTTTTTTAAAAAATAAATTGTGGTTTCTTGTTGCAATTTTGCCAGCGCCTGACGTGGGCTTGGACTGTTTGTACATCGTTTGCAGAACGCGGCTCTCCTTTGTTTACTGAGGAAAGCGCCGCTCCCCTGCCCAGGTTGTTCATTGTTGACTGAAATTAACAACAGGTGGCGAACAGAGCCCCTCCTAAGGTTGCTCAGGATAAGTCATTTATTAAATAGGTCTGTTTGTCAGGCGGGCTCTCCCAAGGAAATGCCGTACCTGGGCCCGGAAGCCAGGGCCTCTAGCCCCTGGGTTGATTTCTTCGGCGAGGTTGCATCCTGCAAAGGGAATATGGCCAAAGCGGCGCTCAGCTGAGGAATCAGGGCAGGTGGTTAGAAAGCCATGCGTTCTGCGTTTGTCTGGAATGGATTGTGGAGAGATGGACTTATATGAGGACTACCAGTCCCCGTTTGATTTCGATACAGGAGTGAACAAAAGCTATCTCTACTTGTCTCCTAGTGGAAATTCATCTCCACCCGGATCGCCTGCTCTGCCAAAATTTGGTAACTACTAATTTTGTAAAGTGAAGCTTGCCTGTGATAAAATCTAGACATAGCTTGGGGTTTGCCTGGCTTTAAAATTGTTAAAGATGTACCAGGGTGTTGCTGGGTTGTTAACTAGCTAACAAAGCTGTTCTAGATTCAAAGCAGAGAGATAGATGGCTCATTAAATATTTAGAATACATGTATACTGGGAAGTTAGATTTTAAAGTTAGCACTATTTATATGATCATTAGAGTTCTCCCCTTGATATTACCAGCTCACTTTGAGTTTGTTGAACTGGTAAATAACAACAAAGGAGGAATCCGAAGGCCCTGGTTTCAGCCTGTAATTTATGAAGACTTTCCTGACTAAAGTATCTGAAGCACCGACTAAATCCAAAGTCCTGCTAATGGATGCCCTGGGTTTTGTTATGGCATACTGAGAGTAACTTACAGAAATTCCTAGGCAAGAGATTTTTTTTTTTTTTTTTTTTTTTTAGAAAAACTCACAATTGCTGCACCTGTGGAAGCAGTTGTTCCTTTGTATGTGCCAGTATGGGATTGTTCTGAAGGCCAGGAGCACTGTCAGGGGAGATCTTCATTTATCAGCCCCGGGCAGCACAAAGCTGGAGGCAGCCTTAGCCAACATCCAGGCGGGTTCTGTCATTTTACAGCCAACACTGGGAGAGGGCTAAATGTAACTTCCTCTATAATTTGCCAGAGAAGCAACCAGGTTTTCCCAGAAGTTAATGTTTTCCTTATTAATGAAGAATAGGTCACATTTTGTTCTTAAGCTTAAAAAATGGATCATTTAGAAAAATAGTGGCAAAGGCTACTGCATGAAACCTAGCTGTGTAGGTATTTTAGGTTTGTAGGTTTGCTGACAACAGAGAGTGTGCTAAAAGGAACATTCCTCTAACTCTTGGTTGCAACTGGTAACCACGTTTAGGGGTGCAGCTGGGATTTCCAGGAAGGAGAAAATGTTGATGATGACGGAGAGGGCCCAGGACTGGTCTCGTCAAGTTGGGGGCAGGTAGGCAGCTGCTAGATGTCTGTTGTGGGGAGCCGGATTGCCAGGAAGCTTTCTCCTGTGCTGACTTTACCATGTCTGTATGGTCCACCTTGGACCTCTGTAATAAGGTCCAGGGCTCCCCGCCTTGCCCAGCCGCTTTCTAACTTATGTATAAGGGCAGCACACAGTGGGGACGTTAGAACTCGGTAACACAGTAAAGCCTAAGTGACAAGGGGCCACGAAAACCTTCGAGAAGCCGGGGCTGCAGTTTCAGCACTTCAGGTAGACCTCGGCAGTCAGTGTGCAGGGGTTCGAGATTCCCAGGAAGACTGATGTTGCTCGTTTCTTTTAGTTCTCGTCTACTCTTCTTGTCTCTCTATTTCTTTCACTGCCTTTCACGTTCCCAGTTACCATCATGGGTGCCTTTGGATGTTTCTGTCAAAACCAAGGCCCGATTGTAGGGCTGGGTATGCCTCTAGGCAAATTTCAAATAATTATGTTCTCAATTCTTAGTAGCTGTCTGAAGGTCCTTAGAGTTACAGAATTTTAAAAAAATTATAAAAAAGCAAATGAATAACAGCAATTTAAAACAAACTCATGTACCCGTAAGTGCATAGATTTAGTAGTTTGCATTAGTTGAAAGAAAGGGAGCAGTCAAACAATAAACAGAACCACCGTAAACAGTCATCAGGTAAGAATGGGGTGATTATAAAATAGCAAAATAAGAGGGGGAACCCACAAGAGCGATTACCAGTCTCTGTGCCTGGGACTCATGGTGCGTAGGTGGAATGAATAATATGTCTTCCATGTGTTTGTACTCTTATTTCTATGTAGGAGCTCTTGGGACCAATACATTTTGAATCCATTAATAGTTCATGTGGCTTTTGACTGCCGTGTATTTTCTTGATCAGCAGGGAAGTAATGCAGACAAGAGGGACTGATGTGAAAAGGCATGGTATCAGAAAGGTTGGGAATGCCGATCTGAAAGGAATATATGCCTTGGTATTTATCCAAAATGCCATCATGGGGCAAATGAGAAAGTAATGAGATTTAGTCTACAGGCGGGATGTTCCTAAGAAGCAATCACAGAATGACGGCCAGAGGCTGTAGCAAAAAAAAGGCTGTTTATCAGGAGCCTTTAAACTCTCTGGGCACAACCAACCCATATTCAGAAATGCCTGATACCGCCTGACCCACAGTGCTAATAAACACAAATATCCATCAGTAACTGAAGCAAAATGTTAAGAACTAGAGCTTATCCTTACTATATGTGATGTACTCAGCTATTTTATATCATTTTATTCCATTTCTTCTTTTTAAAATGCTCATCTGGTACTGCTGAATGGATTTCCCAACCCATAGTTTGAAAACTCTGATTTATAGTAAGTTTCAGAATCTGGACTATAAGTTCCATTAAGGAATGTTAGTTTATCTTTTTTGTTCACTCACTGCTGTTTCCCCAAGCACCCAAAATAGTGCTTGACATTTATGGCTCAACAAGTGTTTGTTGAATGAATGAGTGAGTGAAACTGGTAAGGACTAGTTCATTCATTCACACTCCCATCCATTTTACAGATGTGAACACTGAGGTTGGGAAAAATGTGTGGTGTCTCCAGATCACAAAGTTTAGTTAGTCTAAACTTGGACTAGCACTTGTCTCTTAATTTTCAAGCTAATATGTGTGTGTGTGTTTGTGTGTTTGTTAGACCACAATGCCTTAAGCTCCCTGCTAATGGATGTTGTAGAACAGGTTAATCATTCAAGGCCTAACTTCTCCCTTGGTGTCAAGGGTTTTACTGTGGGGGTGGTTTGGTGTTTCCTCATGTGCCACGGAGACCCGCACATTCCATTCCATTTTGTAGTTGCTAGTCAGCACCAGGGAAGTCTCACAGCTGGTGTCTTTTGTTGGATTTTCTCTTCCATTCTGTGAACACCTATAAGGATAATTTCCCAAATGTTATTTACATAGACTCTCTCCTCCTCCTAAGAATTTTCTAATGCACAGGAAGATGCAGCCCCGGCTCACGGCACCTTTGGTTATTTCTAGTGACTTCAGGAAGTATGAGCAAGGAAAGAAATCTGACATTTTAGTTTGATGCTGTCATATCTGAAACTCTAAAAAGACTGGAAAATCAAACTGAAATTCCTTAGCTCTTCTTAGTTCTTCTTTTCATTCTGTTTTGCTCTTTTTGATTTCTACTGTGTCATTCCCACGTCTTTTTAGGGAAGTGGTGACTGCTCAGAAGTTTTTCATTATTACAACAGTCTTAAATAGCAAACATATCTATGCTGCGCAAAATAAAAATCAGAGCAGAATTGAAGAGACTTCTCCTTATTCCTACAGAGGAAGAGACTTCCTCTTCGGGGATCCCCAAACTTCTCCATGGCTGACCTTTGTCTCTCTTTTGTGGAGTGTCCCGGTTACTAGTTTTATTCCTGATTTTTGGGGGGTGGAACGGTGGGGAGAGGAGATGGCTCTGAAGTAATTGACCGAAGATTTTTTTTTTTTTTTTTTTAAGGTGAAAAAGATTTAAGGGTCAGTTTAGGGCTACTGGAAGGAGCAAGTAAAGCATAGGAATGCTAATGTGTTCTATCTAGACCATCTTTTCTTCCTTCTCCAGTCTTTTTTTTTTTTTTTTTTTTTTTTTTTCCAGTCTTTTTGTGAAGTGAAGTTTTGGGAGGTAACCTTTTGTCTTGGGTGGGACATTGACCGCTGTTTGGGGCCCTCTTTGCAAGCTGAGTCCCAGGAGTACTTTCTGCCTGCTGTGGCTCCCAAGCCCTCCTTCCCCTTTTGGCCTTAGGATAACCCGCATCCCCCCCCCCCCCCCCCCCCCGGTCTGCTTCCATAACTGGGTATAGGGCTGCCACTGACATCTAGTGGGCAGGAGCCTGGGATGTTACACGGGAGGATGCCTAGGACAGCACCCAGGACAGCCCCCACCACAGAGAATTATCCGATTCAAAATATCTGTGGTGTCACAGCCGAGAAGCCCTGTCCTAACTGGGTCCTATTTGGGATCTCCTGAAGGGACCCACCCTGGTGTGGGGATCTCCAAATATTCCTTCCAGTTCTTCTGGGATTTTATCACTTCCAGAAACGAGGCACAGAGAGAGAGGGGGCCCCACGCACAGGCTTATAAGGGGGAAAAATATCTTGTGATCTTCTTAGATATTGCCGCTAAAGATACTTTGAACTCATGTTTAAATCTCTTTTTATGTCTCAATCTCTTTTTATGTCTCTAGGTTTAAAAAAGGGGGATGCATATTTCCCCTGTCGGTACGTAAACAAAACAGTCCAGTGACTGAAGTTTCTTATTGCTACTGTGGTCTTAAAGTCATTTTTGCCTCTTTGAAGACTGTGTAAGAGAGGTGTATGCAGTTTTCTTTTCCAGAGAAGCTTCTAGGGCTCAATTATACATTAACAAATGCTTTCCTGGGTAAATAGTGTTAACATTCAGGCTAAATAGCAGATATCTTAGACTCCTTTTCTGGCATCTTTTTCCCTCGTAGTTGAATTTTGGGGGGGACAGCTGATGTTATATTCTTTCTTCTGTGATATCATTTGTGCCCTATGTATATAAGTATGGTACGTTTGACTGTGCACACACTTTCTCAGGAAAGTATGACATGAGGAAAGGTGACCTGTTCCAAATAGTAACAATCTTTGGATAAATTATGTATGAGATAGAAGTTGTATTTCTTAAGACAGACATGAAATGTGAATTTTCTAAAGTTAAAAAAAAAAAAAAGCTCTTTGTATGTAAAAGCCGTGAAGTGAAAATGCAATATATAAAATTTTAAAAAGCTCACTATAAAAGATAGATAACGAAGGGAGATTGGGTTCTTTCCCTCTAACTCAACAGTGTACCTTTTCTATAATTCACTGACTCAGAGTGTTGATGGGCGTGTGTGTGTGTGTGTGTGTGTGTGTGTGTTAGACGCTGTGCGTCAGAGGCTGTGCTGGGGCTGAAGACACAGGGTCGGAGCACGAAGGCCAGGTATTGCCAACTGCAGGCCCGTGTTCTAGTGCAGTAGACTCTACACAGAGGTGGTTACACCCAGAGCCCAGGCTCATTTCTCAGCCTGGGTCGTGTGATCCAGGGGAATCCTCCAGAGCAGCAGTTGCCTAAAACTGACTTGTTGAAGTGAATGAGACTTGGAAAAAGAGAGAGGCAGTTTCAGTCAGAGAAAATAAAATATACAAAGACACAAAGAAGAGAGTATGTTTTAGAAAGAGATACAGTGGAGATGGTTGCATGAGATTGTGAAGGTAATTAATGCCACTGAATTAGACACTTAAAAATGGTTAAAATGACATGTTTTGTTATATATTTTATCATAATAAATTGAGACAAAAAATGTATGGGAGCTATATTAAAAAAAATTTTTTTTGAGCTAATACATTCCTTTAGAAAAAACCATGTCTCCTTGGAGGGGACCGTAGGTTGGAAGATGCAGGGGTGGGGGGCCGCAGTGAGGGCAGCAGCAGGAGGTGGGGGGTGGAAATCCAAGTTGTCAAGAGCAGGGAGCTTCATGAGGAGGTGGGAAGCCATGGAAGGATTCAAGGCAGGGACTGCTGTGTCAGATACAAACCCTAGAAAGCTCACTCTGGTGGCAGGATGGTGAATGGATTGGAGAGGACAGAGATCTGGGAGCTTAGGGGCAAGCACGCAAGTAAGCAAGAAATAGTGAGAGCCTGAATTCGGCAGGGGTGGTGGGATTGGAGGTGGGGAGTGAAGTAGATCCAGAGAGTGGGATGAAACGACCTCTCAGAGAGGTAGGAAAAGAAAAACCAGGAGGGATGAGAGGCATGTAGAGGTCGGACAGAAGTTTGGTGTCGTGTGCCTTGGCGATGCCAAATGAGGTATGACTGAGAAGTGCCCTTAGTCCAAAGGATGTGTGTGTGGCATTGCCGGGCAGGTCCAGGGCTGCCAGGGGTTGAGGAGTGGTGGGAAGTGTGGCCTGAGAGCCAAGCCTCATGGAAGAGAAGGAAAGAGAGAGGAAATAGCCAGGATGAGTTGTAGGGCATAGCAAAGTGGGGAAATAACAAATCCTCATCTGTGCCCACTTTTTATAGGGAAGGGGCCTGGGACCCATTGAAGGTAAACATTTGTTTAAAGGTTTCCCAGGTAGTAATTGGCTGAATCCTGTTTATACACCTTTCAATCTGTATCGGTTTCCTTGGGCTGCATAGCAAAACTGGGTGGCTTAAAACAACAGAAATATCTTATCTCTTCAGGCTGGAAGTTGAAATTAAGGTGTTGGCAGTGCCATGCTCCTCCTGAAACCTGCAGGCAAGTCCTTCCCTGCCTCTCCCTCGCTTCTGCTGGTTGCTTGCAATCCTTGGCGTTCCTTGGCTTGTAGCTACATCACTCTGCCTCTCCCTCATCACAGGTGTTCTCCCTGTGTCTCTGTGTATCTCCACATGTCTTCTCGCTGGGTCTCTGTGTTCAAATTTCCTTCTTATTAAATATAAGGACACCAGCCATTGGATTAGAGCCCACCCTCATCCAGTATGACCTCATCTTAACTTGGTTGCGTCTGCAAAGACCCTGTTTCCAAATAAAGTTGCATTTACAGGTAACAGGGGATTAGGAAGTTAGGAAATTGAACATATCTTTTAAGGTGACACAGTTCAACCCACAGCCTCATCTGTTATAATGTCAAAGTTTATGCTTGCCTTTACTCTTTTCAAAATCTCTGTCCCCAGTTTCCTCATATGATGAAGCATTTGATTCAAATGCTTCAAAATTCTTTTTAGATCTAAATGATATGAAATGCCTAAAAAAACTTTTAATTGATAATCATAGGAAGTCTTGAAGCACTTGGTCTTAATTGGGATGAGAGTCAAAAAAGAACGGTTTAGGTGGGTGCTCCAGAATGGGAGTGGGGACAGGTCCATGGTGACAGCACCCATCAGAGGAACAGAGAGGTGCTCACCAAACTCTTATTCATGGCTTCACTGTAGGGTCTGAGTTTTTATAAAAGTGGCTTTTGCTTCTTTCCCTGGTTGAAATTTGTGGAAGTAGGTGGCGAAAAGGTGGTTGTGCATGAGAAAGTAAAGAGAAAGTTACTTTGATTAAATCTTTAACCGATGAATCAGTTCAGATACAACATTTATTAACATTCGTTCTGTTCTAGACGCTGAGTTCTGAGATGGAAAGATAAGGAAGTGACATCAGGACTTTGTAGTCTAGAACTAGAGACCTGTTCAAGACTGAACTCTTCTCTTCGTCACTGTGGGTGGTCCTGCCATTCCTTCCTCAGGTCACACTCCCTCACACAAGTTTCCACTGAGGCCAAAAGTGTAAGAACTTCATGTGTCTCAAATTACTCACAAGTTCTCTGAAGGATGAAGTGTCATATTTCATCAACTTTAAGACACCACAGATCATAGGAAGTACTATTAATATTTTGTGTTTCATGAAGGGGGAAAATGTTGCCAGTTAAACTAAACTAAGAAAAACCCAACAGTGCTTTATTGTCACTTACAAATTTTAATTTTATGTTTATTGAATTTTTTTAGATTTATTCAGACATGTACACTGATGATAACACTCCTGTACAGATTTGTTTTTTTTTTTTGAGACAGAGTCTCACTCTGCTGCCCAGGCTAGAGTGAGTGCCGTGGCGTCAGCCTAGCTCACAGCAACCTCAAACTCCTGGGCTTAAGCGATCCTCCTGTCTCAGCCTCCCGAGTAGCTGGGACTACAGGCATGCGCCACCATGCCCGGCTAATGTTTTTCTATATATATTTTTAGCTGTCCATATAATTTCTTTCTATTTTTAGTAGAGATGGGGTCTCACTCTTGCTCAGGCTGGTCTCGAACTCCTGAGCTCAAACGATCCGCCCAACCTCGGCCTCCCAGAGTGCTAGGATTACAGGCGTGAGCCACCGCGCCCGGCCCAGATTTGTTAAAATAAAAAAGTTAACGTTTATCTAAAACACATGCATTGCCAAACTTACTTGAATTGCTTTTCAGCTAGGAATGATCCCATGTCCGTTCTATTTATATATTTTCTTCACGTAAAATGTCTGTGATGCAGCCTTTCTTAAAAGAGACGTCTGTTACTGGATCTGGGATTTTCTAAACCACTGACACCTGTTTTGCAAATTTGGAGGCATGTTTGTAGGTGATGAACTATGTCACAGCCACTGCTTGGCTGATGAATCCTACAGTGCATCTCACAGATGTAAAATGTAACAGTGTATCTTCAGGTTGATGGGGCACATCTCTGTCTTCTCCATCCTCACTGCCAAGATGCTGGGGCTCTCACCTGGGCATCCAGCAGTCGCCCTGTCACTGGGCTCCAGGTTCTTCCCAGTCCAGGCCACCCTCCACCCTGCTGCTGGAAGGACTTTCCAAAAGACAAGTCTAGACTTGTCACTCCTTCCTGTAAAACTGTGCAGGTGTGTGTGTGGGTTGGATATTACAGACAGAATTAAGACAGGCTGACAATCTACTTGCACAACTAGGTGAAGAAGAATTAAGGGAGTGGCTAAAATGTTAGCCTGATGGAACAGATTGTCACCCATTTTTACTTACTTGGGTTTGACACTGTTACCTGTGACACTCCAATCAGGGATTGCCACAAGTTCTCCTACCCTCAGGGAAGTAAAAAGTCCCTGTGGAGAAAGGAAGCACTGATTCCTTGTCCTGCCCTGCTTATTGTCATTTCTCTAAGAAAAAGTATATGTGAAGGGGCAGGAGTCTACAGTCAGAAAGATTTGAGTTTTAATCTTGCCTCTGTGACTCTGGGCAAGTTATGTAACCTCAGAGGACCTCAGTTTCCTAATGGAAATAAGCACCACTACCCCTCTCAGGTGTTGTTGTGAGGTGTTTTTGTTTTTGCGGGGTAACATCTAAGAAGCCTCCCTTTCTAGTAGCTGGTATATTAGACATTAATAAATATTAATCATATTTTCTCCCCCTTCTTTGTCTTTTAAAAACAACTTTCCATCAGATTCTGAAAGGAAACACTAAAACTAATGAACAAACAAAATTTTTTGGATTATTTATGGTTTTAAATATTCTGTACTTTAAAATGTTTCTATTTCCCACCTTTCATGTTGTGAATGAGAAATTAATATCTTTTCTCCCAACAGCCAGACTCCTTCATATTAAATACCATACTATTGAACATATAGGAAGCATAATATATAGAAAAATATATAAGGCAAGATTTGGATTCCCTGGTTTGGAGAAACTGTAGAGTTGGAAATGATGAGGACTGCTGTTGATCTAGTCTGCCAGATTTGATTATTTCTTTACAGTGTCTTATTTTTATTATTGCTTTTAGATACCCTCCAAGTCTGACCTTCTGCCCCTTACTTTTGTCTTTGTTTTCAGATCAATGATTTGAAGCATTTGCTTTCAATTCAGACTGGGTTCAAAATCCTAACTCTACCAAATATTCAGGTGTGTCACCTTGGGCAAACTGCTTAACTTCTATAAAATCCAGTTTCCTCACCTGTAAATGGTGATAGTGACCCAACCTCATAGAAATGTTACACGTAAATGACTTAATATATTTGGACCACTTAGCTCAGATTCGGATATGAATAGAATGCGCTCAGTGGTGGTGGCTGTGGCTAATAATTTTCCTAAGGCGTGTTTCCTATTCTTCATTCATGTCCTTTATTTTCTGATTTTTTCCCCCCCAGTTGATTATCTTAAAACACCACCTTTAAAATTTAATGTTGATAATTTGCTGCCACCTACAGGCTAATGTAAAAAAAGCAGAACATGTAATCACCATCTTTCTTAAGACATTGAATATAAAATCTCAGAGGCATTTTGGCATTCCTGAAGCCAACTGTGGGTGACTCCATAGTCTCCTTTTCTGAGAGATTTCTTTTCTTTTCTTTTTTTTCTTGAGACTCAACCAGTGTGCTTATGAGACATTTATTTTCCTTGGGAGCCTAACTGAATACTTGAATAGTATCAGAAACCTCTTAGATTCTTTTTGGAATTGGGCAGTATGCTTAAAGCACCATTAGCACTCAGATATTGTATTTTTCCTCTTAAGCAGATTTACAAAATAGTGTTTATTAAAAAGCATGAAAGAGTCTTTGCTGTTAAAGGCATGGTTTAGTACTTGAATTTTGTTTGTTCTGTATTTGGGTCCTGTTCTAGTTGGAAGGCTTGGAAGTACTGAACAAAACATTAAAAATAAAATAAAGAATGTTTATAGGTAACTCTGTAGTGGTTCTTACTACACTGCCTTATGTGATTGTTACTTGTATGCTTGCCTCCCATCCTCAATTTCATGCTCTTTTTGTCAAAGAATATGATATGCAGGATAAATTTGCAAGCACACATGGCTCCTCGGAAATGGTTTCTGATGGTACCCAGTGCAGCACCTTGCTCACAGTTTGATTTGGCAGGAGTTAGAATAAGAGGTGCCAACGCCAGATAGCAGGAGATGGATCCAGTCAGGCTTGTGTGCCAACCTCAGGGGCTGAACTTTGTTGCGAAAACAGTAAGGAACCACTGAAGGATTTTAAGCTGAAGGGAGACATGATCAGATTTCTTTTTTTTTTTAATTTCAGAATATTATGGGAGTATAAAGGTTTTGGTTATATGAATTGCTTTTGTACAGTTTGCGTCAAAGTTATAAATGTGTTCCTTGCCCATATAGTGTGCGTTGTACCTGTTAGGTGTGAATTTAGCCATCCCCTCCCCCGCTGCTTGATTTCTGTTGAATTTTGCCACCATATGTGCACCTGAGTGTTGATCTGTAAGTTTCAATTTAGTAGTGAGTACGTATGGTTTTTGTTCTTCAGATTTCTATCATAGAAATTTACTTGGGCAGTCCTTTTGGAGATATTTTAGAGGAGACCACAGAAGCAATTATTCATTGAGCTTTTCTACCTATTGATTATATCTGTCAAATACAGTGTGTGCATTCAAGAGCTTAATCATATTGTGTGCCAGTTCAGTTTGTAGATTTTGAATTGTTTTATTTGTATTACTTTATGCCTTTAACAATTCTGTAAACATTTTCCAGGTACACACTGTTTTGGTACTGTCATGCTGGTGATTATTGTTATTATAATTATTAACTACCATGAAGCAGTTAGTATACAATAGACCCTGTACCACGTGCCTTTATAACTTGTACACAATGTACATGCACATTATCTCATTGATGCTTATAGCTGTCTTATGTTTGCCGTGACGCTGGCTGCTTGTTCAACAGTGCGGTTATTCTCCTTGGTTTTTCTTCCCTGCATCTGCTGCCTGGCATCTTGCTTTGGGCAGGATGCCACATTGCTGCTTTGGCTAAACCGGCACTTCTCAGAATGGTCCTGGGAGGTGGTGGGGAACAGTCTCAATGGCTGAGATACTCCCTGGCAGGAATAGGTGAATAGCAGGTAGAGGAGGAAACCTTTCTCTGGTCCCTTATGCAAGAAATCTGTTGCCAGAGGAGCCTGTGAAATCCCAAACCTGTGACGTGAAAATGGATGGGCAGAATCCGGGCCAGGGTAAGGTGACCGAGGACAGCAAGCACTTGCCTCAGGCATGAAATTTAAGAGGTGCAATAAAGCTCAGTCATCAAATGATATGTCAATACGGTATTTTTAAAAAGTCAAAATGGATGCAGAAAAATCCATGATGAATAAAATATCACGCTTTTAAATAAAGACAGGATCAGCAACGGCGCTGTATGTGCAGAGCCATTTTGGAGCCTGAGGCAAAGGGAAATATCAGCAAACTGATCCGGTCTATTTAAAATTTTGGTATTTTGTTCATCATGGATTTTTTGAATTAACTTGGGTTTTTAAAAAACTATTGCATCAAAATATTTATATTGAATGTTTTGGTGGCCCCTTCAATTTTGCACCCAAGGTTTGGGTGCTTTGCTGGCTTCATCGTAGCCTTGCAGATGGGGTTTGGGCAGGAGGAGACGGGAGAGTGCCTCAGGCAGCTGCCTCCCTGGCCGCTCTCCAGGGTCTCCGTGCCAGGGGCCAGGCGCTGCGGGATTGGTCTCAATGTGGAAAGTCTCTGTGTGGCTGTTGATCAGTCATGTCTCTGAACATATACATTAGGAGTCTTTTTCAAAGGTATCTAGATGAGATATATGTTTCTAAAAAGCTACAAGAAGGTGTTTCTTACCTCCACTAACCCATGAAAACAAATGGAATAAAGATTTCTTTAGGGCATCTCATTCTTTCAGGGGTTGCTCCTTCACGTTGGGTTTGATCAGCACAGGAAGCTGAAGACATGTACAGACTCCTCCCCCAGGTTGTGAAGGGGCTAAACTCTTTCATCGAATTTATACCGATTTACTCATGCAGCATTTGAAAGCCTTGGCAAGATCCCATGCTGGGCCTCTACCTCTTCTGCTCTGTAGTAACTAACTACATTGTGACTGAGACTGAACAGAAGCTGAAAGAACGCTATATTTTCTAAATTCATATTTTGGCAGAATCTAAGTTGGTGGTTTCTAGTGGTTTGCCCATATTTTTCTTTTGTCCTTCACTGGGAGAGCCAGGTCATTTGAAGGTCCAGAAAAGTGATGTGTGGCTCTTACCTAACTGGCTTTATTCTGGCCGGGACAGTGGAGAAGCCTAAAGGAGAATTTTACTAGCTTTCATGCCTTACAGACTTTTCTTTTTAATCCCCAACAAGGTCTGCTGAGAACAGACCCAGTCCCGGAGGAAGGAGAAGATGTTGCTGCCACGATCGGTACTACAGAGACCCTATCGGAAGAGGAGCGAGAAGAGCTAAGAAGAGAACTTGCAAAGGTAAAGAACGATTTCTTTTGGAACTTTAAAAGTACTGTCGTTTGTATTTCTAAAGCACGTGGTGCCTGATACAGTCAGTTCCTGGGGAGAAAAAGCACCGTGTGTTTGCTTGTCCTAGAGATCTTCAGTAGGGGAGAGGGGATAGAAGGAGGGTGATAGAATTTTTTTTTTTTTTAATAGACGGGTCTCGCTCTGTCGCCCAGGCTGGGGTACAGTGATGCAATCACAGCTCACTGCAGCCTTGAACTCCTGAGCTTCCCACCTCAGCCTCCTGACTAGCTGGGACTACAGGTGTGTACCACTGCTCCTGGCTAATTAAAAAAAATTTTTTTTTCTTTTTTCTTTCCTTTTCTTTTTTTAGAGATGGGGTCTTCCTGTGTTGTCCATGCTAGTCTTGAACTCCTGGCCTTAAGTGATCCTCCTGCCTCAGAGAAGTTTGTTTTTATATGAGAAATGTATATAAAGTGGATCTGAAAAGTAGGGTGTGAAGTAGGAAATGGATGAGAGGAGTACTAGTGAATATCTTCTAGGGAACCTCGCTGATGTCTGATGCACTTGACTCTTCAGCTGCATCAATGACTTTGTTCTACCCTTGGCTGTGTTGTGGAGATAGGCACTTCTAAACCTCCTTCCTCCCTCCCTCCTTTCCTCTTTTCCTTCCTTCTTTCCATCCATCCAACTTCCTTCCTTCCTCCTTTCCCAATTTCCTTTCTTCCAAGAAATTCACGTAACATAAAATTAATCATTTTAAAATGTACAATTCAGTGGCACTTAACACATTCACAGTATTGTGCAACTGTCACCTCTTTCAAGTTCCACACTTTTTTTTTTTTACCTCTAAAGGAGACCCCTGTACTCATTAAGCCTCAGTCTCCCCTCCCTCAGCTCCTGGCTACAGCTAATCTGCTTTCTGACTCCCTGGATTTAACAAGTTTTTGGATTTTTATATAAATGGAATCATACAGTGTGTTACAAATCATACAATTTTGTATCTGGCTTTTCACCTAGCATAAATGTTGTTGAGGTTTATCCGTGTTGTAGTATGTCTCAGTACTTTATTCCTTCTTATGGCTGAATAATATTCCAGTGTGTGTTTCTACCACATGTTATCCATTCATCTGTTGATAGACATTGGTTGATTTCCACCTTTTGACTGTTGTGCATAGTTAGCTAGGAATATTTATGTACAAATACTTGTTTGAATACCTAGTTTTAGTTCTTTTGCATATACATCTAGAAGTGGAATTGCGTTTGCCGTATGGTTATGGCTTAACTTTTTTGGGGAATTGCCAAGCTGTTTTCCATAGCAGTGATGCCATTTTACGTTCCTATCACCCATTGCTCCACATCCTTGGCAACATTTGTTATTTGCTGTCTTTTTAATGATAATCATCCTAGTGGGTGTGAAATGCTATCTCATTGTGGTTTTGATTTGTATTTCCCTCATGACTAATCATACTGAGCATCTTTTGATGTGCTTATTGGCCCTTTGTATAACTTCTTCGGAGAAATGTCGAGTCATTTGCCCATTTTTAACATTGGATTGTCTGTTGAGATGTATGAGTTATATATATATTCTGGATACTAGACCCTTATCATATATCCTGAGTAACAATTTGGAAAAAATTATCAGATACATGATTTGCAAACATTTTCTCCTATTCTCTAGTTTATCTTTTTACTTTCTTTATGGTGTTCTTCGATGCACAAAAGTTTGTTTTTTTTAAAATTTCAGAATATTATAGGGGTACAAATGTTTTGGTTACATAAATTGCTTTTGTACGGTTTGAGTCAAAGTTTTAAGTGTGCCCATCCCCCAGATAGTGTGCATTGTACCCGTTAGGTATGAATTTACCGCCCCCCCCCACTTGCTTGATTTCCAATGAATGTTATTTCCGTATGTGCACATATGTGTTGATGTATTAGTTCCAATTTAATGGTGAGTACACATGGTGTTTGTTTTTCCATTCTTTTTTTTTTTTTTTTTTTTTTTTTTTTTGAGACAGAGTCTCACTCTGTTGCCCAGGCTAGAGTGAGTGCCGTGGCATCAGCCTAGCTCACAGCAACCTCAAACTCCTGAGCTCAAGGGATCCTGCTGTCTCAGCCTCCCGAGTAGTTGGGACTACAGGCATGCACCACCATGCCCGGCTAATTTTTTCTATATATATATTTAGCTGTCCATATAATTTCTTTCTATTTTTTTTAGTAGAGATGGGGTCTCGCTCTTGCTCAGGCTGGTCTCGAACTCCTGAGCTCAAACGATCCGCCCACCTTGGCCTCCCAGAGTGCTAGGATTACAGGCGTGAGCCACCGCGCCCGGCCTGTTTTTCCATTCTTGTGATACTTTATTTAGAAGAATGGGCTCCACCTACATCCAGGTTAATACAAGAGGTATTAGTTCACCATTTTCTTTGCACAAAAGTTTTAAATTTTGATGAAGTCTGATTTATTTTTTTCTTTAGTTGCTTGTCCTTTTCCAAATCTCAGATCATAAAGATTTATCCCTGTGTTTTCTTCTAAGACTTTTTATTTATTTATTTATTTTTGAGACAGAGTCTCACTCTGTTGCCAGGGCTAGAGTGCCGTGGCGTCAGCCTAGCTCACAGCAACCTCAAACTCCTGGGCTCAAGCAATCCAACTGCCTCAGCCTCCCAGGTAGCTGGGACTACAGGCACTTGCCACCATGCCCGGCTAATTTTTTCTATGTATATTATTTTTAGCTGTCCATATAATTTCTTTCTGTTTTTAGTAGAAACGGGGTCTCACTCTTGCTCAGGCTGGTCTCGAACTCCTGAGCTCAAACAATCCGCCCACCTCGGCCTCCCAGAGTGCTAGGATTATAGGCATGAGCCACCATGCCCGGCCGGCCCTCTTCTAAGATTTTTATAGTGTTTGCTTGTACATTTAAGCCCTTGATATATTTTAATTTTTGTATGTGGTTTGTGGTAGGAGTCTAACTTCATTCTTTCACATGTGAATATTTAGTTTTCTCAGCACCATTTATGGATAAGAATATTCTTTCCCAAGTAGATGTTCTTGGCATTCTTGTAAAACAGGCAAACAAACACACACAGAAAAATCAGTCAACCATAGATTATAGATGTATGGGTTTATTGCTGGATTCTCAATTCTATTACATTTGTCTATATGTCTATTCTTATGACAGTACCACCCAGTTTTGATTAGTTTTATAGTAAGTTTTGAAATCTACAAGTCCTCTACTTTTTCCTTCATTTTCAAAATTGTTATTCAGGATCTGTTTCAATTACATATGTGTTTCAGAATCTGCTTTTCCACCCCCAAGAAAAGGCCTTTGGGATTTTGATAGGGCTCGCATTGAATTTGTAAGCAGATTTCGTGAATATCACTATCTTAACAATATTAAGTCTTCTAATACATGACATGGAATATCTTTCCATTTATTTAAGTCATCTTTGATTTCTTTGAGCAATGAATGTTTTATAGTTTTCTGTGTACAAGTCTTATACTTTTTAGTTACATTTATTTCTAAGTATTCTTTTTGATGTGATTATAAATGAAATTGTTTTTTAAATTTCCTTTTCAGAACGTTTATTGCTATTGTAGAAATACAACTGAATTTCGCATATTGATCTTGTATTCTGTAGCTTTACTGAATTTGTTTATGAGCTTGAATTTTTTTTGTGGATTATTTAGGATTTTCTATACATAAAATCATGCCATATGTGATTAAAAATAGTTTTAATTTTCCTTTCCAATTTGGATGCCTCTTACTTATTTTTCTTGCTGAATTGCTCTGGTTTAACATCCAGTACAGTGTTGAATAGCAGTGGTGAAAATGAGCATCCTGTCTTTTTCCCTGATCTCAGGGGGAAAGCTTTCATGTATAATGTTTTACTCATGTTGTAGCACATGTCAGTACTTCGTTTTTATGGCCAAATAAGATTCCATTTTATGGACATACCACATTTTGTTTATCCATTCATCAGCTGATGGACATTTAGTTCTTTGAGAAGTCTCCATACTGTTTTCCATAGAGGTTATACTAATTTCCAGTCCCACCAACAGTGTATAAGCGTTCTTTTCTCTCTGCATCCACTCCAGCATCTATTATATTTGGACTTTTTAATCAAAGGCATTCTAATAGGGGTAAGGTGATATTGTTTTAATTTGCATTTCCCTGATGATTAGTGACGTTGAGCATGTTTTCATATGTTTATTGGCCATTTATCTTCCTTTGAAAAGCTTCTGTTCATGTACTTTGCCCACTTTTTACCAGGGTTGTTTATCTTTTTCTTGCTTATTTGTTTGAGTTCTTTGTAGATTCTGGATATTAGTCCTTTATCAAATGTATCGTTTGCGAATATTTTCGCTCATTCTGTAGGTTGTCTATTTGCTCTTTTGATTGTTTCCTCAGCCATGTAGAAGCTTTTTAATTTAATCAAGTCCCATTTATTTATTTATTTTTGTAATTGCCATTGGGTCATCTTCTTAAATTCTTTGTCTAGGCCAATATCTAGAAGAGTTTTCCCTACATTTTCTTCTAGAATCTTTATGGTTTCATGCTTACATTTGAGTATTTTATCTATCTTGAATTAATTTGTGTGAGTGGTGAGAGAGATGGATCCTGCTTCATTCTTAAGAGTGGAACTCCAGTTGTCCCAGCACCATTTATTGACTAGGATTTCTTTTCCCCAATGTATATTGTTGTCTGCTTTGTCAAAGATCACTTGGCTGTATGTGGATGGTTTTATATGTATTTTCTGTACTATTGCATTGCTCTATGTCTCTATTTTTGTGTCAATACCATGCTGTTTTGGTTATTATAGCTTTGTGGTATAGTTTGAAGTCTGGTGATGTGATTCCCCTAGATTTGTTCTTTGTGCTTAAGATTGCTTTGGTTATTCGGGTTCTTTTTTGGTTCCAGACGAAGCATAGAATTATTTTTTCTAGATCTGTGAAATATGTTGTTGGTATTTTCATGGGGATTGCATTGAATCTGTAAACCACTTTTGGGTACTATGGGCATTTTAACAATGTTGATTCTACCAATCCGTGAGCATGATATATTTTTCCATTTGTTTGTCTTTTGTGATTTTTTCCCTCAGTGTTTCGTAGTTCTCTTTGTGGAGATCTTTCACCTCCATGGTTAAGTATATTTCTAGGTGTTTTATTTTCTTCGTAGCTATTGTGAATGGTATTGAGTCTTTGATTTGACTCTCAGCTTGATAGTTATTGGTATACAGAAATGCTACTGATTTGCGTACAGTGATTTAGTAACCTGAAACTTTGCTGATTTAATCAATTCCAGGAGTTTCTTGGTAGAGTCTTTGGGGCCTCCTAGATATAAGGTCATATCATCAGTGAGAAGTGATAGTTTGACCTCTTCTTTCCCAATTTGGATACCCTTTATTTCTTTCTCTTGCCTGGCTGCTCTGGGTAGGACTTCCAGCACTATATTGAATGGAAGTAGTGACAGTTGGCGTTCTTGTCTTGTTCCATTTCTTAGGGGGAATGCTTTCAACTTTTCTCCATTCAGTAGGATGTTGACTGTAGGTTTGTTACTAATGGCTTTTATTATTTTGAGATATGTTACTTCTATGCCTAGTTTGTTGAGGTTTTTTTCCATAAGGGATGTTGGATTTTGTTAAATACATTTTTTCATCTATTTCGATCATCATATGATTTTTGTTTTCAATTCTGTTTATGTGCTGAATCACATTTATTGACTTGCATATGTTGAACCATCTCTATATCTCTAGGACGAAACCCACTTGATCTTGGTGAATTATTTTTTTGATGTGTTGTTGAATTTGGTTTACTAGTATTTTGTTGATATTTTTGCATCTATGTTCATAAGGGATATTGTGGGGAGTTAGCTATGCTCCTTGCACAAGTTTGGGTCCCTCAGACAGGGGTCGTCGCAATGGATGAAAAAATAGTAGGAAACAGAAATAAAAATAATACACAGAGCCAAAGATATAGCTTATAAAGATTTATGAAGACAGATAAAGCAGGGTGCCTGGAAGGTTACATCTCTTCCCGCAGAAATGCAACCAAGACTGAAGTTTTACACAGGTACTTATAGCACAGGTACAGGTTTTCGGTTGCCAAGGGTAATGGGATTTACGTAATAATAGGTAGTTTAGTTTAGGGTCAAAGTCTTCTAAAAGGCCACTACAGATCCTTCAACTAACTCTATCTAGGTGAACAATGAATTATAAAATCTTCTTAGGGCAAACTTCTAAGTTTTATGATAAGGCTATTACTTTAGCAAAAACAGAGACATCGTGGCTCTGGTTACTGTGTATTAGAACAGAGATTTCAGAAGTCAAGCATCAGCTGTCTCTTATGTTATTTACTTTAACCATATGGTTCCGTCTGGGCATCTTATGATCAGCTCTCATCTCCGGCAGCCTGTCTTTGTTGATCAGCGGCATCCCATGGCACTAGGCAAGACCTGCTTTGTCTTTCAAAGCAGGTGAGAGCCATAGGCCCAGCTTGCAGTATCACCTAGGAATGCAGCTGCTACTGACCATTGAGATGCCCTCCTGAGGTGAGGCAGCTTTTGATATGCAAACTAACACGTTTACATTTTCCTTTAGGGCAAAGCCTTGCAAGCCTTCTGAAATCATATCTGTCTCTAAAAATATATGGGGCATTTCTATAAATCAATATTTCTTAGGCTTAACAGGATATTTGTCTGTAGTTTTCATTTTTTTGTTGTGTTCTTTCCTGGTTTTGGTGTCAAGGTGATACTGGCTTCATAGAATGAGTTAGGGAGGATTCCCTCCTTCTTGATGTTATGGAACAGTTTCACTTGAATAGGTACCAGTTCTTTTTTGTAGGTCTGGTAGAATTTGACTGTGAATCTGTATGGTCCTGGACTTTTTTTGTTGTTACTGGGAGATTTCCTATTACTGATTCAATCTCACTATTCATTATTGGTCTGTTCAGGATTTCTATTTATTCCTGATTCAAACTTGGGAGATTGTGTGTTTCCAAGAATTTATTCATTTCCTCTCAGTTTTCTAGTTTGTGTGTATAGAGGTGTTCATAATTGTATTGGATGATCTTTTTTATTTCTATGGTATCAGTTGTAACATCTCCTCCTTTTCATTTCTGATTGAATGTATTTGAATCCTCTCTCTTCTTGGTCATTCTAGCTAGTGGTCTGTCAATCTGTTTATCTTTTCGGAGAACCAACTTTTCATTTCAATGACCCTTTCTATTTTTGTTGGCTTCAATTTCTTTTAGTTCTGCTCTGATCTTTGTTATTTCTTGTTTTCTGCTAGATTTGGGCTTGGTTTGTTCTGGTTTTTCTAGCTCCTTGTGGTGTAATATAAGGTTGTTAATTTGTGATCTGTCTTTTTAATGTAGGCATTTAGTGTTATGAATTTCCCTCTTAGCACTGCTTTTGCTGTATCCCAGAGATTTTTTTTGATAGCTTCTGTCACCATTGTCATTCAATTAAAATTTTTTTTTGATTTCCATCTTGATAGCATTGTTGACCCAAAGATCATTCAGCAACAGGTTGTTTAATTTCCATGAGTTTGTATTGTTTTGAGAGTTCCTCTTGGAACTGATTTCTAGTTTTATTCCACTATGACCTGAGAAGATCTATGGTATGATTTCAATATTTAAAATTTGCTGAGACTTGTTTTGTGACCTAACATATGGTTTGCCTTGTAGAATATGCCACTTGCTGATGAGAAGAATGTATATTCTGTGTTTTGGGTCGAATGTTCTATAAATGTCTGTTGGGTCCATTTATTCTGGTGTCTCATTTAAGTCCAGTGTTTCTTTATTTATTTTCTTCCTCAGTGATCTGTCCAATTCTGTCAGTGGAGTGTTGAAATCTCCCACTACTATTATGTTACTCTTTATTTGTTTTCTTAGGTCTAGTAGTATTTGTTTTATGAATATGTGAGTTCCAGTGTTAGGTGCATACATATTTAGGATTGTTGTATCTCCTTGTTGAACTGATCCCCTGATCATCATATAATGACCGTCTTTGTCTTTTTCCAGTGTTGTTGATTTACAGTCTGTTTTATCTGTTATAAGACTATCTACTCCTCCTTGTTTTGGGTTTCCATTTGTGGAAGGTGCTTATAGGAGAGAGCCAGCTGCGATGGTAGTTTGGGGGCCTGTGTCCGGCTCTAGTCATTCAGGAGAAGCACTGGGATGTGTCCCAGGCAGTGGATGTGGCCCTGGAGCTCCCACGGGACTCCTTATTCTCATCCATAGCAGAGGTGGGTGGAGGACTGAGGCTGGTTAGGGGTGGGTTGGCTGAGTCCCTGTTCAGGCTCCACAAAGGTGGGCACAAGAGCTGTCTCAGCAGAGGTCAGGGGTTGCTGTGGGCTGCCGGGGAAAGCCACTGGGGAGGGGCTGAGGCAGCCCCACCAGGCTAAAAAGTCTGCTTGTGGGGAGGAGCAGTCCGGAATTCACAGTCCAGCAGGTGGGAGTGGATTTCACTCCTCTCCTACTTCCCTTGCCCTGCAGATCTCCCTCCAGCATCTGGCCACAAGCGGCAGCTTATCAGCAATGTTGCCGAAGGCTGCAAGCTTCTCTGCCCAGTACCACATCTGGACTGAAAGCATGGCTTTCCTGTGGGGGGAGAGGTACTCAGCAAGTGTGCTGCAGCTTAGACCCACACCACACTCTCCTTTTGATTCTGCCCACCTGGATTCCCTCCTCTCTCCACATCAGTTCACAAATCTCTCCTCTGTGCCCCTGAATCAAGTCCTGGGGGTACAGGATCTGGCCTGAGGACCTGTCCTCTGATCCCTTGAGTTCAATCACTGACGGTGCCAGGGAGAAGTGTGTGGTCCCAAGTTGCCCATGGAATGCTCAAGTGGCTTAATGTCCCTCCACCTTGGGGTATGCCCTGCTCTGCTGGAGCAGCCAGGCAGGTGGCACTGGGGATGGTTGGTGGAAAGCTCACAGTCCCAGCACCCCTCTATCCACTGCGGGTTCTTAATGGGAAAGGTGTGATCCCCATACTGTGGCAGCCTGGGTGTGGCAGGCATACCGACATTGGGAGCAGCTGCTCCCAAGTGCTCTGGCTTAATCATCCGTTGGGGCATCTGGGCTGACCTCACACAGAACCCCCTGGGCTGGATTAGCAGCAGTGGGTGGGGCAGGGGAGGAGGAAGAGGAGAAGAGTTGGAATGGAGGAGAGCTGGGACTTTTGTCCCTTTGTCCTGAGGGCTCCCCTGGTGTGCTGCACTTTCCTCTCCCCTGAAGGTAGCCTGCCCTGAGTGTCTAAGCTCTGGGATCACACAGTTCCCCGGGACCTACCGGGCCCTTGTGGCTACTGCCTTCTGAGCAGATTTTGGGCAATGTTTATGTGGGATTTAGTGAGGACAACTGAAGGGTTGAAGCTCCCTGGGGGAGAAGAAAGGCACACAATGGGTGGAAAAACAGTATGGCACCCACTGCCTCTGCTCACTGGGGTCTGTGGTGAGGCGGAGTGACCCCCAGAGGGCTGGCAGCCTGGTGCTCTGTTCCCAGGAAGCGCTCAGTTCACTGATGGCAGCAGCACTTGGGCTTGTGCAGGTGGAGGGACTCTCCGGCAGTTCGGGAGCCTGCAGCCTGCCAGAGGTGGGAGGGACGGAGAAACAAACACCCACAACTGCCCTTTCCATGGGGCTTGAAATTCCTCGGGAGTGGATTTCTGCTGAAATCTCGTTCTGCTCCACAACTTCTTCCTGTGGGATCTCTGGGAGGTTCTGGCACTCTTCCCTCAGAATCACACCTGAGCTATGCTTTTTCTTCTGAGACATTCTCTTTTTTCTGAGATGATCTGGCGACTGACGTCTCTAGTCAGCCATCTTGCCTATCCTTTTTGCCGGTGAAAGAACAGTCTTGCTAATGTGTTAACAAGAAAATAAATTTCTAACTGGCGGCCACTTAGAGTAGCATAAACCCTGCCTCTAAGGTTAGTAACATGAATCTCTTTCCTGTGGAGATGTTAACATAGCAATTCAAAGAAGAATTAATTGGATTGGTTGTGGTTTTGTTTGTTTTTTGCTGTTGAGCTGTTTCTTCTACTCTGCCAGTCTTTTTCTTGCCTTCATAGCTTCTGCTTGCCATTTTGGCTTCCTTAAGTATATTTAAGCTTTCCACAGCATCTCTCACTGTGTCCTACTTATCCTTCAAGGCATCTTTCTTCAAGTTTTTCCATCTTCTTACTCAGTGTCATCCCAGTTTTCAAACCATGTTCCTGGATGAGAGAGACTGGTTAGTTGAGTACCTCTTTTCACATCCGGCTCATCACTGGTTCCTGGCCACTTGATGGGTGGCTGTCCTTGGGTCATGGTCCCACCTCTAACCACCTAGCAGAGTCTGAGCCATCAGCAATTACGAGTCCACATGGGACTTCTGTAGGGTTCTCTGGGGGAGGCAGTTTGGTTTATTATGGCTGTGGCTTTGGCAGACACTGGAACTGACATATCTACTATAAACTCATATGAAATATGTAAGAAGGTTGGATGTGAGTTTGGCTTGATTGTGTGTGTTTTGGTGGGGGATGGACATTATTTTGATTTGGTATACAAAGATGAGTTTTCCTGGGCATCCATGTAGAAATGTTTAGCTGGAAAAGTAGACCCAGAGGTCCGGAGAGTGGATGTTACAGTAATTTGAGTATTCTCGGTATGGAGGGTTTGATCCCTAAACCTACAGGTGGCTAAGTGAGGAAGTATAAGGAGAGGGGAGAAAGCCAAGAACACGTGCAGATGGGCATGTGAAGAGCTACCATGGAAGAGAAAAGAGAAGCTGTACAGGGGAAATCCGCGTGTAACCAGTTTATTTAACATTATATGTGGTTTTTAAATAGAAATATAAACAAATTGAAAGAAGTTTTAAAAATGACTCTGCAATTTTGGGTATGTAGTCTTGCACTTACAAGCTTAACTTACTGAATTACTCTTGCTGTATTCCCACCCCAACCTCCTTCCTCGTAGGTAGAAGAAGAAATCCAGACTCTGTCTCAAGTGTTAGCAGCGAAAGAGAAGCACCTAGCAGAGATCAAGCGGAAACTTGGAATCAGTTCACTACAGGAACTAAAACAGAACATTGCCAAAGGGTGGCAAGATGTGACGGCAACATCTGCGTATGTTCCTTTGATTACATATTTTTCTGGGGAATGTAAAGGATACTTTTGCTCATCTGGGGAGGGCAAGCGAAGGAGAACGAGGATGCTTCTGTAGCTTTTCTTTGGACCACAGAGGGCATTTTCTTTCCAATTCTCAAGTGTACCTGCGTCTTTTATAACTTTGGTTTTCCAGAGCATTTGTTCTAGGGAACAGAAAGAAAACCAGCCTCATATGTGAGTTAAATAAATAAAATTCAAGTTCCAAGAGTGTTACATATTTACTTGCCAAATATATGCATTGTGTCATTTTATCCTCAGGATAACCCAGTGGAGTGGGTGGTGAGATGACCCTAGCTAAGAAAACAGGCTCAGATAATTTTTGAGGTCATATACTCTTAAAATGTGAAGTCAGGGTTTGAACTCAGGTCTGGAACCAGTATTTGTTTTTAACCCTGCTCTGTATGTATTATAAGATTCTTGGGTCACTGTCTCTGGTATGTGCTTGTGGCAGAGTCCAATCTCTTAAGCTTTTTGTCTTTTCGATCACACATAGTATGTTACAGCATTATCATAATGCAGTTTCATTTCCTGGCACAAGAAGGAGCAAGCTTCTAGCAACAGATTCTGAACTGCTCTGTCTCCTGTATTCAGGCCCATGTGCTGAGCTGGTGAGCTTAGGGTTGTTTTACAATTTAACTGTCAGTACTGAGGCCAACTGTATCCTACATGACAGTACTCAGGTGCCCATCTTTTGGTCCATTTTCTATCCCTGTAAGTTGGCAACAGGAAAACATGCAGGATACTAGTCTTTGTATTACTATAAACCCCATTTGTTCTTGCTATTGGATCTTGGCAGGATAAGTAAAAATGCCTGAGCATTCATTTCCATAATATGGGGGTCTTAACCTTTTTGGTAGATATCATATTCTTTTGTTCTGGGTTTTTTGTGTGTGTGTGTGTGCGTGTGTGTGTGTGTATATGTGTGTGGTGGTTTTTGTTTTTGTGTTTTTGTTCTCCAATCCCTGGGTAGCTGGGAAGGAGGTGGTAAATTACATCTTTGCATTATAGCAAGTATCACACTAGAATCATTTTAAGTATTGTATCTTTTACATACTCTGTTGAGAGTCCAGCAAGTCCTTATTTGGTAGCTATACAGACATGCAAAATTTTAAAAAATTCTTTATGTTCATAAAATATATTTGGATAATAAAATACACATGGGTCCTGCTCATCCCAACCTGCTTCTTGCTTCTGGCCCCTTTTTTAGGAGATCAAGTTATAAAAGGCATCTGAGGAATTTGATTTCATTTTTGTTTTGTTTGGCTTACATGAAAAAGGAAGGAACAAGAGGTATAATTTCTTTCAAATTTTGGCTGATTTTCGATTTTGTTCCATGACTGTTTTTAGCCCTCACCCTGACTTCGTTGGCCCTGCCCTGCTAGGCCTCTGTCTTTCCGGCTGGACTAGAGTACTGCAGAACATTGTGCCTGAAATGATGGTTAAAGTATAAGATGATGTGATGATGCTGCCTAGGTAGTTATGAAGGATTTTAGAAGTTGTTAAGAATACTTTTTTAAAGAGTTCTCCAATAGGTGGTGACCACTGCACTTGAAATAATTGATACTGGAAAAATTAGCTGACTTTGCTCTGTTTGTTTATAATTTCATGCAGATACAAGAAGACATCTGAAACCTTGACTCAGGCTGGACAGAAGGCTTCAGCTGCTTTTTCATCTGTTGGCTCCGTCATCACCAAAAAGCTGGAAGATGTAAAGTATGTCTTCATTTTTCCTTGCTTACTGAATAGCTAAGGCAAATGAAACTGTTACTATGGTTACATTTGTTTCCTGACTTTGGCTCTGGCCGATGCTGGATTCTTCTGTTAGAGTGAGGGAGAACACTCCTTCAAACCAGGACGGGAAACGCTTGCCTCACTTCTCGTAGGCATAGCATTCTAACTTCAAAATGATCATCTGATGAATCCATTTAAGGTTGTTGAAAAATTCTGGTTTTGAACTTTTTTGTCTAATTTTTAGTCCTTCATGATCATCAGGGTAAGTATGTTGCAAACTTGTGATTGTGGGCGGAGCCTGGTGTCTCACTGGGGATGAGTACAGGAGCATTGCAGTGCACACTTGGATTGAGGCCTGGCTTTACTTTCTGTGCATGACATTTTTATACCATGATGTGATTACAACATGCCCATTTGTGCACTGATTTGTACTAACCTACGAGCCATATCTCCATCATGCTTAGGCCCAAATCTTAATTTTGAGCCATTGCTTTTTATTTGCCATCTGTATTTAGATTAGTCTGCAGAATTTTCCTTGCCATTTTGATAAAACCACTTCACGGCACTTTTGTGTCCCCCTCTACCCATGTGGATTAGAATATTGCTGCCAGTGACAAACGTGGTTTAATTCAGGTGTGCTTCTGTTGGCATGCAAGATGTGTGTTTTAAAACAAAACAAAACGTGACAAATGCTTAGATTGCATGGCTTTGTGTTTTTCACTTGTGGGGAAAGTAGATTTTACAACCAGAATTTTGTCAGTCGAACAGGTCAATTAATGTGTTATACTTTGCACCAAAAGAACTAAATTCCTTGCTTGTTATATTTGGACTATCATCATTCCGAGCGTAATGTAATAAATAATAGCTTTCTTGAACTCTTTTGACAATTATATATACATCTGTTAGGTGTTCTCATTTCTTTTTATGGTGACTGAATTATGTAGTACTTTAGCGCCCAGGTAAAACATTATACAACTTTTTTAAATTAGGTTATTTAATTGTTTTAGATTTATCAGAACTTCCTTTCTTTTTTAATGCTTACTCTGGCTTCTTACAGATTGCAAGCCTTTTCACATTCCTTTAGGTAAGGAGAGTTTGAACCATCACTGCAGTCTAGCAGTTGCTTAAGACAAGTATGCTGAGATTAGATGAATATGCCACGTTGGATGGTCATGTTTGTCCACTGCATAATTTTCTTGCATTCGGAGTATCTTTTTCTCTAGTGCATTCCTAATTTCAAGGGAGGATTTCTTGTATACCATGAGTAATATATAAATTAAAAGAAGTATTTGACACTGTAGTTCAAGGGATATGGAAATGATTTTGATGTTTTTTTTTTTTAACTTGGCTTTTTTTTTTTTTTTTTGGTAAAAAGAAGCAGCTTTACCATGGCATGCAGAATTCCTCCCTTTTAATGTCTGACTTTGTTTGTTTGTTTTTGATGCTTTTGTTTCTTTGGTGCTTTTGTGAGGATGTTGGAATTCTTCACCTGGGTCTTATTATGCAGTTGTAATAGAGTACATATGTACTGCCTCATGCCGTTAGTCTTCCATGTTATATGGGTTCCCCTACTTTTTTTTAATTGTGGTAAAATATACATAAGATAATATTTGCCATTATATGGCATTTTTAAATGGTTATTTTACTAGCTTATAGTTTTGTATTATTATTTCTTTTAACTATGTGCACAAGGCACCTTTATGGTTTACAAAAGGAAAAAGTATATTAGGCTAAAAAAGAAAGCAGCTTGAGAAGATGTTAGCTCAAATCAATGCTTTAAAGAAAGAGACTTTGTGATGTTGAGCAAACTCTTCCCCTCTCTCCTTTCCAAACTGTGATTATTCATTTAGTTGTTGGAGGAAACTAAGGTGGAGGAAGGTCTTTAGAGTGTAAGCAGGAAGGATGATAGAGTAGTCTTCACCTCTGTTCCTACTAATGCAAATTATCTTCTCAAGCAATTACTTGTGGGGGTGTAGCTATTTGCCTTCTTAAGGTAGCAAACAGGTAGTTATAGCTCCTATCTTGGTGACATTTAGCCCTGGAAGTCAGAGTAAATCATAAAGATGTATAAATTCTAAATGTTGAATTATTTAAAATGAAAATTATGCTTTAAACAAAAAGTTGCCAATAATGAGAGGTGATTGTATATCTCTGGTGTTCAATTAAAAATGGTCTAAATGCTGCAGGTAACTGAATACACATTTAGTCACATAATTCATTCTGCTAACATTAGTGTGTCTACTGTGGACAGGTCCCATGGATATAGGCAAAAACAGACACGGATTTTATTATAGCTTAAAATCTTTTGAGTGGAGTGGGAGAAGAAAGTGGGGTCTTGGGATGAGATAAGAACAAAAGAGCCCTGTTAGTACCTGGTTATAAAATAATGTTAGATGCGATATAAACACGAATATAAAATATAAAAATATGAAAGGGCTATTGGGACTATGTTTCATCAGTACATAACACTGTTCTTTTTTTATACCTTTAAAAAGATTAAGCAAATGTACCTATGTGTGGCTCAATATGTTCTGTCTTATTAATTCATCAGAAACAAAAGTTTTTCTGCTCTTTTCTGGCTCCTTATGTGGTCACTTTTCCTTTTTAAAAAATATAATTGAGATTATACGTTACCATTTTCAGTCTTGTTTTTAATGAATATATACTGCATTTCAGTATGTGGAGGTTAAAGTAAGGCTTGTGATTAAAAATTGGAAATGGCAGAAGTAAAATTACGTTTTGAAAGTTAAACTTCATAATTTGTACAGAACAAAGGTTATGAAAGTCCCTTTACAAAATCATTTCTAGGCCAAGAAGTCCTGATTGTATGTGTTCACATATATAAAGAAAAAACATATCTTTTTAGATTATGTAAGTCACAGAGGCAAATACTAGTCACGTGCCCCCGAGGACTGTCCAAGGAGAGGGAGTTGGGACCGTAGATTTTGAGTGTTCTAATCCCAGCGGTAAGTCCTTGTCTCCCCTGGAGATGGATGCAGGAGGTTCCTTGTAGAGTGGTATGAAACAGTTGGTTAATCTCACTGTTTGTTCTGAGTCATCTTACCTGACAAACTTATACCAGTGATTTGACTCTCTGATGTAGTTATGGATATAAAAGGAGAAAATATGCTATTAATAGTTTTGCCAACTTGAATGTATTAGACTCAGCAACAATTGTTATTTTACATAGTCAATTAATTAGTCCTTGGGATTTAGATATTTGCCTTATGCCTTAATTGAGGGTAGGGAGAAATATATATATATATCAGTTGTTAGCTTTGGAGCTGGCTGAAACTAGAAAGCTTTAAAAGAGTATAATCTAATATGAAGTAGATGTTAATTTGTGTTTCAGTTAAAATCATCCTTTATAACAGTAACGGTTACCATTTATATGCCCAGCAAGACTATATATAATACTTCTAGAGTAGGTGCTATTATTGTTTTGATATTACAGATGAGGAAACTGAGTCATAGATTGAAGTGACTTCCCCAAGGTGGCACAGCAGGTGCACATAGCTGGTGGCCAGGCTTGGAACCCAGCACACCCTAGTTCCGAAGCCTGCACCCTCCTCCTGTGCCCCTCCAGAGCAGTGACGGTTTAAGACAGTGCCCCTCTACGCACTACCAGCAGTTCCTTTTGACAGTAACTACTGTCATCACCTACATCAAGAGATTGCGTGAGGGCAAAATGTAATGATAATAGACAGATCGCCCTTAACAGCATGCCTGGCACATAGTAAGCATGCCAACATGTTAGCCATTAACTCTTCCTTCTCTTCCCCCACCTGCTACTACTTCCTTCCTTCTCCTCCCGCTACCTCTCCCGTCTTATTATTGGGGATGAAAAGATCAAATAACTGTAAGAAACAAGGAAAATTAAAAAAAAAAAAAAATCAGTTTCAGCTTTTTAAGAGAATAACTTTTTCAAAGTAAAAGTAAATACAGTGTAAGATTGGAAAGTATTCCATGAGTGAGAATCATGTTATCCTCTTTTTTCCTCAGTGTTTTGAGGAACCCAGGTTTACGTTCCTACTTTGACTACAGATTAAATTATTTGAGGGGTAAAACTCAAGGTAGAAAAATTTTAACAAAATTTGCTTTATGCGTGGTAACTGATGTTTATAGTCTGTCTGTTAGAGGTGATTCTGGTTGAGCAGCAACATGACTTCTTGCTTTTGAAGTTTTCCATCTTATATTTAAACTTGAATGACATTAGAGATGACGTACAAGTTGAAGCAAGTTGAAGTTTTGTGTAACTTCCCATAGAGAAGGGAGACAGGCCCCATAGTTAGGTTACAACTAGCTACTAACAAAATGGAATATCATCTAATACTGGTTGTGGAGAGGATCCAGTACTGGATAGAATTGAAACTGACACATGCTCCTTGTTCTTCCTGCTGAAATGGCTACCTCAAAAGCAGAGAAACCTTGATTGTGAATCTCTCTTAATTGATTTTATTCTCTGATGGGTATATTTATCTCACAGTAAAGCAAAATATAACACATACAGAAAAATGCTCAAAACACTTCAACTCAGTGATTTTTCACAAAATAAATACCTTATTTGAATTACTTCCTTGCCTTTCCTTATATATTACCACTTAAAACATATTAAGTCAGTAAGTGCTGGTTAAAGTGGTATAGAACCCAAAGGATTGACTAGGAAGCAATCTTTTACGTAGGTGCTCAGGGACAGTGACTAGAATTAACTGTGAATTTCTGAAATTTATGCTTTACCCATTTCCTCAATTTGTTGATACTAATCAAATTCAATATGTGAGTCCCATGGACAAGGAATTTATCACATTTGGCCATTACTTATCTTCTGTTGCCAGAATTTGGTAATCTCTACCAAAATGAATGATCTAGTGAAGAGTCTTTTGGTTATTAGGAACAGAAAACTATGTCAATTAGCTCAACTAAAAAGGAGAATGTATTGCACAGAAAAAGTTCTTTTGTAATCCAAGGAGAGGAAAGGAAGCAAGCCCAGGCCCCACCTAAACCAGCCCTGCTCACTGGAAAATTGACATGGAAACCCAGGTAGCTTCTAGAAACCAAGGAAACTTAAGAAACCCATTCCTCTTCCACCCTGCCCTGTTCCCTGCATGATCGTCTCTCCCTCATTTCCTCTACCTCTCTCTGTGCTTATATTCGATTTTTTCTTTGGGAACCAGCTTCCTCTGTGTCCTAGCAGCTTTCACCTGGTCCCTTCAACATCTAAGTCTATGTAACTTTCTAGCTGAAGTACCTACCACTAACCGATCCAGCAGCCTAGTGTCTTAATTACGATATACCAGGGTGAGAATCTTAATTGTCCTAACTCCTTTTTTTTTTTAACCAGGAGGTTAGCTGTGGTTGGTGGTGCTGCACTGGTGCAGTTATGGTATTAGTTGTGGTGGAGGGTAGTGTGTGGCAATGTGGCTGTCCCAGGCAGCTTCTTTCGAAGGGTCTGAGGAAGGACAGGTGATACTTGGAGTTGTGGTGGTGTAAATTTAGAAGAATTTTTTCGTTAAAATGTGG
The DNA here is from genome assembly GCF_041146395.1 of Eulemur rufifrons. Classification (NCBI taxonomy): domain Eukaryota; kingdom Metazoa; phylum Chordata; class Mammalia; order Primates; family Lemuridae; genus Eulemur; species Eulemur rufifrons. The sequence continues at coordinate 76,216,740 of NC_090985.1, forward strand.
GACCAACACACTTTAGTAGATCAAGTAGAAAAAGAATTAGCAAATTCCTCCCAGAATAAATTATAGTCTTGTACCCAGGGTGTCAACCACCAGTGTGTAGGATAGAGAGAATGCTGAGTTACACGGATCTTTTCCTGTTACAGAAGACATCAAGTGCAGAGATGTCCAGATATTTCATTGATTATCTTGGTTACACAAACCGCCAGCGTCTTTTGATGTATATCAAGATCATACTCCATGTTGTCACATATTACAAAACTAGATTTGAGGAGCTATAGGCAAAACATTATCATTTGTAACAATTGAGTCTTTGAGAAAATTAAATTGTAAACACAAAATATTTAAATATAATTGAAAATTAAACTTTGAACTATCTATTTTACCCAAAGGAAAGATTATTTACCTAAAAAGCTGTATCAGTGATGAAAATATTATAAGCAAAGTAACAATATCAGCAGAATATAATGATTTTACAAGCCCCCAAATTTAAGGTACTCTCATCCCGTGAGGAGCTTTCTATGGGAGATGGCCAAGAGTAGGTGACCTTGAACCTGGACAGTCAATGAACTGCGTTGTCCTGGAGTGAGATGTTGGTCCTAGTGAGATGAGGCCAAATGTTATTTGAATGGCTTTTAATTCAGATGGCCTTTAATTCAGATGAATTATTGGAAAACTGATACTATTTAAGATTACTACGCAGGCAGGAGATGTAATTTTAAAATCACTTAAAGTTGTCAACAGGTGATTGATTTTTGGAACCTTCCTGTTCTGGCCTGGGAACAAATATCTGAGAGAAAGTCGGCCGCGGGAGCCCTTCCCTGGCCTTGAGCGCCCGTGCGTTTGTGTGTGTATATGTGTGTATGTGTGCACACTTCATTTTTGAGGGGAGGTGGTGAACATCAAATTAATAGTCCTAAAGACCCAAGTCTTATTCTTGATTCTGCTGTGATCTTGGGCAAATCATTTAACTTTGGAGCCTTGATGCTCCTCACAGATCCAGGTGAAAGTGCTTTACAGTTTTCAAAGTGCTACAAAAATGCAAGATTGTGTCATTAGCTCTAATAACTACTGGGATTAAATTGGCTCCTGAATAAAAGTAAATTATGTTGGAATAATTTTGATCCCCTCCACCTCAAAAAATAGTTAATTCTTCATGTGCTGAAAGAATAAAGTGCCTAGAGAGCTGTGTCTTTCTGGCTTTTTGTAATGTCGAATCACCACTATACTAACTTCATTTCTATTTCTTTTTAATGCTGCCTCTTAGTATACGCTCCATTCAACATTCAATTAGCATGCCTGCTATGAGGTAAAGTATATTTTTATGAAATGTCGTTGGTCTTATGCTTTCTTATTCTTTACTTAGATGTTTAACCTGAACTGTCCTGAAGTAGGGAACTAGAATTCTATTCTAAACAAACTGTGTTTAACACTATCAACTTTCAGTTATTCTTCCTCTAATGTTGACATAGGTGCAAGAAATCTATCAAATGTTTGTGATCTAAAAACAAAGAATTATTTCTATTTTATTTTGTAAAACCCTTATTTTGTTTCATTTCTGAAATCTCAAAGTAAGTACTGCTCGTCTGATAAACCTTCTCTTTTCCTGGATATGGGTGTCCCACCGCCTTTGTCTGAATTAGCTTTCGTTACGCTCCTCTTTTCTTCCATCCTTCCCATTTTCCCTTCCTTCATCCCAGTGTGACAGTTGGAGCCAACAATGATTTCATTCTATTATCTGCTTTTATCAGTAAGCACTTGCAAGTGGTTCATGTTGTTATTAATACCTCACCTAACCTCTCTAGAGAGGCAGAAGATTTTTAACAATAGATACTTGGCTTAAACTTTACAGTACGTCGGAATCACCTGGAGTGCTTATTAAAAACCCTGCCTGCCAAACTTTGCACCTAGAGTTTCTGATTCTGTGGAGTCGGGGTGGGGCCCGAGAATGGGCCTTGCTAAGAGGTTCCCAAGAGCTGCTGCAGCAGCTGGTCTGGGGACCACAGCTTAAGCATCCGCTTACACTCCTCTGCCGTCACCACTGTGGGAAGGAGGGTAACCCCTTGTTCCTTCCTTGGCCTTTGTCGTCTTGGCAGTAGGAAGGATATTCAAGGTCAGGTGGATAGGATAACAGCTTTGGAAACTCATGTGTGAGAGACAAAGGTGCTATGATCCTACTTAATCAATATGGATGAATGGAAGGCCCCTGTCCTGTGGGCTCAGCGTGGTCTCTCTGTCAGTTGGGGCAACACTGTGAAGCAGGCAAAGCCAATTTTCTGTGCTTCTCCCTTCCTTTTGGTCTTTCCATTCCCTGTATATTATGCTGCTCCCTGGGTATTAGGATCCTTGATACGGAAGTGCATAATAGTCTGCTTGTCTTGCTTGGGTGATATGGCTTCATGTGGGAATCCTGCCAGGCAAGATGCCAATCTAAACAGTTTTAGAGCATAGTACCTTCACCAAAATTAAACTGATCTAATGGTGGCATTTTCTTGTACCATGACAAGTTGGTTGAGGAAGCGACAGAATTGATGTTTTACCTGGCTTTGTTCCCTCTCCTCACATGTATACTTGACCTTATCTATTAATGTATCACTTATGTCTATGAATGGCTCTCTTCATGGAATCAAAAGCATATTGTTAGAAATACTGCATCAGAAATTGATAATCTTGCATCATAATAAATATTTGTATATATATGCCTGCACACATATGATACAGATAAATATCTGTTCTTTTGCTGATTGAGAATAATGTTGAAGAGGAATATAATCAACTAAAGATGTTTTAAAAATTGTTGGTTTTTTTTTTTTTAGTATTCATAATGTTACTATTTGTTTTTCTTTTCTCTCCATAGAAACTCCCCAACTTTCAAATCCTTTGAAGAAAAGGTTGAAAACTTAAAGGCAAGTAGAGAGATGAATAGAATCTTTGTGATACATTGCCTGGTGCCTTAACTTTCTTTGGTGTGGGTAAATCATTCACGTTAGTATTTCTTTCTAAAAATATTTAAAGAGCTCTTTTATGTTATTAATAGACATTTAAGGTGGTATATACTCTTTTAATCAATATTTTTTGCATGTATGTTGTAGCATGGCAGCATGGTCAATACTGAAAGGAAAAGTACAATTTAGAAAGCAATAATAGCACTTTAGAAATTTGTGCCGCCTTTTGCTTTATTCATTTAAATACTTTTGCAATTGGACAAAATTTGATATAACTTTATTGTAGACAATTAACAATAATATAGGAAACACAAAAAACAAAAAATTGATCTGCCCACTCAGAGACTAATATATATATATGTAGTAGTACTATGCTGTTATACTTTAAAAAAGAATTAACCATACATCATAAACATTTCCCTGTATTGTTCAGTATTCTCCCTCAGTATTATGTGTAATGGCTGCTTGTACATTACCTAATAATGGATATTATTTGTTCAGTCCTCAATTATTGGACATTTTTATTATGATGATGCCATGATCATCATTGACAATTCACTATTTTTTTTATTTGATTTCAATGGTGTTAAACAGTTTCCCATAATGATTAGCTTTACTGATTTTTAAATTGTATTATCTTAAAGATTATATACAAAACTACAAAATCATCAACTCTTAGGATCACAAGCAACCTTAAAGGTCATCTAGTTCCCATCCACTACCTGACCCTTTCTACAGACGTAGTTTGTATTAATATAAAGCCATATGTTCATTTCTTCCTAACCTAACTCTGATAATTACAATGGATATATTTTAAGGATTAAAACTAATATCTTAAATTTTTTTTATAAATCAGCTTAAAAACAAATATTCAGTTTAGTCTTTTAGAACATTGAGTCACTTATTTTTAAATGCATCTTTTAAAAATTATAGAAGCAGATATGTTTAATAAAAGAAAATCAAACACTCTGCAGTGATCTGGATCTTTTTCTGGCACATATAAGCATTAGCACATACCTTTTCTGTTTGTAGCAAATACATGAATGTTTTTCAAAAAGGAATCACAGTGTACACACACAGTCCTACAACTTGTTTTTTCAGTCTCCACTAGCATGATGCCCTATGAATCTATGAATGCAGGGACCTGTTCTTTTTGCTCACTGTTGTTTCTCAGGGGCTTAGAACAGTCCTTGGTACATTGTCCAAATACGTATTTGATGAATTAAAATATATCATAGTCATTCCAAGAGACCTGCTTTAGTCTTCTTAACGTCAAGTCATACATTTGAAAAGAAACTGTAGTTGCAAGAAGTCAAGGCTCACTATAATTCAGTTCTCAATATTGTTAGGACCGTTACGGCCTCTCCTTGAAATCTGCTGTAAGCATTAGTTTTTGAAATGGCTAGTTGGAAAGCCAGGTACCCTGTGTCCTTTTGACGTTGGAGATGAGGAGAAACTTCCAGGTCATTTATTATATACTCTTTTCTTGAATATATTTAGACTCTGTAAATTGTAATCTTTTAAAATATGAGTAGGCACCATTCAGATTTTTAAAAAAGTAATTTTTAAAAAGTATAGCTTGTTAAAACAGGTATCCCAAGGAAGTTATAAAATAAAGTTGTTATGCTTGGGATATAATTTTGCTAAAGTAAGTTTATTTTCAATTATTTTTTTATAAGTAGGACTTATTTATTTATTTTATTAGAGACGGGGTCTCACTCTTTCTTAAGCTGGTCTCGAACACCTGAGCTCAAGCGATCCTCCCACCTTGACCTCCCAGAGTGCTAGGATTACAGGCGTGAGCCACCGTGCCCAGCCATAAATTTATATTCAATTAAACATCAGATCTACATGTACTACATTTAGATTCTGGATTGATTTATCTGTGGGTGCACTGAGTATTAGCCACTGGAGGTACCACAGTGAGCAAGAGACACATAGACCCTTTCTGTAAGATGTTTAGGCAATTAAATCGCCAATGAAAATAAAGTGAGGTAAGGGCTATGACAGGAAAAGTTGAGGGTGCAGTGAGGACAAGTAGCAGGAACCTGATCTACATTGGCAGGAGGGAAGGTCAGAGAAGGCGTCTCAGAGGACGCAGTAATATAAATGGAGACCCTTAGGTTGAGGGGAATGTTTGAAGCTTGGGAGCTCTTTTGAGGAACACCAAGAACTTCATTGTGCTGTAGGGTATTGAACAAGAGGTGAAGCTAGAGAGTTGGGTAGGCTACGTTAAAGAATTTGGACATGGGGAAATGGGAAGCCAGTGATGGATTTTAAACAACCCGAGTGGCATATTCTGTACATTTTAGAAAGACCACTGCCTGCCCTGCTCATGGAAGGGGAGAAAGATGGGAGACAGCAAATTAGTTGGGAGGAGGGAGTTGTAATCCAGAGGCCAAAGATGATGGTAGAGTGAATTAAGGTAGTGCAGTGGGACAAAGTCTTGAGATATTTAGAAGTGAGAAATGGCAGAAAAAAGATTAATTGGATGTGGAACAAGATGGATTGGGATCAAGGACAGCTCCCAGGTGTTGAGTTGGGGCAACTAGGTAGGTGCTACTACCATTTAAAGTAGTCTTAAAAAAAGAATAGAAGGCCAGGTGAGGTGGCTTAGGCCTGTAATCCTTTTGGGAGGCTGAGGCAGGAGGATCGCTTGAGGCCAGGAGTTCAAGACCAGCCTGAGCAAGAGCGAAACCGTCTCTACCAAAAATAGAAAAATCAGCTGGGCATGGTGGTGCACACTTGTAGTCCCAACCACTTGGGAGGCTGAAGCAGGAGGATCACTGAAGCCCAGGAGTTTGAAGTGCAGTGAGCTATGATGACTCCAGTGCATTCTAGCCCGAGAGGCAGAGAAAGAAGACCCTGTCTCAAAAAGAAAAAAAAAAAAAAAAAGAACAGAGAAGGGGCTAGTTGTGGGGGAGAAGTTCAGTTTTAGACATGTTGAATTGCAAGGAATCTTGATATTTTCTTCTAATTAAGGAATGTATTTTAGTAAATTCAATAAATAAATAATAGATATACAAATTTCCCAAACAATTAACAAGTATTTGGATGGGAAATCAAAAACAATGAGGGAGAAATTTCAACTAGCTTCCAATTGTTAATGAGTCTCTGGCCAGTCAGTTAAGACTGAGCTAAGAACAAGGTCAAGTTCACACCCACTGTGAGCTTATTGCATCCTTGGTCACTGACTGGTTTCTTAATGTTAGCTGTCCTGTTGGACAGTCACAAGAGGTAACACAGTGAGAGAGCACAGATACATCAGTGTTGAAAAGGATAAAGTGACATGTTATGTGTAAGGGTTTTGAAAAGCATAAAATATTGTATAAATGTAAGGCAGGATATATTCATTCAAATAAATGATTATTGACAAAATTTCAGGCCATGTAGCTTGGAGTTATGCTTCTAGGTCATTCAAACTATAATGTGCATATGAATGACCTGGAGATCTTTTTAAACTGCTGTTGGAGTTGAGTTGTGGGTAGAGGGGATATCTGAGATTCTGTATTTCTATGAAGATCCCAGGTGATGTTGGGTATGTAGGTCTTTAGACTACACTTTAGTAAAAGGTTAGAAAGCTTATACTGTAACTGGGAAAAATATATACATTATCTTTTTTGTACTCAATGATATTTCTTGAATGAGTGTAGCTGAATGAACACTTTGATGCAATACAAAATGTTATCCAAGTATAAAGAGAGTTTGTAGATATTTCGTAGATATTTTAGAATAATAGGCCTTACAAAGTTCTTTAGACAGATTTCCTTGTGAAGAACAATTAGCAGATAGGGAGAAAAAAGGAGAAAGTGTAGAATTTACCAGTCAGAATATTTCAGCAAAAAAGAATGCATAAGTTTTACTATGAAACCACGCTCAAGTGGTTTACAACAGTACTAAATTCCATACATATATACTAATCACTAAGCTATTAGGTTCCTGATTTATTTGTTCTTGAAAGCAAAATTACAGTTGCTTTATGCAGAATCGGCTAATTTTATGTTTCATGATGTCTTTTCCTTTTTTGAACTTTTTTTTAAAGTCCAAAGTAGGGGGAACCAAGCCTGCTGGCGGTGATTTTGGAGAAGTCTTGAATTCAGCTGCAAATGCTAGTGCCACCGCCACGGAGCCTCTTCCAGAACCGACACAGGAGAGCCTGTGAGATTCCTACCTTTGTTCTGCTACCCACTGCCAGATGCTGCAAGCGAGATCCAAGCACATCTTGTCAACGTTCATTGTCATGAATTTCTACCAGATGTGCTTTTATTTAGCTTTACATATTCCTTTGACCAAATAGTTTGTGGGTTAAACAAAATGAAAATATCGTCACCTCTATTCCTGGGAAACACCCTTTAATGTGTATTTAAGGCCCTTTATTTAGGAAACACCATTATAAAAACACTTATAGTACCTGGGGACACTCACTAGAATGATCTAAGAAGCTGCAGGTTGTCGTAGACACTTTCTTCCTTTACAAAATTGCTCTAGATTTGGGATGCCAGTTTGGTCTTTGTCTTCTACAAGATTTCCTTTTCTCTTTGAATCTCTGTATATTTGATTCCTAATTAAAATTGTTCCTTTACATTTTCTGAATCCTAGTTATTAAAAGTTTGGGTATATTTTCTTTACCTCTAAGGGAAGAGCTACCAGTTACAAAAAGATATTTTGGAGTAAACACTGTTTTGGTACAAGATACATATCTTGGGTGTCTGAAGACACCAGACTCGCATAAATAGCTCTACATCCAATTTGTTACAGTTTTGTAAGTGACAGTGTATACCGTAATCAAACTTGTAGGTGATGACAGTAGAACTCCTCTCCCATCCATCCTTATCTCCATTTTTTGACAGTAACCATTTCAGTGTATTGGTTATTATGTCACTCATATCAACTTATTTTTTATCAGGTTAAAATTCTAATTTGAGTAAACTGACAAAATAACATTCTGAATCAAGGATATTATTGTATCATCAGTAGGTTGAAATGTAAGCACTCTTGTCAATTCAAACTGAAAGTTTTTTAGATCTAGATTGCTGTAAAAACACCAAAATCAATCACATTAGGGGAAACATTGCTGTCTTCATTTAATCCATTCAGCACCATTTAAAATAAGCACACAAAGTTATACGACTAATATAACTTGAGCATTTTTTTATACTAAGGGGTTGGTGATAACTCGTGAGGTTGCAATGCATTAATAAAAATGAACTCATCATTTTTCTACTTATTTGTTTTCAATGTGTTAGAAATTGTAAAAGGATACTGTAGACACTGCCCCCTATTTGAGAACTGAGTGTTGGGGCTGAGTGAATCATGGCCTCTGGACGAATTTGCACAGAGGCCAAGGTACTCATTTCTAATAACTGCTTACATGTCACCACCACTTTTTCCTTATGCTGTATATGTTTATGGCCTACAATGTTGTATTTGTTATTTATCAAGTTGTGATTGTTTTATTATTGTTTATGCCAAATGTTAATTGCCAAGCTTGGAGTGACCTAAAGCATTTTTTAAAAGCATGGCTAGATTTACTTCAGGATAAATTATCTTATAAAAACCAAATTTGAAAAGCCACAAGTGTTGATTGCTATGAAATAACATGTTGCCATTCTTGATTGCTAGAGCTTTTGTTAGCATTTTGGACGCAATTAAACTATGCTCTATTACATGTGAAAAGCTTAATAAATTCTGTATATCAGTAGTATAGGTCTTAATATTTATTATGAGACCAATGGTCTGGAAAAAGCTTGTTGTGTTAAAGAATCAACTGTTGTCTATGCTAAAACAAAACAAAACAAAACAAAAAAACAAACCAGTTTTTTAACCATCCACTTTAAATCATTGCTTAATGGTATCAGATTAACATATTCTAAATTATTTCTTTTTAGAGAATTTTAGGCAAAGGTTGTTGAAGCATTGTCCCAGAGAAGTGGATCTGTAGAAATTTATCTTTCTATAGAAATATTGTGGTGATTCATCGTAACTGTTAAGTTATTTTTTCTGCCCACGAGTCTTTAATTTTTTTTTTATTCCAACATCTTTTCATCACATCATTTCTTGAGTGTCCTGCCCTATAACTATCTTTTCAAGAAGGCAAAATATGAGTGAGATGGCAATTTCTTTAGTTGAGAGAATATCCTCAAATCTCTTTACTGCCCAATTAGGGGAAAATGATAGAAATAGGGGTGGGAAGTGGGAGGGGTATATGTAGGTGTGTATTGGGGATGGTTGTGAAAGAAGAAATTGGAGAATCACTTTTCTAGACATCTACCTGCACTTAATCAAAAACAAAAATTAATCTATTGTAAAGTACTCTGCCCCTTAAAAGTAGTACAAAGAGTGAAGATGAATTTAGAAAAATAGACATGGATTTAGAAATACTCAAAATGGTCTTTGTAGGGCAGATTCAACATGAATTCCCACATATTTAAGGAATTTGAAACATAGTAATTAATAGAAATACTAGAAAAAAGTCCTGGTTACTCTATTGTGTTTTGTGTTTAACACTCTAAGAAAACGAGAGTGAAATCTCAGATATTTAAGGACTCAAGAAGTATAATAGAAGAAAATATCCCTGACGATATCCCTTTCTTACAAAAAGGAATGTCCTTAATTTAAAGTTTGTGGGAAATAAAGCAAGAATTTTTGTGCTTATGAGGCCAAAGTAATTGAGATGGAAGAGAGTAGAATTCAGTAATTGGATTATCATTGTAGCAACTCAAAGTAGCTTGAAATAGGAAAAAAAAACATTTAATTTGGACTGTTTCTGGATCTGTTAATCAAGATATACATACTGTCTATTTTTTTGTATAGTATTTGAAAACAATAAAAATTCTATGATTTGGGTATGGGTTCTATTGTATGTATTACCTGTCTGTTGAGGAAAGAGACAAGCCCATTATGCAACTTCTCTCCAAACCCTTCATGCCCTGGGATATGTAAAGAACCATGAGCAGCGCCCTTGAATTAATAAGCAAAACTGAAAAAGCTACATGCTGGCTACCAAAAGCCACTTATTAAGTAACTTTTTTGCTGCATGTGTGCTAGAGGAGATGCTACATAAGGTTGTTTGTCAAGATCATGTGTTTCTTTTTTCGTTTTTTGGTGGGGTGAGGGAGGGTCTCACTATGTTGCCCAGGCTGGCCTCAGACTCCTGGGCTCTAGTGATCCTCCTGCTTCAGCCTCCAAAGTAGCTGAGACTATAGACCTGTCCCCTGTGCCCAGTCATGTATTTCTTTATTGCTCTTAAAACCCAGATGAAAAATCACACTTTCGCCCATAGTGAAGAGACCCTTGGCCATTGATTCATATATATTTTTAATGACATTCTAACTGGATTAATTATAGAGTCCACATATGGATCACAGTTAATATAAAGCAGTATCACTTTTAAATAAACCTGCAAACCTTAGATTTCATAATTTCCTATTCTGACTCTGAAATCCAAATGAACCAAAAGGCTTTTCACTCTTAGTTTGTAAGCCCTCAGTGGGTAGGGCCTGCATGTGCTATCACCTGCCAGGATTTCATACTTAAATCATATTTGGCAACTAAAATTCTTGCCAGCTCTTGTATGTAATTTTGATGTCACTTGCTGAGGGTTGGCTGATAGTGTGATTATTTTAATTTGATGGTTTTTGTATCACACAGTAAAAACCAGACACAATTTTGTTTCTGTATTTGTAAGTGGGTATGATCTTTCACTGTAACGTTCTCCACTTCAACACATGCGTTAAAGTTTTCCTTGGTTTCTAGGATTAATTCTATTCTTACTTAAGTTTGACTATTTTTTAGCATTAGTGTTCTTCCAGTTCTTCAAATGCTATTCCCTAGTTACCTTCTCCATCAGCGGTCCTGAATCTTTTTGGCATCAGGGACCAGTTTCAGGGAAGACAGTTTTTCCACGGACAGCGGTGGGTCGGTGGAGGGGATGGTTTTAGGATGATTCAAGCGAATTTCATTTATTGTGCAGTCAAACCTCTGCTAATGATAATCTGTATTTGCAGCCACTCCCCAGTGCTAGCATCACTGCCTCAGCTCCACTGCAGATCATCAGGCATTAGATTCTCATAAGGAGTGTGCAACCTGGACCCCTCGCATGTGCAGTTTAAAGTAGGGTTCTGATCTGATAGGAAGGTGGAGCTTATACTGGTGATTCAAGTGTTGGGGAGCAGCTGTAAATACAGCTGACACTTCCATCATTCACTGCTGCTCATCTCCTGCTATGCACCCTGGTTCCCAACAGGCCAGGGACCAGTACTGGGTGCTGGGGACTGCAGTTCTACATGATCCCTTTAATGATCTTATCCATTTCTATGGCTGAAATGACTACCTTTAGAATGATACTAGTAGCTCCCCGATCTGTACTTCCAGACATTATTCCAGGTTTGCACATGTGGTTAAGAGGCACGAATTTCTAATAACCTCACGTCACCTCCACCCATAATTACTATGCATTGAGCTTTCAATAAGTGCCTGGGCATTTTATACTCATCACCTTTAATTCTTTACTCAGGTACATGGCAGTGTCACCATTTTATAGATGAGACATAGCCAGTAGATGTAAAGTATCACACTTAAACTTGATAGTAGACTTGAACCATTTTCTGTTCACTTTCTTTGCCATCTGCCATTACTAATATTTTTGCAATGTGTATTAACAATTTGCAAGCTACAAGAGAAAAAAGAGGCTTGTATTTTTAATAAAGCAAGAAGGAAGGTATAATTAAAGCAGGATCAGAACTCTTAAGATGCCATGAAGATGTGGAAACACTGCCATTACAGTCCATGTCACTGTTGGTGCTTATATAGGCAAGCAGAGTCTGCAGACATCCTCCTTGACTTGCTTGGTACTTTATAGTTCCTCTCATTTGATGCCTCTGATGCTCTACCAGAGGCAGAAAGTTTTAAGGCATAACTTGAAGTCAGTTGACACAACTTTTATGTTTTAAAATCAGATGAATTTTGCATTTCACGTATTTTTTAAAAATGTGTTTAATGTGAAAATAACTAAGTAAAATTGAAGGCTTCAAGATGATGTATCCTATCTTGTGAGTACATACAGCCGTCAACAAATACATTAAAAGCTACAGGATTTGTCTCCAAATGCCTGTTACAATCCTTGAGGAATTTATCATCTAGCTGAGATGGGACATAAATACAATACATCTGCTGAATTTTAGAGCTAGGATCTTAGTAACCCCATTTGTTCTGTCCATACTGATGTGTTAATATTTAAGTTTACAAAGCACTTCCTTAAGCTTGGCACAGAGGGCAATAGCTTGGTTTTACAAGTGAACCCAAATCAGCAACATTAAATTGTCCTGCCTAAGATCAGGATTAGAGTCAGGACTAGAATTCAGGGTTCTTAAAAGTCACTGGCTATGCTCTTTACAATTTACCACACTTGCTTCTAGAAGGAAGTAGAAGTAGCAACAGCCATAGAAGATAACGCAAAATTGTTTTAGTCCATGTATGGTCAAGGGAAATAGTTTAAGTGTCAAGAGGGAGAACTCACCTGGAGTAGAATTTATCTTAAACCCCCTACTGAATTTGTAAGGATTACCCTGGAGTCGGCTAGTAATAAATCTTATGATCCATACAGTTATGCACCATTCCAAAGTCAGTGTCCTTCTGTGACCTGTATGCTGTCTATGCCATTAGTTTGAGAGCATCAGAAAGATTTAAAATCCATAGTCAAAGGCATTATTAAAATAGGGTCTGGGCCGGGGGCGGTGGCTCACACCTGTAATCCTAGCACTCTGGGAGGCCGAGGCAGGTGGATCGTTTGAGCTCAGGAGTTTGAGGCCAGCCTGAGCAAGAGTGAGACCCCCATCTCTACTAAAAATAGAAAAAAATTAGCTGGACAACTAAAACTATATTGAAAAAATTAGCCAGGCATGGTGGCACATGCCTGTAGTCCCAGCTACTCGGGAGGCTGAGGCAGAAGGATTGCTTGAGCCAAGGAGTTTGAGGTTGCTGTGAGCTAGGCTGATGCCATGGCACTCTAGCCCAAGCAACAGAGTGAGACTCTGCCTCAAAAAAAAAAAAAAAAAAAAAAAAAAATAGGGTCTGGCCGGACGCAGTGGCTCACACCTGCAATCCCAGTACTTTAGGAGGCCTAGGCCAGAGGATTGCTGGAGGCCAGGAGTTCAAGACCAGCCGGAGCAAGAGCCAGACCCATCTCTAATAAACACAGAAAAATGAGCTGGGTGTGGTGGTCCCCGGGCTTTGCAGTCCCAGCTACTCTAGAGGCTGAGGCAGGAGGATCTCTTGAGCCCAGGAGGTTGAGGTTGCAGTGAGCTATCATGATGCCACTGCACTCTAGCCCAGGAGACAGAACAAGATCCTGTCTCAAAAATAATAAATATATAAACAAACAAACAGTCTGGTCATAAATAAAAATTCCTTATCTCAAAGTACTTGCAGATGAACTGGAAGGAGTGTGTCACTTGTCCCCAGAATAATTAATTGCGGTTAAATATAAAACTGCCAGATAAACGATGGACAACTTAATTCGTAAACACCTCAGGTATGGTGTTAGGCCCGGTTTTGAAAAGGGTATGCAAATTCTGAGAATTACCATTGGGGGGAAAAAAGTGGAAGAACATAATGAGTGAGTGTGGGGGTCTCCTGTGGTGCAATATTTGGGCACATTCCGAAACTTCTTAATTCTCTAGCAGAAAGGGATGGTAGCTATCGAGAAGTGACAAAACGTCTCAGAAAGACTAGTTTTGTAACATGGATGGACTGGCCGCAGCAGTGGCAAAGAAGGACAAACTTGGATCCAAGGTTTCACAAATATTTCTCGAGCCCTACCATGTGCCCGGTGCCAGGGATCCAAGAGCAAAGTTCCTGTTTTCACAAAGTTTACAAAGTTGGAAGAGTATTTCAAGTAAAGTATATGGCAAATTAGGAAGTGCTAAGTGGTATAGAGAAAAACACAGGAGCTGCACAGAGTGTGTACGGGGGGACGGGAGCTTCCAATTCTAAATAGGTGAGCAAGGAGAACCTCGTATTTGAGTAAAGACCCGAGGAGCCTGAGAGAGCGAGCCAGGCGGTCACCTAGGGGAGATACCCAGGCGAGAAGCAGCAAGCGTCACATAACCAGAAGCTGCAACAGACCAACGGGTGCCCAGGGCTGGGGGAGCGAAATTCCTGCAAGTTAAAAGCGCTTCCCACGCAAAGTTTAGCGGCCCTCCTGCCACCAGCGATTTAACCCACCAATTTCAGCTTAAGTCTCCTCCGCCGTGCGGTGCTTTCTCTGCCCCGCCGTATCACACGGACCAAGCCAGTCTGCCATTAGTGCGCGGCGGCAGGTGGGCGGGCCTGCTGTCGCTCCGCCCCGTAACCCGCGCGCTTGCGGAGGGAAGGCCAAAGGTCAGAGGTTGTGGAGCTGTCATGGCGGCCCTGTGTCGGACCCGTGCTGTGGCTGCCGAAAGCCATTTTCTGCGAGTGTTTCTCTTCTCCAGGCCCTTTCGGAGTGCAGGCACTGAGAGTGGCTCTGAGAGCGAGAGCTCCGATTCTAAGGAGCCTAAGACCCGCCCAGGCGGCTTCGCGAGTGCGTTGGAGCGGCACTCGGAGCTACAGCGGAAGGCAGAGGTGAGGCGGCTGAGGCGTCCCAGGAGCTACGCTAGTGACGCGGTGGGCGGGGTCGGGAGTCGAGGCGGAGTCCCGCGCAAGGAGCGTTTGCGGGATTCCCGGGAGGGTCGCGGATTTGGGGCGTGTTGTGGCCCAGCGGCTGGCCACTAGGATCAGAGCGTGTGGTTGGTGTTTTTCTTCCATTGGTTGTACTTTTATGCGCTACTCACGTGCTGGACCGGCTCTGTCCACACTCCTTCGCGCGCCTCTTCCTGGGGCGAGTGCTGGTGGGAGGGATACCAATGGAGACCGCTGCCATTGAGCTGGTCTAGGGCGACTCCTGGGATTCGGAGGCGATTGGACTCACCTGGGAGCGGCAGAGCTCTGCTCGATCGTGTTGTACACCGTCACTCCACCATGGTGCGTGGTGTCTGTCGCATAAGCCTCTTAATACACATTAATTCAATAGCTAGGTGAATGAGAGAATTACTGTCTGAACTTGGGCAAATGGTTTAACGTGTCAGCGTTTCACTTTCCTTTTCTGTAAATGATCTCTTTTTTAAAAAATAAAGTTTCCATCTGCCTCAGCCAATGCTTTTGTGAAATACCATAAAATTATAGATAAATGAAGAGGATGAAATAAACTAGACTACAAACCTGAGTACTTTTTAATACTAGATTCAGAAGACAGGAAATTGAATTATATAAAAATAAACTCATTTTTTGTGTTTATCTCCTTGTGGAGCAGTACCAAACAGTTAAGACTGACAATGTCCTGTATTATAGGGTCATTTTAGTAGTAATTAGTATCAGAATTTTCCTAAAACTCGAGGATTAGAAGAAGTCTAGCGTATTCGTTTTCTATTTTCTGTTGTAACAAATTACCACAGATTTAGTAGCTTAAAACAACAAGGAAATTTATTTATTTTTTTTTTAGGGTTGCGAGGAGTCTGATGTGGTGAGACATGGGGCTAAAATCAAGGTGTTGACAGAGTTGTGTTTCTTTTTATGGGTTCTTGGGACAACGTGTTTCCTTGCCTGTTTCAGCTTGTGGAGGCCTGTGACTTCTCCTCTGCCTCCCTCTTCTTTTGAGGTTCCTTGTGATTACATTGGGCCTTCCCAGATAATCCAGGATAATCTCCCTATTTTAAGGTCAGCTGAGTAGCAACCTTAATTCCACATGCAGTTTAATTCCCCTCTGCTATGGAAGGGGAATTTGTATTTACAAATTCTAGAGATTAGGATGTGGACATCATTAGGGGGCATTATTCTGTCTACCATACTAGGAGAGATCATAAAATCTCAACAGAATAGCTATAACTGATCTGAAGCCACCTAAGGGCATAGGTTTTAGATTCATCCATGACATAGTGCTTTGAGGCTTAAGAGCAATAAGGTAGGAAACATGTAGATATAGTTCAGTGCTCCTCCAGATATTTGTATAGGGAAGGAATTTCCCCCTTTTTCACCTTCTAACATTTCTCACTCTCACTCCACTCTTGTGCACACCATATTCCAAGCACTTGCAGAACCCCCCAGAAAATAATTCTTAATTACTGAACTAATTGTGGCAAGAGTGAAAATTGTAGCATCACATGTATAGTAAGTGAAACTCAAAGATATCTCTCATACTTTGCAGCTTCACGTGGTAATCAGTAATAAATGTTTGTTTAATGAAGGAAACAACCAAGGAGTTTAAGAGTAACCAGTATTCCTTTTCTTTTCTTTCCTAAGACAGTTCTAATTGGGCTGTTCAGTTTTTTAGGAGGAGACTGGGGTGTTTCCTGTCAGCCCCAGCACATCCGTTAGATTTGTTCAGTCTAGCTCTAACTGAAGTCTGCCTGGGCAGTTGTTCTCCACCTAGCACAGTTGGGAAAATGTTACTCTACTAGATGGAAGTAAATATGTTTCATTTATGGTGTGGGTTCACCGGTTTCTTGTTCACATTTTTTTGACATCTTGGTTTAATGGAAATTAAACCAATGGAAATTCCCTGAGAAGGAAAGTATCAGGAGGCTCGGTTATAGTGTCCCTTCAACAAATTTGCTTTGAAGCATGTAGGGTTAGATGGACCCCTTTACCATTTCCTAGTTGATAACCACTGATTCCAGTTGCTCCCTGGTCCGGGTCATCGCACACACTGCCAACCAAGTTATCTGTCTACAATTGGACACCTCAGACTTTATGAGGCGATTTTTTTTCTTTCCTTGAGAATCCTGTAAACCTTTATTCATACTGCCTGCAAGATTAAATATGCAATAGTACATCTCTCTGTCATGGCATCAGAGGCCTGCCATCATTCAGGACCCTACCTGGCACAGAGGTTAAAAGCTTAGGCTCAGTTCCAGGCTGCCAGGATCCATCTTTCTAGCTGAGTGACTTTGGGCAACTTATTTAGCCTATCTGAGTTTGCTCTCTTATTCAAAGTGGAGATAATACTCTAACTGTAGTTACTGGGAAGTTTACATGAAATAATACATTTAAAGTGCTCTCCATACAGTGACTGGTGCAGAGTAAGCTTTTACTCAGTACATTTTAGCTTTTATGTGGCCCCAGCCAGCGATTTTTCCTCTAGCCTTCTGCTTTCTGAGGAATAGTTTCATGAAGGTGTTTCCAGAACTGTACAGTCCTTTGAATGAACTCCCACTATTTTCTTAAATAATTAGTAATAAGCTTTATTTTATTTTTAGAGGCAGGGTCTTGCTCTGTTGTCAAGGCTAGAGTGCAGAGGTACAGTCATAGTTCACTGCAGCCTGGAACACCTGGGCTCAAGTGATCCTCCTGCCTCAGTCTCCCAAGGTGCTGCGATTACAGGTGTGAGCCACTGCCTCCAGCCCAGTGATAAACTCTAATTTATCAAGCTGTATAAGTTTATTAGTTGTAATAGGTGTACCACACTAGTGGTGGATGTTGATAATGGAGGAGACTATGAATGTGTGCATGCAGGGGGTGTATAGGATATCTCTGTACTGTCCTCTCAATTTTGCTGTGAACCTAAAACAATTATAAAAATTTCTCTCTCTCTCTCTCGTTTTTTTTTTTTTTTAAGAGACAAGGTCTTGCTCTATCACCCATGCTGGAGTGCAGTGGTGGGATCATAGCTCACTGTAACCCCTGAACTCCTGGGCTCAATCGATTCTCCCACCTCAGCCTCCCAAAGTGTTGAGATTACAGGCATAAGCCATTGTGCCCTGCCTTAAAGTTTCTTTTTTTGAAACAATGCATATAAGATATTATTTAAAAATGTAAGTAGGTATGTGCTTCAACTAGAGGTCGAGTTGTGCCATTCAAAGAAAAGATAAAATCAAAGTTTTCACGTCAAAGAATCCAAAACTAAACAAACAAAAACCTTGCACAGGTCATTCTGTTTAATCCCAAATTTAAGAACATTTGTAATTACTAGTGTGTTAATTTATAGTGTGAGAGTAACATGTGACACATCAGAATAAAGTTTTTTCTGACTTTCCCCCTCAGTGGATTGTACATTTCAGGAAGGCAGAGACCTTGTCTCTCTTATTCTGTTAAGTTCCCAGCTCCTAGCACAGTGCTTGATTGATAGTGGGCACTCAGTAAATATTTGCCAAAATGTGTGAATGAATGAGTAGTACACATAGTGTATATTTTAACTTCAGTTACACCTGGTCTGTCTTTGAATTGTGATCTATGTGTGACTGCTCACAGTTATACAAGTGAGAATAGAACAAGCTCGAGTATGTCAGAGGGATGTGCCTCTCCAGAGTAATACTTGAGTAAAAATAAGTGTAAGAGTAATAAGAAAACTGAAACTACCACATTAGTTTTAATTTTAGTGTTTATTGGAAGTTTTTTGTGCTTTCCTAACATATTTATGATGAGGAATATGAGCAATTGTTAGGTGTTAATGGGGATTCAACTTGTAAAAAAACTCTTCACTCTTGTAAGTTTCTGAATCTATTTAATTGAAGAATATACTGAGATTATAAGATGAATAAATACTATTTGTGTGATTAGGATTTTTGAAAAAAAATTAAACTACTTGGTTTTTTTGTTTTGTTTTGTTTGTTTCTTTCTTTTTTGTGGGGGGGGGGGGACAGAGTCTTCCTCTTGCTTGGGCTAGAGTGCCGTGGCGTCAGCCTAGCTCACGCCAACTCACAGCAACCTCAAACTCCTGGGCTCAAGCGATCCTCCTGCCGCAGCCTCCTGGGTAGTTGGGACTACAGGTGTGGACCACCATGCCTGGCTTTCTTATTTTAGTTGCCTGGCTAATTTCTTTCTATTTTTAGTAGAGACGGGGTCTTGCTCTTGGTGAGGCTGGTCTCGAACTCCTGACCTCAAGCGATCCTCCCTGAGTGCTAGGATTACAGGCCTGAGCCACCACGCCTGGCTTAAGCTAATTGTTTATAGATTATAAAAGTAACATGTTTACTTTAGAAAGAAAATTTAAATAATACTGAAGGTTATTATGTGAAATGTAAAAGCTCCCTTTCCCTTTTTCTCACTTTCTGAAGGCTGGAGAGTGTTTTTTTTTAGCATATCTCCAGAGTTTTATGTATACATACATATAAATATAAGCTAAATATTTATATATGTACATATATACTTAAAAACATACAAATTGGTTCATACTATGAGTACTATTTTGAATTATATTACTATTTAAGAGTGTAAACTCTAGATTCAGATAATCTTGGTTTCAGTCTTGGTTCTCCTACAATTTACTAGCTGCTTCCTTGAAAAATTTACTTAATATCTTTGTATCTCCTTTTCCTTTTTTATGAAAGGAAACCATATGTCATGGGATTATGAAATTAAATGAATCATTGTTTAAACACTTAACATAAGTGCCTGATATTTAATAAGCACTTAGTATATTTTAGTGGCTGCTGCTGAAAATTGCTGTTTTCACTTTAGCATATATGACTTTGAGTATTTTACTTTATCATTATGTATACCTCTTTATAAAAATATTTGGTTGTTATTCCATGATGTGGATGTTGCATAATTTATGTAACCAGAAAGACCTTCATTAATGAGCTTTTTAGGTTGTTCCTGTTTTTTTGCCTACCACAGACAATGTTACAGTGAACATTTATGTTTTTTACATACTTAATGGGAGTATATTTGTAGGATCTGTGTTGGGTAAAAGTATATATACAATTTGAATTTTGATAGATATAGCCTGTTTATGCTAAACTCCCACTTAGTACAATGCCTGTTTTTTCACTCCCTTAATCAATAGAAGGGGCATAATAGGTAGATTTTCTTGATACTGGTCAACCAAAACAAGATACACAATTTAGAAACTGGTGGCCAGGCCTGGTGGCTCATACCGGTAATCCTTGCACTTTAGGCAGCCAAGGCTGGAGGATCGTTTGAACTCAGTAGTTAGAGACTAGCCTGAGCAAGAGGGAGACCCCATCTCTACTAAAAATAGAAAAATTAGCCGGGCATGGTGGTGGGCGCCTGTAGTCCCAGCTACTCAGGAGGCTGAGGGAGGAGGATCGCTTGAGCCCAGGAGTTTGAGGCTGCAGTGAGCTATGATGATGCCACTGCACTCAGGGTGATGGAGTGAGACCCTGTCTCAAAAAAAAAAAAAAAAGATTGGAAATTGGGGTTATTATCCCTCAGTTTTTGATTTTTATCATAACTTTGTTCATATTTTGTTACTTCATAATAAAGGAATGCTATTAATTTGAACTCATAAATTACACTTACAGTAACAAAATACATTTACGATGTATATATTGGGATTCTATGTAAGATTACATTTGTAAAATGGCTTCTGCTTAAAAATATTTTTGAAGATAAAGCTGGCTGTTCCCTAAACAAATCATTATTTCTTTACTCTTTACCCTGGAATTAGCTTCCTTGCCTGCAAATTCCATTGTAAAAATCACCTCTTCTATTAGGCCTTTCTGATCTCACCAACTAGGTGAAATTCTTTTTGGATGTCCTGAGGCTTTGTTTTATACTACCTTTGTGGTATACCTGCACGTCTAAGTTATATTAAAGTCATTTGTGAACCTACTTTATCCTGTGTTCTAGCTGTAGTTCCAGGAGATGAGGGGTCATTTTTTATTCGACTCTTTTTCATCCCTTGTACATCCGATGCTTTACACACAAGTAGGGATTGAATATACATTTGTTGATATAAGTTGGAATAAAATTTAGTTTGATGGTTGAATAATTATAAATGAAAAATAACATCTCAGATTGCCTATTATTGGATTTAAAAATATGTATATATGGTGAAGAAAGTTCAAGTTTTATCCATTGATTTAATTCTTACGGTCCCTTAAAGTACAGACTTATATATGTGGACCCCAGAAATAAATGATGTTCAGTAGGAGCCCTCCCCGGTAAATTTCCCTTATGAAGAACTTTCACCTGTAGCCAGGAATTTAATCAAGGGCAGTGAATCTTGAAATCTTTATCCTGATATTTCACTGAGGTTGCTAGTTAAAGGGAACTCAAATCTAAATGACCTGTAATGCCATTGTTCTATGTGGAGGTTGTAGGTTCCATTCTTATTCCATGCTCACTTATTTACTTCTCTTTTAAAAGTAGTAGTTCATTAAATTTAATAATGGTTTATGACGATCTCTTCACCTAGTTCTTTTTTTTTTAGGGTAGGGACCAAGTCCTATTTATTTTTGTAACTAACGCGCACATATTTATGTATAGAAGACTTGGTAAATGTTTGCTAATGATATATTTTAAGTCAGATACCTTTTTCTCTCCTTTTTCAAAAATATTTTGAAACCTTAATCCCTCTTATGTCAGTTAGACAATATAGATTTGTGGAAATCTGTTAAACTGATTGGCAGCTGTGCCATAGCATATAACCCATCTCATAGTCACAAGGTGGCAGTAGTTGAGCAAAGAATTGGTTTTTCTGCTTCATGAATACTACTATTTCTTAACAGTAGAGGGGGGCATATCACTTTTCATCATGTTGAAAAAATGGTTTTCAGAGAGTTTTGAGAGTCACGCAGTAGAACATTTTACTATTGGAGCTTATTTATTTAGAATACTGATTTCACCTTATTTTAGAAATTAGCTTAGATTGCATGCAAATATTTTTTAAAATGTTAGTTTTCACTTTTTCATGAATATTTCTTAGTGATACTTTATTTCAAAATACTAGAATATTTCAGAAGAAGCTTATTTAAAATCAGATGTTTAGTCCTTTCAGAATACTGAACAAATAAAAAATATAGACTTTTATTTATTTTCATATAAGAGGAAAATTCCCTTTTAGTTTAAGTTTTGAGTCCACTAAATTCATATACTGTAGTAGCAAAATTATATAGTTTTACTTAACCCTTTGTTTTCTTACCAGTGTTACAACTTTAAAAATTATATTAGTGTTTTAAAAACTATTTTATATGTAAAGAAATGTTGAAAAATGTTTCTGGTTTTAACCATGATGCCAGCCTATTGTTACCTTCCAGAATTCTAGGAGAGCTATCTCTGAGTCAGTAATAAAAATCTTCTGAAATGTTTAGTTTCACAGTGGGGTCTCACATTTTCAAAGCTTATTTTGAGGAAATGCCCAGTTAATATAAAAACAATGAAAGAATAAATTGAAGTAAATAGAATTCTCTGGAGAAAGTAGGTTTTTGTCAATGCTTATCATATGCTTATAAGCAGTACTATACATTTCTTAAAAGAAGAGATACATATATTCTGTATATATTTTGTTTTGTGGATGGTCATATGATCTGATCATACCTAATCAGACTGTTATGGTTTCCCAAGTCAGCATTAGCTTTCACTGTTTGTAGATCTTTCTTAACTTTCATTTTTGCTCAGAAATCTCACTTGCATTTTTTAATATTTAGGTTTTGGGTTTTTTTTTAAAAAAGGTTACTATATGTCAAATTTTTCTCTTTTGATTGCATTCATTTTTATAACATGATTATGGCACTTAAGTTTGTTTTTATCTATTGTCATTAAATAGCAGAGGAAATAAGGGAAACTAAACATATTTGAGTCAAGTCTGGTTTGTGGGGATTTGGGAATAAAATTAAACAGTCGTATTCAGTTTGGGTTTTGCCTCCCTTTTTAAAGCTTTAGGGACTCTGCTGTTGGCAACTGCCAGGCAATCGGTAGTGGACTCAATCCAGGAATTGGCAGCTCAGCAAGTTGCCTGACCTCCAGCCAGGGCTAAAAAGTTGAGATGTTTGGGTTTTTCCAAGAGAGATAAGTGCACACTGGGAGCAGGGTGTCACTGGGGCAGAGAGTAGATTATTTATCCTACAGAAATGAAAACTTACATTCAAATCAAAACCTGTACACAGATGTTCATAGCAACTTCAACTGTAATAGCCAAAAACTGAAAACAACCCAGATGTCCTTCAGCTGGTGAATGATTAAACAAGCTGTGGCACATCTTTACCAGGGAATACTACTTAGCGATAAAAAGTAATGAGCAATTAATTGATAGATGCAACAACTTGAATGACTCTCAAGGGAATTATGCTGAATGAAAAAAATAGCCAGTCCCAAAGGGTTACATATTATGTGATTTCATTTGTATGACATTCTTGAAATGATAAAATTGTAGAGATGGAGAACAGATCAGTATTTTCTAAAGAGTTAGGGATGAGAGAGAGGTAGAAGGGAGGTAGGGAGTTATAAAAGGACAACAGGGAGGATCCTTGTGGTGATGAAACTATTTTGTATCTTGACTGTGGTGGCAAATACAAGAACCTATACATATGATAAAATTGCATTGAATTAAATATACAAGTGAGCACATGTAAAACTGGTGAAATATGAGTAAGATCAGTAGATTGTATCAATATCCATTTCCTAGTTGTGATATTATATTATATATTATACTCTTATAAGGTGTTACCCTTGGCGGGACTAGGTAAGGGTGCTGAGGATCTCTGTTTTACTTCTTACAATTGCATGTGACTCTACAATGATTTCAGAATAGAACGTTAGTTTTAAAAAAAAAAAAAGGATCATTTCACTAGTCTGTTGAGCCCAGCATTGGTAAGACCAAAAGCATGAGCCCATTACCCCATGTTATTTTCCTGTAAAATGATGTTTTTGGTTAGAAGCAGTGCTGTGTGGAATACCAAGAAAGCTAGAATAGCTGAAAGTAAAGTTCCACGTCTACCTGCGTACCTTAGCCTTTAGTTAGACAACTTCTGTCTTATTAGAAACCTTAAAGGTATCCCTTGGTCCTAGGTTGTGTCTGTCTCCCACTCTCCCCTCCAGCATTTGGCTCACATATGAGGAGTAGGGTGGGGGAAAGGCACTGATTATCCAGTCTTCTTTTTAACTGTATTTTTCCCTAGCATAATTATTCTCCTATTAGCCTACACCTCTATGACAGAGATTTCTAAATTTTTTTGATCATGCCCTTTCATTAAGAAATTTTTAAGCACATGTTCTAATATTTACTTTAAAAATATATATGTACTATAATGCTATTTTTGTATACATTTTAAAACAAAAACATTTTAAAGGTGAAATAAAAAAATAGAAATTCCAGTGTTCTCTTCATTTGTCCTATAGGTTACCTCCTCCTATGGAGATTAGCACTCTTTCATACAACCTGACCCTCTTTCCTTCAGGCCTGCTGTGTAGATTTGTATTCCTTGGCCCCATGTCTCCTATGTCTTTTTTATAAAGTCTCACCTTTAACCTTCTCTACAAGTATTTCTTGCTTGCTTTCTTGATTTCTCTTGATAATACTGCTTCCCTTTTGGCCTCCCCTAGTATAGGTTGTGATGGGTCTCAAGACTAAGAAAAGAAAAGGAGTCATCTTGGTTCTTGTTTCTCTGTACCATTTCAGACTACTATTCTATTGGAAATACTTTTAAAAGGCTCCTTGATAGAAATCTTCTCAATTCTTTCCATTTTTTCTTCAGCATCTGGCTCACAGCTTTTCTCTTTTCCTCTTCACACTTACCCTTTTCATTGACTTCAGCATTTACATTCATGACTTCTGTCAATAATTTGGCCACGTAGTCTTTTGTATATTGACCTTACATCCTACAACCTTGCTGTAATTACTTATTAGTTCCAGAAGTTTTCCTGTTGATTCTTTTGGATTTTCTACATAGATCATCATGCTGTCTGTGAAAAAAAGAGTTTTTATTTCTTCCTTCCCAATCTGTATACCTTTTATTTTTATTTTTTTGTTTTATTGTGTTGGCTAGGACTTCCAGGACAATGTTGAAAAGCAGTGAGGAGAGGGGACATCCTTGCCTTGTTCCTGAGCTTAGTAGAAAAGCTTCAAGTTTCTCACCATTAAGTATGATATTAGGTGTAGGTTTTTTGTAGATATTCTTTATCCAGTTGAGGAAGTTCCCCTCTATTCCTAGTTTACTGAGAGTTATCATGAATAGGGTGCTTTTTCTGCAACTATGGATATGGACATGTGATTTTTCGTCTTTAATTGACTGATGTGGTGGATTACGTTAATTTTTTTTTTTTTTAAGACAGAGTCTCATTCTGTTGCCCCGGGAAGAGTGCAGTGGTATCATCATAGTGCACTGCAGCCTCAAACTCCTGGGTTTAAGTGATGCTCCTGCCTCAGCCTCCCAAGTTTCAGGGACTATAGGTGCCTGCCACCATGACCTGCTAATTTTTCTATTTTTAGTAGAGACAGGGTCTTGCTCTTGCTCATGCTAGTCTCTAACTCCTGAGCTGAAGCAATCCTCCAGCCTTGGCCCCCCAGAGTGCTAGGATGAGCCACCGCACCCAGCCCCCATTAGCTGATTTTTAAATGCTGAACCTGGCATCAATCCCACTTGGTTGTGGTATAATTCTTTTTATATGTTGCTGGATTTGATTTGCTAATATTTTTGTTGAGGAATTTTGTATCTGTGTTTATGAGAGATATTGGTCTATAGTGTTCTTTTCTTGTAATGTCTTTGTGTGGTTTTGGTATTAGGGTAATGCTGGCCTTATAGAATGAATTAGGAAGTATTTTCTATGCTTCTATTTTCTGAAAGAGATTATAGGGAATTGGTATAATTTCTTCCATAAAGTTTTGGTAGAATTCACCAGTGAACCCATGTGGACCTGGTGCTTTCTGTTTTAGAAGTAAATAAATTATTAATTCAATTTCTTTAATAGATATAGGCTTATGCGGGTTGTCTATTTCTTCTTGTGTGAGTTTTAGCAGATTATGTCTTTCAAGAAATTGGTCCATTTAATCTGAGTTATCATATTTATTGGTATGGAGTTGTTTGTAATATTTCTTTATTATCTTTCTGGTGTCCATGGGATCTGCAGTGATGTCTGTCCTCTCTTTCATTTTTGATATTAGTAGTTTGTGTCTTCTCTCTTTTTTTTTTTTCTTAGCCTGGCTAAAGGGTTATCAATTTTATTGATCTTTTCACAGAACCAGCTTTTGGTTTTGTTGATTTTTCTGTATGGATTTCCTATTTTTAACTTCATTGCTTTCTGCCCTAATTTTTATTATTTTTTTTTTTCTTCTACTTACTTTGGATTTAATTTACTCTTTTTTTCCTAGTTTCCCAAGGTGGAAGCTTAGGTGATTGATTTTAGAGCTTTCTTCTTTTCCAGTATATGCATTCGATGCTGTAAATTTCCCTCTAAGCACTGCTTTCACTGTATCCCACAAATTTTGATGTTATGTTCCCATTTTCATTTAGTTCAGAGTATTTTTAAGTTTCTCTTGAGATTTCTTCTTTGACCCTCCTGTGATTTAGAAGTGTATTGTTTACTTTCCAAATATTTTGGGATTTTTGAGCTATCTTTCTCTTACTGATTTCTGATTTAATTCCATTGTGATCTGAAAGCAGACATTGCATGATTTCTATTCCTTTACATTTGTTAAGGTATGTTTTATCATCCAGAATGTGGTCTATTTTGGTGAATGTTTCATGTGAGCTTGAGAAGAATATGTGTTCTGTTTTTGGGTGAATTAGTCTATAGATGTTCATTATATCCAGTTGGTTTATGGTGTTGTTGAGTTCAAGTATATCCTTACTCATTTTTTGCTTGCTAGATCTGTCCAGTTCTGATAGAGGGGTGTTAAAGTCTCCAGCTGTAATAATGGATTTATCTATTTCTCCTTGCAGTTTTATCAGTTTTTGCCTCGTATATTTTGAATGTTGTTAGGCACATACACATTAAGGATTGTTAAATCTTCCCTTTATCACTAACAAATTGTTTATCATGGACAAACTGTTACCTGCTATATCAGTTAAGAATAAGAAGGATAAAAGTTTTTATTTTACTTTCACTTATTCTTTCTCTGATGTTCTTTTATGTTGATCTGAGTTCTGACCTTTATACTTTTCTTCTCTCTAAAGAATTTCTTTAAACATTTCTTGCAAGACAGGTCTACTGGCAACATATTCCCTCAATTTTTGTTTGTCCAAGAAAATCTTTATTTCTCTTTCACTTTTTTTTTTGAGACAGAGCCTCACTCTATCATCCCAGGTAGAGTTTAGTGGTGTCATCGTAGCTCACTGCAACCTCAAACTCCTGGGCTTAAGTGATGCTTCTGCCTCAGCTTCCCGAGTAGCTGGGACTACAGGTGCACCCTACCATGCCTAGCTAATTTTTCTTTTTTTTTTTTTTTTTTTTTTTGAGACAGAGTCTCACTCTGTTGCCCAGGCTAGAGTGAGTGCCGTGGCGTCAGCCTAGCTCACAGCAACCTCAAACTCCTGGGCTCAAGCGATCCTCCTGTCTCAGCCTCCCGAGTAGCTGGGACTACAGGCATGCACCACCATGCCCGGCTAATTTTTTCTATATATATATTTTAGCTGTCCATATAATTTCTTTCTATTTTTAGTAGAGATGGGGTCTCGCTCTTGCTCAGGCTGGTCTCGAACTCCTGAGCTCAAACGATCCGCCCACCTCGGCCTCCCAGAGTGCTAGGATTACAGGCGTGAGCCACCGCGCCCGGCCATGCTAATTTTTCTATTTTTAGTAGAGATGGGGTTTCACTCTCTCAGGCTGGTCTCGAACTCCTGACTGAACTCAAGCCATCCACCAGCCTCAGCCTCCCAGAGTGCTAGGATTATCGGTGTGAGCCATCACAGCCAGCCTGCCTTCACTTTTGAAAGATAATTTCTCAGGGCACAGAATTCTAGGTTGGCTTTTTTTTTTTTTTTTTTCACTTAACACTTTAGCTATTTCACTGTCTGCTTGCTTATGTGGTTTCTGAGGAGAAGTTGGATGTAATTCTTATCTTTGCTCCTCTATAGATAAGATGTCCCCGCCTACAGCGTCTTTTAGGATATTTTTCTTTATCTTTGATTTCCTATGGTTTGAGAATGATACTGTATGCCTATGTGGAGTGTTTTGGGCATTTATCCTGCTTGGTGTTCTCTGAGCTTCCTGGATTTGTGGTTTGGTGTCTGATATTAATTTGGGGGAATTCTTAGTTATTATTGTTTCAAATATTCTCCTTTCTCTCTCTCTTTTCCTTCTGGAATTCTCATGTGCAGCTTTTACCTTTTGTAGTTGTCTCAAACTTCTTGGATTTTTTTTTTTTAAGTTTTTTTTCTCTTTGCTTTTTAGTTTTGGCAGTTGCTGTTGAGATATCCTCAAAGTCAGAGATTCTTTCCTCTGCTGTGTTCAGTCTACCAGTAAGCCCATCAAAGGCATTGTTCATTTCTGTTACAGTGTTTTTGATCTCTAGCATTTCTTTTTGATTCTTACCTACAGTTTCTATCTTTCTGCTCACATTGCCCATCTGTTCTTGCATCTTGTCTACTTTATTTACCAGAGCCCCTAGCATCTTAATCATTGTATTAGATTCCTGGTTTGATAATTCCAATACCCTGCCAGATTTAAGTCTGGTTCTGATGTTTACTGACTCTTCAGACTATTTTTTGCCTTTTAGTATGTCTTGTAATTTTCTCTTCATAGCTGGACATGATTTGCTGGGTAAAAGGAATTGCTGTAAATGGGCCTTTAGTAATATGGTGATAAGGTGTTGGGGGAGGAAAGGTATTTCTATAGTCCTCTGAGCAGGTCTCAGGCTTTTAGTGAGCCTCAGGACAGTGAACTTTTCAGTTGTTTCCTCCCTTTTGATGGGACAGGATGGTAGAGCCAGCTAGAGTTGGGTTTTCCCTTCCCCCAGGTCACTAGGCTCTGATAAAACCCCAGCAGGTTAGGCTTTCCTGAGAACAGACCTTGTCCGAGTCTGGTGTATTTCAGATGGTTCCGTTTCCCCTCTCCTTGCCTGAAGTGCATGGGGATTTTTCCCCTGTATTCATTGTGAGAACCAGGTTGAGCTCCTGGAGATAAAACTCATAAAAATGTAGGAGCCCTCAATGACTAGATCGCCCTGGAGTTTTTAACTTTCAGACATGTCCACACTAAGCCTCCAGCAATTCAGCAGTTATAGTTCCATCCTATAAGTAGGATTCCCTACCTCGTCACTGGTTCCCAGAGAGGCTTGTGCTTGGGGGTTTCTGCTTCAACCAGCAGTTCTCTGCCTTGTCTCTCCAAATTTAGGGGCAGCAGTTTGCCCTGTGACCTTCCTATCTCTCAGATAGATCTAAGAAGAGTTGTTGATTTTTCAGTTTGTTCAGCTTTTTACTTGTTGAGAAGACATGGCAACTTCTATCTTCTTACATGCTGAAACCAGAAGTCACCACACAGTTTTTCAGTATCATATTCTAAGACCTTCATTTCCATTTTCTTTCACTTGCAGGTATACCATAATTTGTACATCATTATTACTTATTTTTTTTAAGCTTTCCCCATCAGCTGTAAAACATCATTATCCCTTAGAACTATCTTATCTTCAAATTCTCAAACTGTTTCTTGGACCACAGTTTTACCCTCATCATGTTCTCCAATTTCTTTTTTAAATTTTATTTTTTAGAGACAGGGTCTTACTATGTTGCCCAGCCTGGATTTGAACTCCTAGGCTCAAGTGATCCTTCCGCCTCATCCTCCCAAGTAGCTGGTACTACAGGTGCGCCCACAGTGCCTGTCTCGTCTTCATACTTTTCTCTAACAGTCTGTCAACTTTTCTCCAGGTCTACTTTCCTTCGTACTCGGTCCAGAACCACTTGACAGCCATTCTAACATCCTAGAATTTCACTCCCTTAATGATTTGCCTTTTCTGCCATCCTAGAGCTCCCTTAACGTAACTTGCATTGCTCTGACACCTAGCCTACCACATGCTGCTGGGTCCTGTTAGTCCGGGGATTTTTAACCTTGGCACTGGTGACATTTTGGACCACATAATTCTTTGATGAGGGAGCTGTTGTGTGTATTGTAGAATATTTAGCAGCATCCCTGGCCTCTATACAATAGATTCCAGTAGCATCCCTAGTCATGCCAATCAAATACATCTCCAGACATTGCCAGATGTCTCCTGGGGGGTAAAATAGTCCTGGTTGAAAAGTACTAGATTAGTCTATAAAACTAATGGTGATGGTGTCTATAAAACTTGATGGTGACTGGGTCTGTAAGAAATTGATTAATTTTTTTTTAAAAGCTAACTTTTGGGGGTGCTTACCTTCAGGCACTGTTTGAGTGTTTTAGGTATGGTCATGAATTTATTCCTCACACCAACTCTGTAAGATAGGTATTAGTATTAACTCCACTTTATAAAATGAGTAAACAGAAACACAGGGTATTAAGTGCTTAGCCCCAGAGCTGGGAAGTGGTAAAGCCAAGATCTGAATTATGTGGCCAGACTTCAGAGTCTTCCTGTAGGAGCCTCCCCTTCTATTCTAGTCGGCACTAATTGTTTATGTGCTTGCTGCACAGCTGTCATTTTGATTGTTTTTTTTTTTATTTATTTATTTTATTATTATTTTTTTTTTGAGACAGAGTCTCACTCTGTTGCCCGGGCTAAAGTGCCATGGCATCAGCCTAGCTCACAGCAACCTCAAACTCCTGGGCTCAAGCGATCCTCCTACCTCAGCCTCCTGGGTAGCTGGGAATACAGGCATGCACCACCATGCCTGGCTAATTTTTTCTATATATATTTTCAGTTTTCTATATAATTTCTTTCTATTTTTTTAGTAGGGACGGGGTCTCGCTTTTGCTCAGGCTGGTCTCAAACTCCTGAGCTCAAATCATCCACCCTCTTCGGCCTCCCAGAGTGCTAGGATTACAGGCAGCCACCGTGCCCGGCCCATTTTGATTCTTTACTGCTTCTATGAGTCATCTATTGCTGCATAACAAGCTATTGCAAACTTAGTTCTCTAGACAATTCATTCCCTTCTTTTAGAGAAGAGGAAAAAAATCATATATATTTTTATCAGGGCAATAAATGCCTTAATACTAGGTATCATGCACTTGAGGTATTTTGGACTTCACAGAAGATTGACTGCCCTGCCTCTGTTCTTTTTAATTATTCCCCTTGTTTTCAGCTCGTCTTCTCATCTAGCCTTCTATTATTCCTGGCATAACTGAGCCCCGCACCTTTATGGAATTCTTCAGGATAAACTAGCTTTTTTTTCATCGCTTTCTCCTTCCTGCAGTTTCCTTCACTCTGCTTTGTTAATTACCACTCTTCTACATGCTTTCTGTCCGCTAGGAAGTGTATTTGTATGCTTTTGGTTTCCATCCTGTCCTCCTCAATATTGAGGGTTTATAATTTTTATATTTTTTTCATTCATTTGCCATCATTTAATGGGATTTCAAGAGGGAGAGAGATAAATGTACTTTGCCATCTTAAACCACTAATCCATTTATTTTAATAAAAGAACATTGTTATGAGCATAACATTTGTTGGTTATTGAAGATACAAAAGTTATTATAGCACAGTTAATAGAAGTGAGTCATTTTAAAATTACTTGTCAGAGAAGATGCATGTTGAAGGTTTTTTAATATGAAGTAAAGTATATATACCATTTCATTATTTTTGTTGTTACTGTTTAAATTAAAAGATGAAGCTGGGTAGGATGAGGGTTACACATTTTTAATGTGTAATACTTTATAAAATCCTTTTTCTATTTTAGAATATTTAAGAATTCCTACTAATTTAGAGTTGGAAGAAAATTTATAGGTATCTAATCCTTTCATTTACAATTGAGAAAACAGATCCAAAGAAGTTAAATGACTTATTCAAGATGTTTTAGCTATTGTTGGCTGAGCTGGTCATAGAACTCAGGTGTCCTAAGTATTTCTGTCATTCTGCTGTACTGTTTCCTTTAAGTTTGTTATGATTTTTTTTTATCTATTTTCCATCTTTTGCAGCAACTTTTATTTAAGAACCACTGTTCAGCATACCATGTAGCTTTGAATAACATATATGGTACTTGTGTAAAATGAAGTAGCTGGACTAGTCGATGTCTCATGTTTATTTTAGCACCAGTAGCCCCTTATTCCAAGCTATATATTAAATTTTTTCATATGCACAAAAGTTATTTTTATATATACATATATATGCTTAAGGTATATTAAAAATTTTAAAGTAATACATATTCTTTGTATTCTAGATTTTCTATAATAAATAGTATGAAGAAGAAAATAGTTCTATATTGACATTATTACAGATAGCATTTGGTGCTTTTCTTTTGAGGGATTTGTATCTCTATATAATATTACTATAAACGTATATAAATCTACGTTTGTATATAAATATGCACACTGTTATTTTTAAATATTTGCCAGATAGCCAACATTCTTTGAAATTTTACATAGGTTTATATTATAAACCCTAATACCTGCACAACTAAGCTTACTCTCTTACCTCTGCTTACTCTTCCCTTTCATCCATGCCTCCCCCTTTGCCTCACTTTCTGCAGCCACTTGGGTATCATGGCTTTGCTGTACTATTTGGTAAATGTTGTAGCCTTCTTCTGTATTCCAATGACCAATGCTTCAGTGTATGCCCTTTTTTAAAAAAAATAAATTTTATTGTGTATATTTAAGACATACAACATGGTGTTGTAAGATATATATATAGGCCGGGCGCGGTGGCTCACGCCTGTAATCCTAGCACTCTGGGAGGCCGAGGCGGGTGGATCGCTTGAGGTCAGGAGTTTGAGACCAGCCTGAGCAAGAGCGAGACCCCGTCTCTACTAAAAATAGAAAGACATTATATGGACAACTAAAAAAAAAAAAAAAAAAAAAAATCTATATTAGAAAAAATTAGCCGGGCATAGTGGCGCATGCCTGTAGTCCCAGCTACTCGGGAGGCTGAGGCAGGAGGATTGCTTGAGCCCAGGAGTTTGAGGTTGCTGTGAGCTAAGCTGACGCCACGGCACTCACTCTAGCCTGGGCAACAAAGTGAGATTCTGTCTCAAAAAAAAAAAAAAAAAAAAAAAAAGATATATATATAAATAGTTACTATAGTGGAACAGGTTAACATAGCCATCATTTTACACAAGTTACTTATTTTCCCTCCTGTGGCAAGAGCAGCTATAATCTACTCATTTAGCAAAAATCCTGAATGCAAAACACTATTATTAACTATAGTCCTTATTTTATACATTGGATCTTTTGACTTGTTCATTCTACACATTTGCTACTTTGTATCCTTTGACTTATAGTTCCCCATTTCCTCTCCCTAACCCCAACTTTGGTTAACCTCGGTTTTATTCTCTGTCTCTATGTATCTTTTTTTCCCTAAGATTCCACTTGTAAGTAAGATCATGCAATATTTTTCTTTCTGTGTCTGGCTTACTTCACTTAGCATGATGTCCTCTAAGTCCATCCATGTTGTGGCAAATGTCAAGATCACTTCCTTTTAAAAGGCTGAGTGATAGTCTATTATTTTTACATATACATGTATAATATATATATTTATGACAGTTTCTATGTTCATTTGTCCATTGATGGACACCTGTGTTTCCATATCTTGGCTATTGTAAATAGTGCTGCAGTGAACAGGGGAGTGCAGATATCTAGTGTAAGCCATTTATTACCTCTATCCTAGCTAATTGGAAGAGACTCTCAACGGTTGACTCTCTTTTCTTTTTTTTTTCTCCCTTTGGTCCATCTTGCATAGTGCTACCAAAGCATTGTGTTTTGTTTTGTTGAAACAAAGAACAAGTACTGTCACCTCATTGATTAGAAACTTCTTTTGACTCCCTACTGCTTATAAGATGTCTAACCTATTTAGCCTGCGGTACAAGACCTAAGTGTGGGTAGCAGTTGTTTTCAGCAACTTTTTGAACTCTAATCTCTGTTGTCATGTTGGTTTAACTCTGTATTCCCTTACCATTTCACATATTTTCATATCAAGGCCCAGAACAGAACCAGGTACATGATAAGCAGTCAACACTCAACATATGTTTGATGAATGAATGAAAGCGGTACTGTTCCATATATCTGCTACGTAGACAGTCCTGTTGAACTTTCAGGCTTCAAAGGGAGAAAATAGTACAGCAGAATAACAGGAAATCTGAGCTCTATGACCAGCTCTTAAAGGAAGCAGTCAACTCCAAGTTACTTGATTTACCTATGACAACTCTATGAATAAGCTTTATTGTAACATTTTCCAGGGTTAGACACGGAGCTCCATGATACACACCCAGCGGTGACAGTGTGCTTACAATTTCTGTAGTCTGCATCAGCATGAGAGGAGCTAACAGTGTTGGTTTAGACACTTTAAAAACAGGACTCCCTGTAGTCAACATGTATTGGGGGAGTTGCTACATTTATTATTTTTAGAAGTTCCTTGACAAGTGAATGAGTGCATCTTGGCTTATGCCCTAGGAATTCAGAGATGGTTCTAGACTATGATTTTTGAAGGAAGACTTTGATTATTTGAAGCAGTTCCAGAAATCAATACTGCAGTATCAAACATCAAATGCAATAATGAGCATACAATTTAAAAGCAAATTCAGGTGTTAATCTAGGAGTCTTATATTTTTAATAAAGTCATTTCACTCACTGAAAACATACTGACTTCCCTTGCAAAATGTAACAAAATAAAGGCAAAAATAATGGGAGAGAAAGCAAGCATTCTATTTCCACTAGATTTTAAAGTTGCCTTTAAAAAATAATTATTTATAATTTTATAAAGTGTATAATGTAATAAATATTTCACAACAGACTTACTAAAAATCTCAAGAGAATCCTTTTAAACATTTGGGAACACTAAATAATTTTCTAAAACCAAGGGGGAAATACTACTTACTATCATCCTAATCTTAACCCCAAACCTTTCTTCACAATTGTAAAGGAAATCATAGTACTATTTTAGGAACAGGCCCTAGTGATGGCTGAGTTATATCCAATAAATGTTTAACTACTGAATCAACTACTGAATCTTCCTGGCATTTAAGGCTGTTTTAATTAGCTTATGGCTTCAATTGGAAGCCTGTCCCCCGCTCCAAAAAAAAAAGGATAAGAGAAAAAAGAGGAAGCCTGGTAGATATCAACCACAGAAGTGGAGTAATGAGAAAACAGGTCATAGGGAAAAGTAGGCAGGACCCAACCTGGTTACAAGCAGGATGAGACACCCAAGTTGATAATCTGTCTGCTCTTTCCTTAAGCAGTGCTATTCTCAGCTACTCTAGCGGCAGCTGCTGTGGCTGGTATAGTGGCTCCCAGCAGAGGATCATAGTTGCTGCTCTTGTCAGGGATGGCTTACTCAGTATTACTCTCTTTGCACTACCTCTGGAGGGCAAGTCATAGCTGTGTCTGTATTGAGTTTGTAGGGCATATTTTATCCTTGGCTCTCTGCAAGAAAGAACTATTTTTTCAAGGTGATCCTTTAAGGACCTTTAATGTTATACTTTGTGGAGTAATAAAATAGCATTATGACTCATGGCATGCATTCCTGGCTATCCTTTCAGTTCTAGTTGGTACCTAAATCTATTGACTTGTCTTTGGTTGAGATTGACCCTTCTGTGTTAAGGATTTTTCCCAATGTGTTTCAATCCACTAAATAAATGCATCACCATACCCTCCCTCCAGCACCTGAGGGAGTCGACATCAGCCAAATGTCTTGACTTTTTTTTCCCTGAGGCAGAGGTCATAAACTTGTGGTTCATGGGCCAAATTCAACACGGGAATGTGTTTTGCCAGTTTTGTAAGATGGAAATTTTTTTTTTTTAAGCATATGAGCATTTAAAAATTGGAAATTTTACATTTAATATATGGATTTCTGGTTTTTCTTGGAAAATTAAAACGTGACAACAACTGGACTTGAATTGCAACTGCAGCTGGAACTGAGTAGTGGCTACACCTTTTAGACTTGGGCACATTCTGTTTATAAAGCCCCCACCTGCCCTGGCATTTGAGTTTGTGATCCTTGGAGTAGTACATGCATTAAAATTAAGTCATAAATATAGTTTTGTAGTTTTAAAAGTAAATACACTTTTGAACTCTTAATAAAAATTCTCCCTTGAATTTCCAAATACAGGATATAGGTAGGTCAAAATGTTAATATTCTTCTGTGATTAGCCCTCACAAATAGAAACTTAGTACTTCCCTTATGTTGCACCAAAGTGCACACATACCTCACCATACACAGATTTAAAGATGAATAGAAGGCATAAATCTATGTTCATGGATTTCTGAAAAATCATGTGTTTGTAAAAAATTTTTGTAAGAGAAAAAAAAGGAGTAATCAGACTATATGTTCAGTCATGCCTCAAGTGAATCCAATATGTAAAAAGACTCCTAGGGAGTAAGTAGCACAAAACAATTAAAGAAGCTATTTTTCCTTTGAAATTTTACTTTAGGAAAAAGGAGAAAATTATAACAAATTCAAGTTGTTTAAAAATAACAGGAACTCATGTTTAGACTGATAATTAACTGTGATGAATGGCCCTTAATCATTTTTATGTTAGTATATATTTAAATTTGTATTAAAAATAGTCACTCTCACTAAACCTTAATTATTAATAGAAAGCATTTTTTGCAGACGGTCAGAATTGAGAATAAAGTTGATCACTTGCTTAGATGCCCTCCTCATGTGCTCAGACTCTGACATCTTCCACCTCCCACTCCCAACCCCATTCTGGGAGGCTTTGTATACACATTCTCCTACTCTCTTTACCTGGCTTGGGCTCTTGAAACCCCACTCTGGACCACCACATCCCTGCCATCCCCCACCAAGTCCAGATAGCTACTTTTCTTTAGCTCCTCTTCAGGAAGAAAAGAGAGGTAGAGGAAATTAAGGAGCATAACTGGATTTTTAAAGCAAAATTCCATATAAATTTTTAAATTATTGGTACAAAATTTGACTTTAAAAAATTTCCCATTTAAGACTTTATTATACCTTTATGCTGAGTTATATGTATATAAATATCTCTTTTCATATTTAGGACTCTCCAAAAAATGTGGAATCCTTTGCATCGTTGCTGAGACGTTCTCCTCTTACACAGATGGGACCTGCCAAGGATAAATTAGTCATTGGACGAATCTTTCATATTGTGGAGAATGATCTTTATATAGATTTTGGTGGCAAGTTTCACTGTGTATGTACAAGACCAGAAGTGGACGGAGAGTAAGTAAAATCATTTCCAAGTGCTTTAAGACTATTTTTAAAAGTTGAGGTACCTCAGTATTGTTTGATGTTGGTGGTTTTTGAAAAGACAGAAAATATGTTTATTTCTCTTGATAATGCTGTTGGAAGAAAAGTCTGAAGTGCATTAAAAAGACTCGCCATTCACATTAGGCCATATTCATGTCTTCTCAAAGCAGTAAGAATAGTTTTTGGGAAGATTTGAATGTTCATCCTGATAATGAACCATTCCATAACATAAAATTAAAAGTGACTTTGAAATAATACATGCTACTCAGGCCATTTTGCCTGTAACCTTTTTTGCCCTTTCTCTGTTCCACAGTCTCTTTGTGCTTCTCAGAGAAGCCTCCCCTTTCTACTTCTTCATGCACCTTTCTCTTACTCCACCAAATTCTGATTCTTTATCTTTTCTTTTCTTATTATTTTGCATCTATTTTTAGGATTATTATTTTTTCTATCATATAGAGAGAATCCATTCTGTTAGTAGTCTGCATAGGTAGAGATATTTATTAATATAAATAGGCATCGGAGAAAGCACTAAGGTGGGAGATCTGGGAGTAGACTATCAAGATTAAATGAGATATTGAACTAAGATTCTGAGCTGGGAAAACAATAGTAAACAAAATAGAAATGACCTTTTTCTCTATCAGTTTTTAATGTGCACAATTTTTAGATTTCAGTATTTCTTGTAGGATGCATCTTACAATTGATAGTATACCAATTGAACTAGCTGTGCTTTTTCTTCTTAATAGTATATAAAATAATGGTGACTCTAGTAATCAATGGTGTGTTAGATAGGATGACTTACAGTGACTAGGAAGTTTGTGACGTTTGAGAATGAGTCATATTGTAGAAATGAATAGGGAGGGAATCTACTCTAGACCTAGGAAAGCAATTGTGGGAATGGGTTGCCTCTTTCCTGAGAGCTCTGGATGTCTAAAGGTAGTTGATAACTGGGCTTACCCAATTTGGAGACACAAACTTATTCTACCTGAATCTGAATAGGACCTATCAAACTTAACAAAATACACATTTCCTCAGATCAGTGATGTATGAGTAAATGTTTAACAGCCAGCTCTCTGATTAAAAAAAAAAAAACGCCCTGATTTCCCAATTTCTATGGCATGAAATACTCCCACTACAGTCAATTTCAAGTTACCAACATGATGTCACTAAATGCAGAGTTAGGAAGATGTGTGCACAGTGGGCTCTCACAAGCTGATATTAGCTGGCTCTAACACACTTCTATCTCATATAGTCAAAAACTAAACAGTGTCTTAACCAAGTGAGTGGTATAAGCTAGGTGATACCTGGAAGAGAAAATGGACTTCTTAAACTCTCTGGCATGAGAGGTAATGGCTCAGGCATAACTTGAGTTGGTATATCAAATAACCATATAAGTTTAGTTAAAAGTAGTAAGACCTAACAAAATTTCTAAGTAGGATGTGTCTGTCATTCCAGATCTTAATACTGTAATCAATATCTATTGTACAAAGGGTTATTGGAGGAATTAAATTAGTTATTTTATGGAAAGATTTAGAACAGCAACTGGCATATAACAAACAGGTGCTACTATTGTTATTGTTATTCTTGTTGTGTTGTTATTATTGAAATCCTGGTGACTCAATGACATCCCTGAAGAATTCCTGTTGAGGAGTGTTTATGAAGGAGGCAAATGCAAAGATATGTGGTCTATAAATTATCTTTCAAGAGAGACATCCTAAGCTCTTGGGTACTTTCAGCAGAAGCTATCACAGATCATTTTTTCATTAATAGAAAATATAACAGTAATTTTAAAATGAAGTGCTGTTTTATTTTACACAAATCCTCTAGTCCCTCTTTATACCTGATAAACTTTTCATCATGCTACCAGTTGCAATGGCTATCTTGTTCTTACAAGTTGACCTAACATGCAGCCAAGAGAATCAGGTATTAACTTTATAAAAAGATGTATTTTACAGACAACTCTGCTGAGCTATTTCTCAGCAAATGTTCACCTGCTTAGTGAAGTTTATTATAAATTGCAAATATTAGTGATATATATATTTTTTATATTTGAGGATGGAATTTTGTTAATAGTATTTCTTTTTTTGTGGATGTTCTTTTATCTGTGCTGTTTTTTCTCATTTAATTAAAATTTTAAAACATAAGTTTTGTCATGTCATATTCCCTAGCATAGTATTTCAGAATGCCTAAGAAAACTAGAATTATTAATTTGATTCTCATGCCTTACTCACAGATTTTTAAACTTCAGTGTTTGTGATTAAGTAGTTCTCTAATGAGTGCTATAGTGTGATTTGAATTTATTTTATGTATAGTATAGCTTTAAATGGTTAAATACTAGAATCTGTTCCAACATTTACTAAATCTTAATTTTTTTATTTAAAACTATACATACACCATGTATGCACACATTCTATTATGGAAATTATTCTTTGCTTAAAACCTCCATCTTCATTCATTCTCCCCACCAGCGAAGCAGTCTATTTAACAAAAGTCTTTTGAAGGGAGGGGGGTGGCTCATAGTAATTTTGCAAATAAATTCTCTAGTCTTTGGAGCAGTTACTATATTATAGTCTTTTTTTAATGTACTTGAGATTGTTAAATGCCTATACTGCTTTGTTTTATAGTTATCTGTAGTAGTTATCTCTCAACTCCTGCTTCTATTGAACCACCTGCTGGACGCTATCCAATTACTGTCACCCAATTAAGACTTCCATCATACTCACAAATACCCACTTAAACTTCCACCATACTCACAAAATCAATACATTCATGAATGAGAATCATGAAAAGGGAGGAGCCAAAGTGGTACAGCAGTTGATTTGTTCATTCATTTATTTATTCATTCAACACACACTCACTAGACCTCTTCAGTTTGCCAGGCAGTGTTGTAAGGACTAGTTTTCTGCTCTCATGAAATGCATAGTCTAATGGAGGAAGGAGGACTGATAGTAAACAAGTACATAAATCACTTTAAAATATTGGTAATTACACAAGTAGAAAAGGATAATATGGTGACAAAATGTCTGGTGAGTGGAAGATAACAGTAGTAAAAAAAAAAAAGGCCTTTGGCCTCTACTTCTAGTGCTATAGGTCTGAAATGCAATCTAAGTACCTCCTTTCTCCCCTCCTTTTTTTTAATGATAAGCAAGAGTCAAGGTTTAAGCCCTGTTCCTCTCTGGTCTTACAGGCTGGTGCTGTTATTTATAACAGTGTACCCAAGAGAGTAGTTTACTTCAGCCAAGATTTAACCTGAATAGTTTGATCCCTTTTTCCCCTACCTGCATACCATATATCCAAACCCTATGGCTGTGTAGATGGCAACTCCACCTCTAAATCTGCATACACTATTTTTTAGCAAATTCCTTATAGTCTGGTTTTTAATCTATCATGAAATGAAGATTTATACTTTTCACAGAATATTTATCATCTCTCTTGATTGGCACATGTAGAAATACCTGAGTTCTTTTTAAAACCCTCCTCTAGGTTTTTTATAGCTTTTTGTCATTTATGTTTTGAAAATACTGTACAGAAGTGTCAGGCCAGCATAATTACTGTTTCAGTTACTTTTTACTTCTATTTGTATCCAAAACAAAATTTGTAGGTGGGAACTTAACTTTATTCAAATGTTTGCCTATTGTTTTCATCATTGGTGGAAGGATGACACACTGATCCAGGAAGTAATGAGATCCAGCTTGGTTGTTTCTGGTCTTCCCCTTTTCCTACAAGTTTAGATTATATGACTAAATAGAACAGTTTATTGGGCTGGACACATGTTTGCTCTCGAACTCCATGATGCCAGACCTCTGACCAAGCGGATTTTGGAAGGCTAAATAAATCTCAGTAATGGCAGATCTTCCTGCTTTGGTAGTTTGTAAATCCCTATAAATAAGACATAGATACATCATTTGTGCATCATTCATCAGCCTTACTTCCTTTTTTTATCCCTTTAGAAAGCCATTTTTCCCTCTACATTCAGACTTATATGTAGTTGAATACTTTCTACTTTATAACTTAAAGATTAAATATAATGAAAAATAACCAAAATTTAATGAAATATACAGTTTAGCCAAAGGTTTTAATTTTGTCATTGTTGCTTTTAATAAATAAGTTTGATGGCATTTCAGACTTACAGCAACTGGTAAGTATCAGAAATCATTTTGGTTAACAGAATATTCTAACTAGCTAAGTAATAGCCTTTTAATAAATTTTATAACTTTTTTGTTTTAGTTGTCATTTTTTGGATTATAGTTTAAAGAACTACTTTTCAAGTTTTGTACCAAAAAGCCTTAGAGTTTTGCAGAAAAGCATCAGAGATTATTCTGAGGGTAAAGGGGGTATTAGGTCCTACTTTTAGAGCCACTGTACATTTATCTGTTTTATATATTACAGTTCTGGGAACATTTTGTTTAAAATGTGTGGTATTTCTGCAAAAAAAAAAAAAAAGTTTGAAAAACACTTAAGGGAAGAAACTAATTCTAGAAAGGCATTACATTAATAGTAACATTCAGAATCTAAGCTATTGTATTAATATTTAAGCATGAGCAATAGTAATTTGATCTACTTACAGTAAGTTACAAAATAGAAATATTGTAAGTAAATTCAGAGATTTGGGGGCATAGTTGAGACCTATGATATTACTTGTAGTACCTGTCTCGAAAGTTTTAACCATTGTATTTTTCTTCAAATCAGCTTATGACTTGAAATCAAAAATCACATATGACAAATCAGAATGACTCTGGCATTAACTTCTTTAGCAATTATCATTTAGTTAACTGATTTACCAAATTAATCGACAGTCTCTCCTTGTTCTATAAAGCCCACTGACTAGACTGATGCCAATACCATACCAAACATTAGAGATTAGTAATCCTGTACTATTCCTGGGCACTTTTGCTTCTTCCTGTTGAGGTATATGTTTAGCAAAAACTAATTGTGCTTGTTTCAAAATCTGTTTATATTATTAATATTATGTAATTTATTTGAATATCATATAAATTAATAAAATATGAGTATGGAAAGGGTTTTTATTCTTATGAAAGCTAATGTTAATGTTTTGGATAGACTCTATAAAAGATAATTTTTCTTTTAAAGAAATTGCCATTGAATTAGGTTGTAAAGATTGAAAGAAAAATCATAAAAATGTGGAAGGTATTGCTTTCCAAATGTCTTTCTTTTCTTGGTCTACTTTCATGTAACTGACCCTGGCAATCACAGACCTTCCAAGCGTAGGTATTGTTCCGTAAGGAAGTCGATGCAGAGCTCCAGTGAGTAGATGCCTACTGAGAGAGAAGGTCTTGACCCCATATTAGTATATTACCATTCATTTGCTTGAAGTTAATATTTTTACTTTGTATATGTGTACTTTTTTTTTTTTTTTTGAGTCTTTTAATCTTGACCTGATTTCCCATGAACTATTCTATGAGTCAGAGGGCTTCTACGGTGATTTAAAAATACAAGGCACTTTTCCCATCTTGGGAATCTGCCTACCCCCTTTTTTTTAAAACATTTTTTCTTCTGTCATATTAATACAGCACACAATTTCACAAAATTTGTTGTAGTGTGAATTAAGATTGTTTCTTTTCCAGAGTCCATCTGATTTCCTTCTAATAGTCATAATGGGGTTTTTTTGAACTTATACTGGCATTTCATGTATATTGTCTCATTTATTTCTCACAAGAAACATAGACAGTACATGATATTATCCCCATTTTCCAAATGAAGAAAATGAGTCTCTGAGCATAAATAATGTGCTGTAGTCACACAACTAGTAATTAACAAAGCAGGGATTTAGACCTAGGGCTGTGTATATCCAGAGCTCATGAATGTTTTCACCCTTC
This sequence comes from Eulemur rufifrons, assembly GCF_041146395.1. Classification (NCBI taxonomy): domain Eukaryota; kingdom Metazoa; phylum Chordata; class Mammalia; order Primates; family Lemuridae; genus Eulemur; species Eulemur rufifrons. Next base: position 76,259,483 of record NC_090985.1, read on the forward strand.
TATGCTGCTGTCTAAATCATACAACATATAGTAACTCAAGTGTTACTGTAACAGTCTCACACATGAAGTAGTTTCATATCAGGAACCCTGAAGGCAGTGTGATAATGAAGCTCTGTGGAGGTCTGTTAAAAGAATGGTAAGTAGTCTATTATATCTTCAGTTATGGTATCCAAGCTTGCTATGGTTTGAATGTTTGTGTCCCCGCAGAATTCATTTGTTGAAACATAATCACCAATGTGATGCTGTTAGGAGGGGGGGCCATTGGGTGGTGATTAGTTCATGAGGGCTCTACCTTCATGAATAGGATTAGTGCTGCCTTGCCCTTTTCATTATGTGAGGACACCGAGAGTAGCTGCCATCTGTGAACAAGGACTGGGTCTTTACCAGACACTGAATCTGCTGTGATCTTGGACTTCCCAGCCTCTAGAACTATGAGGAATAAATTTCTCTTTTTTATAAACCACCCAGTTTGTGGTATTTTGTTATAGTAACTCAAACAGACTAACACAACAGTATAATGTGTTTGAAAAGTATTATCACCAATAAATAACTATTGCAAGTCCAGTCCTTGTTTTGGAATGGGTCTGTATTATAATTATGGTGAGACTCACAGGAACTAGTTAATGTTTGACAATGATTAGTTGCCTAAAGTCAGCATGCCTCATGTTATTTGGGAATGATATATTTCAAAAAAGTTTATTCTGTAAATAATAGAAAGTTGGCTATTTCTACATGTAATACTTAATTTTAATTCTTTGATTGGTTTTTTAAATAAAATGTATCATCTACTTTCTTTGAACCTAGTTAGGCCTCAAGTAATTTAACCTTTTCTTTTAGTGACCCAGGGTCATAATTATAAACATGAATTTCTATACTGTATCATAATAAAAACATATAGAATTATTGCTTCATAACCACATAACCCCCTAGTTCTGTAGTTTTTGTGCTTCACCTTTGGGCGTCAGCTCTCCTTTTCTGCTTTTTATAGCTTTTTCAACTCTCTTAATTTTCTTCTTCCAGTGTGCCACTACTTGGGCAATTGGTCACCAAGTTTTTTTGTGCTTAAAATAAGAATAACTGGCATTTGAGTAAGGGCTTAGCAGCCTCTTCTGTAAGAAAAGTACATGTACTTTAGTGCTTGGACTTCAGCATGTATTTTGATATCTTCTAAACTCCTACTTAGTTCTCGCTGGGTTCTGTAGCTACGTGATGTCACCAGATAACTAACTTCCTGATAAGTGAAGTGTAGCTGGGTTGGGGTTTTGCCTGTGTTGACTGCATGTTCACTGATGCCCTTGACAGGGGTTGTCACATATCAGAACAGTGTTTGTTGAACCAATCAAGGTGCTGAGTGTTTTGGACATAAGCATTTACCATGGTTGAGATTTTAACACCTCCAGTAGGAACAGCAGCAAAAATAACATGGGATTGTTGGATCCCAATTCCTGTTTGAGAGGGTGCCAATTTGAGTTTGTAAGTACACGAGTAAATTGTTAAGCCCAAACAATTGCTTTATGGCCTCAGTTAGTTTGGTTGCCTTGGAATGTAAAACATTTTATCAGTCTCAAGAAATAACTTGTTGATTTTATTAGTTTTAATTTTAAATAAACTGGACATGGTACAATTTTCGAGTCAGCAAGCTTTTAATGAACAGTTAATATGTATTTAATGATAGTGATGTACAGATTAAAGACAGTCTCTGCTTTCAGAAAGTTGATTCAGTTAGGAGGATAGAGAAATAAACCAATAAATATATAACACCATGTAAGCTCTATTTACTGTATTCTATAGCAATGGAGAAGAGGGAGTCAGTGGTTCAGTCAGCTTGTGTCAAAGGTTTGCCAGAGGAACTAACAGAACTGCGTTGTAAAGGATGGGTAGGAGGTACTAAGTGCAGGAAATGAGAGTGTCTTCAGGTAAGAGAGCAGGACTTGCAAAGTTTTAAGTGTGAGAGAGCCTGCTTCTGCTGGGAACTCAAATGGCTTAGTTGACTTATGTTTAGGAGGAGTGATGGGGGATGGGAAAATGGGGAGATGGGCAGAAGCCAGACTTTTAAGGAATTTATATATCATTCTAAAAAAATTGGGGCTTTATTCTGAATGTGGCAAAGAACCATTAAAATATAACAGGTAACACGGATCAAATTTGTGTTTCAGTGAGATCATTCTGGCAGAGGTGGAGTGCATATATTGGAAGAATGTTGCTAGAGTTAGGGAATTAGTAAGGAAGCTGCCAGAAAGAAATGATGAGAATGTGAATTAAGTCTAAGTGGGGTAAGGAGAGACTTTTCATTAGCAATTTAGGAAGTACAAGGTCTTGGTGACTGAGTAGTTGTGGGTTGTGAGGTAGAGGGAAAAGTTGTGAATAGTGTGTTATTTCAGATGTGAATGACTAGGTAGATAGTGAGTTGGGTTGTAATAAGGAGGTGGAGAAGGGGGATGCATTGTATTGATATTTTTGCCTACTTTAAAAACAAAAAATGCACAGATTTAGATTGATTTGGTTCTCTCATTCCCATTCATGGTCATAATACTTCTGATTTGTATCTGTCAGGGAACATTTCTCTTTTTACTGAAATATAAAATCCCTGTGGTTAATCTATGCTTACTGCTTTGGTTATAGAGCCAAATCTTCCAAATCTTTTCATTTCATTAAGTTATATTTTAATTTTTCAAGAGTTGAAAACATCTGTGTAAAATCCTGAAGTCCAGTTTTACAAGTAAAGCTCATTTATTTATTAATGTGTTAATGAGAATTGTGTCTTTAAAAGCATTATCTCTATACTGGCATCTCTATCACAACACACATGATTGACAACTCTGAAAATCGAAGAGTTTCAAAACAAGCATGATTGGCAGCTCTAAGGTAACTAGCATGTGCACTGAATATTATTTGTACTTTTGTTTGACACTAAGGTGGAATAAACAAGCTAATTTCCCAGTCTTTGTTTCTATTTCAGGTTGTGTGATATGTAGGGTCAAATAAAGAGTGGAATGTATATTGCACGTTTGAAAAACTAAAGTTTTTGAGGTGTATTGGTGGGGGAAAGAGAAAAATAAGAATTGGAATTAAGTGGGTCTTTTTATTTCAGAAGACATGGAACACAATTAAAAAGTATGCATGTTTTTAAATAGATGGATGATTTAAAATTATTGGTTTTTCTTTCGCAGATCTGAGTTTTCGTTTTAAGATAAAAGAGCATCTGTTATATTTAACTTTTTAGTAAGAATCCTTAATATGTTCAAATACAAATTATATGTTTAAATATGATCAAATTATAAAATATCTTAGAAATGTTCTGAGTTCATGAAACATATAATTCAGAGTGTGACTAGCATTGGAGGGTTTTCGTTTCTTTTTTCTTATTTAGATACATGTCATAGCAAAATTCTTTTCGGTTGATTTTTTTCTATTGGATTGACTATTCAACTGGATTCTATTTTGATTGATGTGCACAGTTGATTTGCTTCATGCTGCGTATTCCATATGTACAACTATATCAGTCCAGAGATTGTCTAAATTTATATGTCAAGGAAGTTTGCCTTATATGCCTTGCCAGGACTGTAAAGGTCAAAAGTGAATCTGGAAACTACTTTGGTGGCTGCTTGTTAAGGAATGCAAGCAATTAAGTGTTCCCACAAAAGCTTTGAAGTTAATATCGTAACAGGACAGAGAGGAGAAAAAGTCAAGGCTGCACTCCTACAATTGGTTCAGGCTGTACTTAAGAGTGGATGGATTTTAGAAAAATTAAAAGCTATCTTAATAGAAGGTCTGAGTTCTGTTTTAAAAATTACAGAATTTTGTATTAATTTAGATTACCACTTGATAACATCTAGAGACCCTTAGGGACCCAGAATTTCAGCATGTATTTTGTAATTTGTGATTAATTATAAGAACAGTAATAGCTAACATTTGTTGAGTGCTCTCTATGCCAGACACTTTTTACAGAGATTTGCATTCATTATTTTCTTTAACATTTTTGTTCCTCTAGGGTAGATACTGTTAGAATCTTTATTAAAAAAAAAACTAAAGAATCTAAGGCTTACAAAGATTTTAAGTAACTTACGCAAGGACAGCAGCTAGTAAGTAAGCAGACAGGAGATAATATAGCTTCTCTAAGTCCATATTGTTAACCACTGCATTATACTGTTCAAATATACTTTCGGGGGGATGTATGTGAAAGAGAGAGACAGAGAGAATTTGTTAATTTTCTCAGCAAATATTTATTGAGTACCTTAATTATAGTGTGTTTAATGCAATTTTTAAAGACTTTATGAAATCTTTAGGTTAGGAGGAAAGATATATATATACACATATATATGTATATATTTATATAGCACAGTAACAGAAGAATTTATAAACAAGTGACTGAATGATGTGGTCAAGCATAGTTCAAAAGAGAAGCTAGAGAAATGAAAGTTGAGATGGTGTCATAAACAAAAAAAGTACCTCCCCAAAGAGATGGACTTTAGATTCTGAAGGATAGGGAAGGGGTGTTGGGAGATAGATAATAGAAGGACACCTCTGGGGCAAATGGTGAGTAATAGCACAGAACTGAGAATGATCTTGGTGTGATTGCATTATCTGTGTCTGTACAACAGATTGCTTAAAAAATGTAGTGGCTTGAAACATTTATTATTTCACACAATTGCTGTGGACCAAGAATCCAGGAGTGCCTTAGTTGGACGGTTCTAGCTCAAGGTCTCTCATGAAGTTCAGTCGAGATACTGTCCAGGGCTGTAATCATCTGAAGACTTAACTGGGTCTAGAGGATTTGCTTCCAAGGTGGTTCACTTCATGCCTGGCAAGTTAGTGTTAATTGTTGGCAGGAGCCCAACATGGCACAGGGACCTCTCCATCAGGTTGCTTGAGCATCCTCACAACATAGCAGCTTCCCCCAGAGTGAGTGATCTAAGAGAGCAAGGAAGAAGTTGTGATACCTGTTATGACTTAGTCACACATTGTCAGTTCTGCCATACTCTGTTAAAAGTGAGTTACGAAGCCCAGCCCACACTCAAGGGGAGGGGAATCAGGCTCATGTATACAAAATTTATGTACATATTTTATTATTTTTTTGTGAACAAAGCTTAACTTTAATCTGAATATGTAATAGCTATTTAGAAAAACATAAAATATGTGACAAAACAAGATTTAAGAAAATAAAAACACCTTTCCCTCTTTGTTTTCAATGTTAAAAATATTTTTATCACTAATATTACTATTATTAGGCACTACTTAACCCTAGATTTTCTATGTACTTCCTAGATGACCTTTATTTTTTCTTCCCTGCTATGATTCTGGGTATCCAAAATCCTTGTTTCCTTACTTATCTATTCATTGAACAAACTACTGGTAGCTTTGGGCTAGTTCAGTAAACATTTATCAAGTGGCTACTCTTTACCACTCCTAGAGCTAGCTTGGGATATAAAAGCCTATACTGCTTTTTCACTCCTCCCCTTCCTCCCCTTCCCCTCCACCTCTCTCCCTCTCAATAGTAATCGAAACCCACTGATGGCAAAAGCTCTTTTTCAAGCTGCTGACGCCCCTTTTAAATAGTTATTTATGCCTCATGCAAGAAGGCCTTACTAATTCCAGACAAATCTTCATACTATATTTTTTATTTTGCTTAATTGAATTACCATACACCCAGCCATCTAGTCCTGAGAGTTGTAATAGACGGTTCTCCTTATTACAACCCTCCTCCTGCATTCAGTGAGTCAGCAGCTTTTATCAATCTTCCCTCTTAATTATCACTGAAATCTCCCCTCCCTGTTCTCTCTACCATTGGGGCTTTTCTCCAGCCATTGACATCTTGTCCGTGGGTTTGCTACAGTGACTTACTCCTAATCATTCTCTTTGTCTCCACCTTATTTCCTCCTCTAATCTGTTCTTTCCCTTTTTCTGTGTATGTATTTTAAAATGATCACAGTGGTCAAGATTCCACGGTGTGGTTGAAGTTTTAGGGAGTGGTAAAGTATTTGCTTTGCTAGATAGGCTAGGATCCTTATAGAAAACTCTGAATTTCAGACTGAAATGTTATGACAGTGGAGAGACAGAAGAGTGGTGTTTGGAGATTGGTGTTTTTGGATGTTGACATTAGTAGTGATGTGTGGATATAGTGGACACAGCAAGACCGGTTCTGAGACTATTGTAATTCAGGCAGGAGCTGATTAGGGGCTAGACTAGAGTAGGAAGAGATGGGAATGGAAAGCTAGGAGATGCTGTTCAAAGAAAGACTGATAGGACTTGGTCACTGATGCTTAAGGTTTCCAGCCCAGGTGGCTAGAAAAATAAGGTCACAGGGCTAGGGAAGTTGGTAGAGGAACTATTCATACAGCAGGACATGGAGCTATGTTTTATAGACACGTTGTGCTTTTCTGTAGGCATTTGATGACATGGGATTGGAAATATGAAAAATTAGGCTATAGAATAATAGTAGAGCCGGAATTAGCAAGTTCATATTGGGCTTTAAGTGTATATATTGTCTGCCTTTATCAGCAAAAACAAAACAAAAAACCAAAATACAAAGGCAATAACATCAGTGCGGATTTGTTTTTGTACCACTTTAAGTGAGAGTTGACTGCCTTGAAGAAATGTTGCAGTGTTCATGTTCAGGCATCCTATTAGAGCAGAACAGCTGAATTTCTTAAAATGAAATGCAAATGTAGAAATAACAGCATTCTTTTGGAGAAGTAGTATAACCTGTGAAGTGTACTCACTATAGGTTCCTATTATTCAACTTCAACCAGAGCTCTCTAAATTCTTTCATTTGTTTCTGGTAGATTTCTTATTACTTTACTTTTTCTACTCTTAGGCACCTTGTTCCTTTCTTCCACCTCCTTAGAAGATAACCTTATCTCCTTCTTTCCTGAAAATACATTTGTACATTAGTTTAAACCATATAAAATTCCTGTTTTTAAGTCAAAAATAGTTGACTATCTGACATTTCAAATGATTCAACGTAATAGTCCCTGGATTTCCTATTTGCTACCTTAAATTTGCTCTGTAGTCTCTTTTTAGAGAATTTGATAAAATTGGAAACATTTTAGCTTGTTTCCTCTTCAAGCTAGTCTACTTTTCCGATTCCCAAATATTCCCCTTCTTTTCTAAATTTCTCAGTTCAGCCCACCAGGCTCTGCCCTCACCATTATACTAATTGAAAGCACCTTCTTAAATTTGTCAGTGACCTCTGGTCACCTGGCGAAGAGTTTTTGCTCAAGTGCTGTGTATTATTCAACACTGCTAGCTATTCCCTTCTCTGAAATTGTCACATCCCTTCATTTTCTTGTTTCTCCTTCTACTTCTCTGTTCTTTTTGTACATTACTCTAGGACATACGTTATAAAATTTTAGAGGATAAAAATGGTAGTGAGGAGATACAGCAGTTTTTGGCATGGACAAGGAAGTTGAGCAAAGCAAGTAACGGGAAGAACATGGAGTGGAGGGCAAGAGGCCAAGGTTCTGTCTAACCCTACTCTATCTCAGTATGTTCTGTAAAAATTCATTTACCCATGAGTCCAGGCTAATTTAATGAACAGAATTGTTTAAAAGGATTGTTTTGGAGCTCACTTATTTTTAAAACCACATTATAGTAATTGAAAAACACTTCATGTGTCTATAAATGACATTTATTTGTAAGTCTTCATTTATAAAGACTTCATTTTTCTTTGGTAAATTAGGAATCATTCAGGGTCAATACAGTCCTATACTTGAAAATATGATGCTTTGTTCTTGTTCTAATTTTTAAGAAAAGATTTTTTCCTATAAATATATTACAGTTAGCTATCTTTTAAAGTTTTAATTCAGAACCTTAATTTTGGTCCTAAAATAGAATACTTTGTTTCTTTTTAAAAATGCAAATTAGATATTAAGTAGGTATAATTAGATCCTTAATTAGTACTCATTGAGCATATTATAATGTTCATGTAGATTTTATGCTATTGCATGTGTTATTTTTGAATTTGTTAAGCAAATAAATCTTACCTTTTCCTTGAAAGCATTTTCTTTTATATACTGTACTCTTATAAAAATGGTGGTATCAGCTATTTGTCATGTGATACCTCTTTCATTGTGGATCATATGATTTGAAATTGTTTGGCTTCCAAAGTATACTGCTGTAAATGTACGTATTTGAGACTCAGCATTTTTAAAAAAAAATTTAAAAATTTTAAAATGTTTTTGTAGGCCGGGCGAGGTGGCTCACGCCTGTAATCCTAGCACTCTGGGAGGCCGAGGCGGGTAGATTGTTTGAGCTCAGGAGTTCGAGACCAGCCTGAGCAAGAGTGAGACCCCGTCTCTACTAAAAATAGAAAGAAATTATCTGGCCAACTAAAATATATATATAGAAAAAAAATTAGCCAGGCATGGTGTCGTATGCCTGTAGTCCCAGCTACTGGGGAGGCTGAGGCAGTAGGATCGTTTAAGCCCAGGAGTTTGAGGTTGCTGTGAGCTAGGCTGACGCCACAGCACTCACTCTAGCCGGGGCAATAAAGGGAGACTCTGTCTCAAAAAAAAAAAAAAAATGTTTTTGTAGAGATGGGGTCTCACTATGTTGCCAAGGCTGGTCTTGAACTTCTGGCCTCAAGAGATACTCCCACCTTGCTTTACTCCCACCTTGCCCAGCCTGAGACTCAGCAGTTTTACTAGAATTAGTCTTACCTCAAAGCTTCTATTTTACTCACCATCCATTTTGTTTTGGCCTTTACATTTATTTTTTACTTACTAGAAAGATAATATGTTAAACTAATTTAAAAGTTAGCAGCTAAACATTAACTCTTTAAATCTCAAAATCTATTCCAGAAACTAAGTATCTTTTCCTAATTGCAATTGTACATATTTTAGCCTGCCTATTTCCTGAATATAATTTATTTAGAAACTTTAATTCTGAATTTAGCTTGTTTTTCAAATATTGTGTCTTCAGCATGAATTTTTTTAGGCTCTCTGTTTGAGTTATTTCACTGAAGAAAACATCTGAAGTTTGAAGCAAAACATTTCAAAAGTAAAGCTTAGCATATGCTGGTTTGTGATATAAGTTGTATGTTAGTAATGGTGATGATGATGGTGACGGTGTTGACAACTAATAACAGCAGCAGCAACTTCCTCATTTTTAGAACTGTTATGAAATTCTCCCTGCAAAGAAATCTTAAGTCACTTGAAGAAATAAACATGCTACATATTTGGGGGAAGATAATTTTTAAATGTCTGGCATAATGCCTTACAGAATGTAAATTCACGATAAATATTTGTTGCTTACTTTTTTTGATAGGAGTGACAAAATTATTTAGCTAACAGTAGGGTGTTTCCATTATTGGTTGAGATATGCTGTTCTTAGTTTTCCTTTGGTGTTCTAAAGGGACAAAATTAACCTTCAATGAAACAGTATTCCTGTTTCAGTGAAGAAAAGAGAGCCATTTCAGTTTTAAGAAGAAAAATAAAATTAAGGTTGGATTAAATGAGAATTTACTATTTTCTAGAGTAGAAAATTAGGAAATTTTCTACCTGTTCTTGTCTTCATAGTTGTCTGCATTATCATAATCATTATAGCAACAGTTATTTACTGTTAACTCTTTACTATGTTTAGTCACTTTTCTAAGTATAATGGTAGTTTAAGCTCATTGGCCCTGGAATGAAGATTTCTGAATTTGAATCCTGACTATATTTCTAAATAAATTGTGTGATCTTGAGCAAGTTTCTTAACTTCATGGAGTCTCAATTTTCTTGTCTTTGGATGGATGCAATGATAGTACTTACCCCAAATGGTTGGTGTGACACAGAAGATGCTGTGCTTTACGTACATCTTACTAGCATTGTATCTATTTAATAGATGAGGAAGGTGAGCCTCAGAAGTCATTTAGACTTGTGTCAATTGTAAATAACAGAAAACTTGTCTACTTGTGACTTAAACATATAGAGTCTTATTCTTGCACAAGAATCTGGAGGTTGGTGGCTTCTGGGGTTGGTTTAGCAGCTTGAGAACATCAGCACTTGATGCATCAACATCAGGCTTGGTGCTTCTTGAGTCATGAGTGCTATAAGGCTGCTGATTCTACAGGCCACAAATCTGTGTTGAAGGGACGAGGAGAATGGGGAGGGTGGAGTCAGCTTCTTTGTCCCTTTTATCAGGGAAACAAAAGCTTTTTTGGAAACTGCTCCCAGACTTCAGTTTATGTTTCCTTGGTCAGACGGTAGAACATGGCCCTCTCCCTAGTTGCAGGGAAGGCTCTGAAAACCAGCATTTAACATTTTTCTTTGTACTTGCTGCATGGGAGAAGGGGATTGGGAATAACTATTGTGTTACCTAGCCAGTGGACTCTGCCACTGCCTGAGCTCCAGGCACTATTAAATGGCAAGGCTGGAATTCTAACTCTGGTGTATCTCCCTCCAAAGGCCTAATTCTCCAATTCTGTCTCGCAAAGAATAAAGACACCCGAGTTACAAACATTTTGAATGAACGTTATCCAATATCTACTTAGGTACAGTTTTCTTCTTGAAATTTTGTATTTTTCAGAATAAAAACTATTTACCTTTTTAGGCTGGCTATAGTTTGAAAGTATAGGTTATGTGTTCCTCTCTTCAACTAAAGGTATAAAACAACACAAAAAATTGGTGACTAAATGCTCTTTATCTTAGAAATGACTAAAATATGTTTGTTTCAGGGAATTTCTGATAATTTTCAACTTTATATAGTGAAAAAAAACTAGAATTCATAATTAATGAGTTTTTGCCTCTTTCTGTTCTAATTATTATGTTTTAACTCATATTAAATGAGTTTGTTCCATGCTTATTTCCTAAGGGGTGGTTATCCACAGATTTCATTTTCTGGAAAATAAAATTATGTCACAGTTCTTGGAAACTGTATATTTATTTTTTGTTTTGTTTTTGTAGAGATGAGGGTGGGGTGAAGAGTGGATGAAATTAAGGTCATAATCCAAATTCTCTATTCAGTTCTAAAATACCTAACCATAGTTTACTCTTATATTATCTTTTTTGAGGTGTACTATATTGAATTTTATAGAGGAAAAAGGATAAATACAGTAATGTTTTGAGTTAGGCGACATTACTCACATATTTTAGTCAAGGAGACTAAGACTTAGAGAAATTATGAAATTTATATAAAGTCAGTAAGCTAGTATCATGGTAGAGTTTGGTTTCAAGCCTGATCCAGCATCATGAGGGCGAAATCCTCAGCAGTCTGTCTATTTATGACAGATTCTTATCTTTCTACCTCTTTTAAAATATTTACATGTTTATCAGGGAAAAAAAAGCCATACCTCTAAGTATCATTTTTTAAATTTTAACAACTTTTTGTCACAATAAATAATCTTTTGTAAAATAATTTAAATACATTAAATATAAGCTGCCATTTACCTTAGACCACACTTTTCAATTTATATTTAACCAATTACTTTACCAGAGATGTTATAAAGTTACGTTTAGCTAATCACAGGTAAATTCAACTGCACCATTGTAGACCATAAGCAGGCAGTTACTAATAAATGGACTGTTCCTATGTAGATCTTTCTAGTCTGAATTCCAAAATGTGTCCTTTTAACTAACTACATTGTGATGTGGTCTATCTACATTGCTATGTGTATAGCTCTATTTTCACATTCATATTTTTGAATTGGATAATTAACCAAGTAAAATATTTCTAGCTGTATTTTTATGAGAAAAAAGAAAATAGGAAAAAGAATTATTTATATATCTATTGTAAATATCAAATTCTGTGTTCTTTTACATTAAAATTTTATGGTTTACTGAAAATGTATAAATTTCAATTTATGCAGGTTTTCTTTTTTCCTATATATTCTTTTGTTTATTATAAAAATAGTTTATTGCCCAAACCAAACCTAACTAATCCTATTCGTTTCTTCATTTTATTTAATGTTTGAAGGTTTTAAATCATTTATTCTACATATTAATGACTGTAGTATCAAAGCTAATATTCTTTAGCGATCAAGCCAAATTAGTAAGATTGTACTTATATTGGTATTTCTGTTTTTAATTATTTTTTCTTTTTTGTTTCAAGTTGTAAAAGTAACGCATTTTCATAAAGAAACTATGGGAAATTCCCTAAGTATTTAAATTTTAAAACATCATAGCTCCGCCAGTCATTTTGGTACATTTCCTTTCAGTCTTTTCAGCTAGATACACATTTTTGTTTTGTTTGTGTATAATATGATTTTAATTTTATTCTCTATAGTTGTGAATATTGAGGTTTGCATTTAATTTTATAGCATAGCATTTTTTTATTATGAAGAATGCATTATGTATCATTGAATATATCACAGTTTCTTTTGGCATTCCTGTTTATTAGACAGTATGTTTCTACATTTTCACTTTTTAAGGGACACAGCCTCGAACATCTTCATGGATTAGGCTTCTAGGATTATTTCCTGATGACAGAGTAAATAGAATAACTAGGCTTAAAGGATTATTAATATTTTCCAGGTTTATGTAAACAGATTGAACATTTCATATGTCTGTTTATTAACAGCATTTTCTTTTTTGTTAATTGTTAGTTTTCTTTGTTTAGGTTATTTATCTATAGGGATTCTAGTGCCTTCCTGATCTAGGTACATGAGTTCTTGATATTATTGCTTATCTTTTTGTTTGAAAAATACCATTTTGTTACAGAAGTAATTAAAGCTGATTGCAAAATACAAATTCAGATAAAGGAAAAAAATAAATTCACCTAACAAAAATATGTCATATAGATGTAAAAAAAAGGTTAACAAAAAATCATATCTTTGAATACCACTTTATAACTGGCCCCTTCCCCAAACTAATAGCCACGAGAGCCAGCTAACTTTGTCATAGCATGATTGTTGAAGACTACATAGCATTCCATTACTATAATTTGTTTAGCTAGTCCCCTATTGATATATATTGACATTGTTTCCAGTTTTTACTATGTTTATAAACAACACTTCAGTGCCAATTTTGTACATAAATCTTGGTATGATTATCTGATTATTTGCTTGGGATAAATGTTTGGAGTGGAAGAACTGGAAAGGATGTACGTTCTTTAAAGATTTATATATTTTTCCAAATTTCCAAAGTAACTCTTTCTCTTTGACACTAGGTGTTATCATTTTATTTGTCATCTTGTTAATCTAATAGACAAAAATATTATGTTATTTTAATTTGCATTTTTAATGACTGGCAATGGTGAACATTTTGCCATTTTTTCTTAAATGAATTTTGTATTACAGTTTCATTGGCCTATTCTAGTTCGTTAGTCTTTTGTATCTATCACTTTCTTACTAGTTTATGCCATTTATTATAACTGTTAAAACTATTCAGTTTATTGTTGGTTACTTTTGCTGCACAAAATTTTTCTATTATGTAACTGATTTGACATATTTTTTTCTTTTATAGTTTCTAGTTTGTATGTCATACTTAGAAAGGCCATTGCCTCCCTGAAAATATTGGCTTATGTTTCCTTCTAGTATTTTATAGTTTTATATTTTGTTCTTAATTTATTTTAAACTACTTGACATTTATTTTGGAATTAAATCAGGACTCCTACAGCCCTCTCCTATAATAATAATAATTGCTAATATTCATGAGCTAATCTTTATTACCTTATTTTGTTGTCCATAAGACATACAGTTTTTTGCATTTCAGCTTGTCTTACCTCTTTGAAATTGCTATTGGCCAGGTGACACTTGTGATGTCATTGTCATTGCCAGCCCATATCTGAAGTTAGTGTTGGCTATTTATATCATCATCATTTCTTCTGGGATATGTCCTTGGTAAACTGCACATCACAATTAGGCCATTCTTAGCTTTTTTTTTTTTTTTTTGTGAAATAGAATAGAAAATATTAGAATGCACTGCATGTAGCAAGACTAATTAATACTTTGGGGAAACTTATATCATTTGGGGAAACATATCACTTGTGTGTATGTGTGGGTATATATTAATACAAAGAACTCTTTTTGAGTGCTGGGTTTTGATGTAAACTGTGTTTCTCGCTTTGGGGTACTGTCAAAAAAGTTTGTGAGCCACCGTTGTCCAGAGATTGTAATGGTGAACTAAAGGCAATTATGGAAAATTGTAACAACTACTGACAAGACAGGACAAAATGGCTAGTGCTGAAATGTAATAAATTTCAGATTTCTATGCACCACCTTCATGTATCTTTGTAGGATCTTCATTTTCTCTTGCTCTTCCTGGTTGCACATTCCCCCTTGCCACTTGTTTACCTGCTGCTGTTTCCAAAGTTCTGGACTCTCTCCTTGGCAGAAACACCCATGGGAGTCAGTGATGCTTGGCCAAATTCTCCTTTAATCTCCACTTTGCACTTACTATTCATGGATAACTTGCCCCAGCCTTCTTATATAGAAAGCACATCCTGTGGGGGTGGTGGCTCCCAGCTACTCAGGAGCCTGAGATGGGAGGATCTCTTGAGCCCAGAAGTTCTAGGCTATAGTCCGCGATGATTGTGCCTGTGAATAGCCACTGCACTCCAGCCTGGGCAATATAGCAAGACCTTGTCTCTAAAAGGAAAATTAATAAATAAAATAAATGCATAGGCAGCACACCCAGTAAATAGAAGTAAAACCCTTTACCATCCAGAATATGCAGTTTACTTCATAGTTTATAAAGTTAGTGTTCCCCAAATTGCTTATCATAAACGTATTCGGACAATAACTCTTTATTATATGATTATAGAAGCTAGCTTTTATTTTCTCTTCCAAACCAGTATACTACATTTACTTTGCCCTGTTGGATACCTGTCAATTTTCTATCTTATATGTAGGGTTTTTTCCTTCCAGTGACTGAGAGTATGTAGATATCACCTGGTGATAGATTTTAATCTAGTTTTTTTAACATTCAGTTGTCCTTTTTTTATTCATGCGTACGATTTCCCAATATTTTAAAATGTTTGACATATATCAGTATCCCATGTGTAATATTTTGATATGTTTTCAACAATAAAGGGAATGTTTTCTATACCGTAACTCTTTTAAAAATATTAGTAGCAGTTTAAAGCTATCTTTCTGTGTTCTGAACTTTGAATCTGAGTTTCATGTACTAGTAGTGTGCGGTTTTTAAAAAATGTATTTATCAATATTGTTTGTTTCTTGAGTTACCTATTAGCAGAAATTAAGGAATTTGCATTCATGATCAGATTAATTGTTATGATATTAAAAGCAGGAACTTTCTGATGGCTGGGAATGTAAAAGGATACAGCCACTTTGGAAAACAGTTTAGTAGCAGTTCCTTAAGTGGTTTAACAGAGTTACCATATGACCCCACAGTCCCACTCCTAGGTGTATAACCAAGAGAAATGAAACCATTTGTCCACTCAAAAACTTGTACACAAATGTTCATAGCAGTATTATTCATGATAGTCAAAAGGTAGAAACAGTATAAATGTCCATCAGCTGATGAGTGGATAAACAAAATGTGGTACAGTTGTCCCTTGGTATCCAAGAGGGCTTGGTTCCAGGACCTCTGCAGATACCAAAATTTGAAGAGCTCAAGTACCTAATATAAAATGGCATAGTATTTGCATATAACCTATGCATATTCTCTTGTATACTTTAGATCATCTCTAGATTACTTATATAATACCTAATACAAGGTAAATGCTATGTAAATAGTTGTTTTTTATTAGTATTTTTTATTGTTTTATTTAAATTTTTTTTTGAAATATTTTCTATCCATAGATGTGAAGATTATAGATGTGGAGGGATGTGGAGGGCTGTATATATATATATATCCATGCAATGGAATATTATTCAGCCATAAAAAGTAATGAAGTTATCGAGATATAGTACAACATAGCCCAATCTTGAAAACATTATACTAAGTGAAAGAAGCTGATCACAAAGGACTACATACTGCATGATTCCATTTATATGAAATATCCAGAATAGTCAAGTATATGGAAACAGAAAGTAAATTAGTGGTGGCCTAGGGATGGAATGATGTGGAGTTGAAAGGGGAACTTAAGGGAGTGATGGCTAAGGGATACAGAGTTCCTTTTGGGGGTGATGTAAATGTTAAAAAGTTGTGATGATGGATGCACAACTGTTTTTAGTGAATATACTAAAAGCCATTGAATTGTTTAAGTTGGTGGATTGAATGGCATATGAATTGTATTTTAATTTAAAAAACTTTTCTGTGTAAGAAAAGCAGCATGATAAGGGAGTCAAGAGACTTAATTTCTTTCTGGTCTGTGGACTTGAGCAAGTCATGGTCCGTCCTGAATCCCCATTGTTTGGTTGGCCTTTAAAAGCCTTCCCAACTCTAAAATCTATGATTTTAATTTTGGGGAAGTGATCTAATTACAGCTGTCAACAAATATGCATTTAGACACACTGATTGCTCCTATTCAATGGTTTCCCAAATTGCAGGCGTGCTGATTTAGTAGTACTAGTCCTACTGCCCTCCTCTCCCTTCTCATGGCTTCTAAAGGAAAGTCCACTGTTTGTTTATATTAAAGGCGGCATTTTCCCAAAGTTACTGTACAGTGCAGTTCACCTCATTTCTTAGCCCAAACAATACATGTGGTGCCACTGAGTCTACTGTCAAATAGCTTGAGTTACTTCTTTATAAAACATGCTAAGAGTAGCCCTTGTCACTGCAATGTTAGAGTATCTCAGTAAATAACCACAGACTTTATTTATAGCAATGTATGTTTTGGATTTATAACATTTTATCTCTTAGAAACGTAGTATATTATTTGCTTGGTTACTTTATAATTGTGATAGTTTTATGCCACCCACTGTAGGTTGTTCTGCAGTGGTTATTCTAACCACAAATTAAGGAGTTATTTTTCTGTGGTTCAGTAATGCGCAAGGATTATATTGCAAGAGTTGCTGGAGCCCAAGTTCTATAAACAGTTTTTTTGGAAGAAGTCTTTGTCTAACAGACTGACTAGATTGTTGGTACTCAAAACATTAGAGGACAGAATTTAGATGAGCAAAACATAACTTGTTGATGGTAAAATTGTTGAACATTGTGCTATAAAATGTCAGATAAGGAATTTGCCAAATTCTGTCTGTGTTGGTATATGGCAGCAGCCTTTTCAGTAGGACAGAATTGCTAGAGAATGTCCTATACCTAGACCAGTGATTTTTTTTTTTTTTTAATGCTTTTGGGGGACTTGGGCCCACTTCAGGATACACTGAAAGCACATTTTGTAGGAAAATTTGCACATATATATATATATATATATATACATATACACATTTTGCATGAAATATTAGGGGGTTCACAGATTTTCCCCAGCATACCTATTAACCTTTAGGTATCCATGAACCTAGGTTAAAAACCTATAATCTGGAGGTTTGATGATATGGAAACAAGATAGGTTTTTATTTTGTGGAGTCACTAATGGTGATAATTTGCAGGTGGAGCCATGTGCTGTTATGGCAATGTATAAGTATACAAAGTATTGCTGAACTTGTTGGAATGTAGAGATTGTTCACATGTTAAGCTCCATAGGAATAGCATCACACCTGACTAAATCCTTTATTCCAGCATGTAAAATAGTAGGTGCTCAGTAAATACTTGATGAATGAATGAATGTATGAAGGTGGGTCCAATGAAAAATGTATTCCCCAAAAGAGTTGACTCTTATTACCAGATTTTATTATATTTTGTTTCAACTGCTCCTTAATAGCTAATATTTCAGAAGCAAAGTAAAAAAAATAGATAAGAATGCATCTGGTAACAACATTACAGAAGATGTTACTTTATATGTGAGCACAAATTTAGTTTTCCTATTTACTTCTCACCTTGGTTAACCATAATTTGTTTTCCTTTTGTTGCAGATGACCAAGGTTTTCTATTACTCTGTCTTTTCCATTTTAGATAATACTTCAGTAATTAGAGAAAAGGTAGGATTTATAAAAAGTTTTTGTACTGTTTCTAGTTATTTTGAAAGCCTGCAGAAGTTCTAGAATATGTTTTTGGCTAAAATTTTCATTTTATAAGTAATGGAAATTTTGTTCCTTAAGATTTCTTTCTAGATTTTTTAGTTCTTTCTCTATACATTTTTAATAGCCCAAAACTTGGCTTAATATTTCTTTTCTTCTTTGTAATTCAAATAGATATCTAAGATTCCCAAATTGTTTCTGCCTCTCTAGTGAATGACTTAAAAAGATAACCTAGGTCCTTCTCACATAAATAACTTAAAAAAATAGGTTTAATATATCATCCTCAGTCATCTGTTGAGGATATTAAATAAGTTATATTGTTAAATTAACTTTATTTTTTGGTACCACAACTAATAAGGGGAATCCTTAAATTGACTGGCTTAATATAATAGACTGGTTCATAATCTAAGGGACAGGAATAACTCTTAAACAGGGAGCTAATATTTGAGGATCATTTGCTAGGATTCAGGCAAATGCACATAAAGTATTTATGTGCATTTGCCTGAATATGGCATTGTTGATGGAGTGGAGGGGACTGATTCAAAAGGTATTTCATAGTACAAATAGATAGGTAAATAAACAGGAAGGAGATAGGGAAGAGAGAGAGAATTATGTTAGGATTTATAGGCTAAGCAAATGGGTGAATAATCATACTTTACCTGAAAGAAGAGCAAAATCATTTTGCCATACTATTACTTATTTAAATCTGTACATTCAGGATAATATAAATATTATATATTAAATTATGTGAGAGTTAGAATTGGCAGCATCTGTTCAAATGTGACCTGACAGCTTCCTGGGTGTCACACATCTAGCCACACATCTCCCTGTGGTACAGTCTTCCACTTGGGAAAACCCACTGTCTACCCTTTATCCAAGGCCAAATGACATCCATCCCCTACCTGAAGCCCAGGCATTAACCTCCACTTTGATTATCCAGCTTGACACAGGGTGGTGTAAGGATTCTATCAGAAAGCACTTCACTCATGCATAGCACATGTTACTTGCTGATCCAGAAGGCTACATGTGGCCCCAAGGCTGCAGGTTCCCTGCCCTGTGCCATTTCCTACTCAAAACAGCACCTTTAGCTACTGCTCACCACCCAAGCAGTGGTCTTTGGGCAGCCATGTTGGAACTATTTGGCCTTTTCTACCTGGCCACAGCTAATTAGGCCAGAGTAGACACCTGATCTAAGGTGGCACCAATCCAAGTTCTTTCCCCTGGAATTGGGAACAAGAGAAAAAGAATTAGTCTTTTCTCATGTCTGGGCTTTAACTTACAAATTTAAGGACCTTGAGTAGCCACATTATATGCTCTGCAGACTGGAGAACAGAGATAGCTGATCCAGAGAGAGGAATCACACAGACATGGTAAAGGTGCGGGGTGAAGAGAGAGAGAGAGAGAGAGAAGAGAAAATATGAGAATATGAGAATACGACAATGAATATCAGTGCCTGTGTTTCTTATGGCCTATAGCTTCTCAATTTTTCTGGGAGCCAAAAGTCAGTATCCACATAGCAATACTTCCTGCTGTCATTCTCTTTCTTGCCTGTTGTCAAAAGATATGCTACCAGGATGTGCTATCAGCCATACCAGGCCTGCCATTTTTGAAAAGTGTTTGACCTTAGGACAACATACTTAGATTTAATGATTGAAATGCAGGTCAAGCCTTCATATTTTCAGTCAGCTTAGGCATTTGGATTGAACACTACCAGAATTAGCAATTTAGAGTGGGAAACATTGTGGTATGTGTTCCAACACAAATTTTTAAATACAAGTATATATCCAGTATATCTCCGAACACTTAATTCAGGGTTTTTATTTTTACTGTTTTTTTCTACCTCTTTTCAAATGATTTCTGTCAATTTTTATAGCCAGTTTATGAATATAGAGAAAATGGGACCTATTCAGGAATCAAAATTGCTTTTAAATGAATGTATGCAATTACTCAGCAGTTACTCAGCAGTTTTAAAAAAGGATTTATACCTTGGAATAGCCCAGCCAGAGGATTCCTAGTAAGAATAAAGTGAGATAGAACAGATTTATCATGAGAAATTATTGTTCACATTTCTATGCATAGCATACATGATTATAAACTGTGCTAATTAAGTATGCTTTTTATGAATGACAAAAGCACTAAAGCCAGACAAACTGTAGGCTATTAAATAAATTAATTCACAAGAATCATAGTGCTAGGCCGGGCGCGGTGGCTCACGCCTGTAATCCTGGCACTCTGGGAGGCCGAGGCGGGTGGATTGCTCAAGGTCAGGAGTTCGAGACTAGCCTGAGCGAGACCCCGTCTCTACTAAAAATGGAAAGACATTATATGGACAACTAAAAAAAATCTGTATAGAAAAAATTAGCCGGGCATAGTGGCGCATGCCTGTAGTCCCAGCTACTCGGGAGGCTGAGGCAGTAGGATCGCTTAAGCCGAGGAGTCTGAGGTTGCTGTGAGCTAAGCTGACGCCACGGCACTCACTCTAGCCTGGGCAACAAAGTGAGACTCTGTCTCAACAAAAAAAAAAAAAAAAAAAAAAAAAAAGAATCATAGTGCTTCTTTAGTATATATCATGCTATTATATAGTACATTTGAACAACTTTGCTAATTTTTCGTGTACTTTTTCATGCTGTTTTCTAAATTCCATTATTTTTCTTTGACTCATGAGTTATATAGGAATATATTTTAAATTTTTAAACAAATGAGAATTTGTAATTATTGATTTCTAGTATAATTGTATTGGGGTCAGAGAAAGTGACTCCAATATTTGAAATTTGTTAAAACTTCCATTTGTGACAAGTATTTGGTCAATTTATGTGAACGTTCCATTTATAAAACCACTATTTAGTGGATTTGTCTTTACTTCTAATAATCCTTTTAATTTTTGCTTTTATTATGTTTTGAGGCTATTTTACTACTTTCATAAAAGTTTAGAATTTTCATATTCTAGGTAACTTTCTTCTTTTTATTATGTAATGACCTTTTGTATCTATAATAATGTTAAAAGAAACTCAAGGTTTGCAAAACCCAGCTTCAGTGCTATATTTATTCTTTGAGTTCCAGTTCTCTTTTCTTTTTTTGCCTATCGTCAATTCTGAACTGCTGACTTAATGATACAATTAAAGAAAATGTTTTTGGTATTTTAACTACTATGTTTATTACTTTTTAGCAGAAGCTTTGGTGAGTTTATTCACTCTAACATACTGCTTGATATGGAAGTCTGTTACTTTTATTTTTAAATTTGCGTATAATCAAGATCGTTCATGAATATTTTTATATGTTTACAAGTTCAGACTTTGAAGAATAAATTAAATTAGAGCCATATGGAATGAACTTTAAAATAAGTTCAAAATTTTACTTAAACTTCTGACATTGTTCTTGCTTGGTATTGAGGATCTATTGACCAATACTATAGGAGATTTAAGCATAGGGGAGGCATTCTAAAAGTTATTGAAACAATAGGAATTTTTTTTTTTTTGGAATCACTTATGTGTTTTAAGTATCTACCCTCAAAGCTGTTATTTTTTCATTAATTAACTTTGCATTCTCAGAATCATTGCAGATATAATTAACATGTAAGATAAAATTCATAAGCATGAAACTAATTATGGCTGATAGTGATGAGGATTTATGAAAGCAATTAAATAAAGCATTTTACTTTTTGACTCCTACTAAACTAGATGTAGTCAGCAACTGCCTATTCAAAAAGGATAAAAGGACATATGTTAATATGTACTATAATTCATAATGTATTATCTTTTATGAGGCTACTGTGGATATATGGTTTGATTTTATGCCAGACTTCCTAAGGCAGTGACTTCTTTCCTTTCCTAAGCATGAGAATAAGGATGATACTACTTAGCAAGTTGTTATAGATGCTTTCATAGGAATATTAATGAGACAATATAGTGTAATATTTATAATAAGACCTGAAGTCAAATTACCTAGGTTTGCTTATTTAACAGTGTAATCTTAAGCAGGTTACTTAAAGCCCTGCCCTTCAATTTCTTCACTGTAAAAATAATAGTACTTTAAATAAATCAGCAGTCCCCAACCTTTTTGGCACCAGGGACCGGTTTCATGGAAGACAGTTTTTCCATGGACCAGGGGTTGGGGGATAGTTTCGGGATGATTCTAGTGCATTACATTTATTGTGCAATCAAACCTCTCTTCTAATAATAATCTGTATTTGCAGCTGCTCCCCAGTGCTAGCGCCTCAGCTCCACCTCAGATCACCAGGCATTAGATTCTCATAAGAAGTGCACAACCTAGATCCCTCACATGCGCAATTTACAGTAGGGTTCACACTCCTGTGAGAATCTAATGCTGCCACTGATCTGACAGGAGGCGGAGCTTATGGGGAGCTGCTGTAAATACAGATGAAGCTTTGCTTGCTCACCCACCACTCACTTCCTGCTACCACTCACTTCCTGCTATGTGGCCTGGTTCCTAACAGGCCACAGACCAGTACCAGTCCATGGCCCAGGGGTTGAGGACCACAGAAATAAATCACTTAGAAGATATCTAGCCCTAAAATAGGAAGCAGTTAAATAATGTTTGCTCTTGTTTTCCCCCTAAGAATAATTATTAGGCTGTACATTGATTTAGATTGGGAAAAATGTCAAATCATATACATTTTTGAAAGCTGTAATATTAATAGGTATGTGTATATTACATATGGCTGTGTCACATGTACAGCATCCATGACACTTAAATTCTTCTATTTCCTAGAGACGAGCAAAAACAGCCTCTGGCTACATGGGATATCCTCATGGACTCAATAATCAGTGATCTTGATCATCTGTAAGAATTTTCCTGTAGTCATGAATATGGCAGTTCCTTTACTGTAGGAGTGGTGGTGGTGGTTATGTTAGTAGTGGTTGTAGGATTGTGGTAGTGTGTCATAGTAGCAACAGAGGCTAATGCTTATAGGTAACATTTATTGAATGCTTATGTGGTACTGGGTCCTCTTCTAGGTATCACACACGTATTATTATTTTATCCTCACAGTAACCAATGAAGTAGTTGCTATTATTATCTCAATAATTATTTTTTGAATAAAGAAATGATTGGACATCTTATTTTACAGATGAGAAAATTAAGACACCGAGGGTTATATGAGGTCACACAGCTAGTAATTGGTAGAACCAAAATTTGAACACAGTCTAATTACAAAACATGTAAATACAAATGTGATTCTGCCAAGGTGTTTTTGGCTTAGGGAGATGACATTTCAGTTAGCACCTGAGCTTGCACCTTGCTCTAGCTAGGTGTTCTTGGCTAGTGTGAAGCAAACCATTTTAAGCCAATGGAAGCTATCTGTCCATGGTTTCCACTGAGTTGTCTTAGAATTCTATTTTATTCCTAGCTTTAGCTATTTATTGTTATACCCTGTTACCTAGGGAAGTAGGAGTAAAGAGAGATGTGTATGTGCTTGGGACAATATATTTATACACACATACACACACACACACACACACACACACACAAATGCCACTTCCAGCCCTGCTGATGCCTCAGACCCACTCCCTGGATTTTGCCTCCTCAACTGCTTTCTGTCCCTATTCCAACAATCTCTGTTGAGTAATGGTTTATATTACTTTAGTTCCCTACTTTGAGCCAATCCTGATTTCTCTTTGTGCCCAAAACAAGCCCCTGAAAAAGGTTATATAAGTGGCAACAAGAGAAATATGTCAGAAAAGAAAGAAACAAAAGAACAATAATTCAGTCAGTAACTTTATTAATAAACTGATATTGACTTTTCTATTTTGCCTTATTTGTATTCTAACTCAAAAATTACTTCACTCATCTAAGCTGGGTAAGAGTAGTTTTATGTAGTGACTTTCAGTTCTCACTTGACCTGTCATGTGCACATGGATACAACTGCTGGCCACAGCGACAAGTGTGGAGCATTCTTCCGCCTGCACTTCCTAGGCTCTTTAGCCCCCATTGAGCTGCGAACAGTGGCTGAGGACAAAA
This sequence comes from Eulemur rufifrons, assembly GCF_041146395.1. NCBI lineage: Eukaryota > Metazoa > Chordata > Mammalia > Primates > Lemuridae > Eulemur > Eulemur rufifrons. Next base: position 76,283,355 of record NC_090985.1, read on the forward strand.
GCTGTATACACTGTACAAACAGAGCACCAAAGCAGCAGTACACTGAGTCATTCTTCGCTCTGTGTGAGAACTGAGGGGGACTCTATTCATTTCCTTTGTGCTGGTGTCTGTCAACAGCGCTGTTTGAGGCAAGGCCTATTGTGCTGGCCAGTGTTTCTTATTGACCTAAGTCTGTGCCTGCTATGTTCCCAGGGTCGAAGTTGCGAGTGAGAGAATGTTTGGAAAGGGGTAATCATAGGCTAAATGCATTTTGCTGCATTGTCATCTGACCTATTAAATCTAAACTGTGGTCTACGTTAATGCAAACAGGTAATTATATAGTCACAGCTGCAGCTATTGACATCTGGTTACCGCCCCCATGGAAAAAAATGTGTTTTTTTTGTCCTGTGTTTAGGTTCGTATATGCTGGACTTTAATGATTTTTAACTGAAAATAGATCATGGATTAGGAAGACTGGATGATCAACAAGGTGGATACTTTAAAATAGCCTCTGCCACAGATGTTTGCTTATGTTTTTCTTCGATAACAGTGCTTTTCTATGACTCCAGCTTGAATAATCTTGATTCAGTTTTAGCTTTTAAGTAATGTAAGGTAAAGATAATTTTATGTTTCTGTCCTGTACAATCACATCATCATACTAAGTCACTTTGAAAGGGCTGCCTCTCATAACTTAATTTTGTTTGCTTGCCTAAGGGTTTTATCCATTGTGTTTCATTGCCATGCTCTCCCAGTGCAGGACGGCATTTGCGAGAGGTCTGCACTCCCCAGTCATGGCAAGTATATCACAGTGAATTGAAGCTTATGGCTATCAATTATGTTAATAAAGTCTATCCTGTCTAGTTTCTTTCAGTAGTCCAAGGAACAAAAGTTGTGAATAAAATAGTCCTAGTACATCATATCCTCCACGTCCTATGGAGAACTATTTTTATATTAGTAAAAGGAAAAATGTTTAGAAATCTGTTCCAACTAACCATGAAAATCCTTTTACCACTTGAGCACTCTCTATTTTCATTCACCTTCACAATTCAGTATTTAACAATATTTATTAAAAACTTAGTAGGTGATGGATTCTGTGCTAGTTATTGAAGTACAATTTAAAAATAAATACCTGTTGCATTGCATTTTCTAATTCATGCAGTCACTAGTGTATAAAGTATATCATGGTGAACTGATAGAGGATGTAGAGGAAAAGTTTTAAGACCTTGTAACTTGAAGATTTTGTAATGTTTTGACACTTTCTGTCTCTTGAATGTTTGAATGTAATGTCTCTTCAAGTAGATAATTGCAAATCCCATTGGGACCTTAATAAGAAATTCAGGATGATTACTGACCTGGGTTATCCTGCCTTTTGAACCAGAGTTCTGGAAGCAGGGCTCAGCTCATGCCCTTTGCCTTGCACTTCTCAGAGTGAGCTAGGGCTGGTTGCACTGGGCTCTTGGAACGTGTGGTGATTATTCAAAGGATGGCAATGCAGCATCACCACCTGCATCCTAGGTGCTGGAGATACAATGATGAATAATATAAAACTTTCTCCCTCCGGAAACTCAGGTTAAATGCCTTTTTTTTTCTTTTTAACCATCTTCACTACAAGCACAATTCTGAAAAAAATGGCATAGTGATTGAATTTAATACAATAAATAACATGTTAAAAAATTAAATGCTAAATATGTTCTGCTTTTGAAAGTGTGGATCAGTAATGAAGAACTATTCCTTCCACTTTAAAAATAATATTTCACATTAATGTTTCTAAGTAAATTTGGCATCTTCTACGTGGAACAGTATATGGAATTAATATTTACTCAGCATGCTAGTCACTATTTTAATCCTTAGAGATGAAAACTATTTTCAAATTCTTCTAGGGAAAATTTTTTTTTACAAAAATATCTTCTTTCATTTTTCAGTGCTGTTGTTTCATATACAGAATTATTTTGACAGATACCAAGTGTAGTCACTTCAAAAGGCTTTTCATATTTGTAAGAAATAAGAAACCATATGCCATCTTGCAGAAGCCCTGATTTGGAAAGAACATGGCTCTTGGCCAGCAATTAATTAAGCCACTCTTTTGTTTTGGCCATACTGTGGTGGTGTATAAGTGTGAAATTTTCTGTCTTCACCAGATAGGAATATTCCTGTGTATCCACGATAGTTTTAGGGAAAGCAGTCAATTTTGATGTTATTTTCCTACAGAGTAATAGGAGTTGTAAGTACAAGCAATTGAAGCACAAGAAGAATGGAGAAAAAAAACTATTGGGATAAAATGAGAGTATGAATTTGACACTTAGATAGCTGAAAAGTGATTCCTATCACTTTGGTCCATTGAAAATTGCATCAGTGTTAACAGGAAGTTGGAAGCTGAACATCTGTAGCAGGTGTCTGTTGTTAGGGAATATAGAATGAGAAAAGATTACTTAATTATGTGCTGTGTATAGTGGGATACCCTATTCTCAAAAAGAGAAAATAATTAGCCTGACTAATCGATTTCCTGCATATCTCCTGAATTCCAGTTTAGATAATCTTAAATTATCTTCAAATAGAGATCTTCTGTGATATCAGATTATGGCTCAATTAGGTTACTCAGTGTTCTCTCATCATGCAACTTCACTTGCTTCTCATTAGAGTAGAATTAACTTTTTATTCAGGATATAGTAGTTAAACAGAGTTATGGGCCTTGGGTCTAAAGATTGCAATCAGGGAAGGCTGGTCTCAACAGAGAGCTTCCTTTCACCCATTTTGACCATTGTCACTGCTTCCCCTCATTCATCCTCATTGCTGTTGATCTTAGCAAGAAACCCAGAGACACTATTGCCTTGCTTACAAATAAGGTTTTATGTTTGATCTTTTCATTTTGTAAAAGATAAAGCACCTAAATCTTAAAAGGGTGCTTTCTTTTTTTAATGAACAGCAGTGGCTCTGGGAATTTCAAAAGCTCTATAATGTTTTGTTCATATGGTAAAAAGGATTCACAACAGACATTGTGATCCAAATACTTGTTTTCTTTTTCTTTTAATGGAAAATTATTTCCCTAAGATTAAGCATGATTAAAATTCTTTTGCACTTTTCTCCAAACCCTAACTAATAAAACCAAACCACACATATATTTTGGAGGATTTCCTGAATGCTAGCCTTAGCAATCGAATCGAGCTTCTCTTTCTTTACAGTAAGTACGTGTAAGTGCTAGCCTGTGAGTACCTGCACGTGCCCATCTGCACTCGCCCTGCTGTACATTGGGACAGTCTGGTACATATCTTTATCTTTGGGAAAAGTGAAAACATATGGAAGTGCTTTGCACATAATTGTAGGTGGGTGCACAGAGGGTTAACCATCCAGTATTCTCAGTGGCTTAATTAGGCTCTGGCGCAGAGCCAGGATCAGTAGAAAATGGGTCTGCCTGGGACAACCGCAGAAACCAGTGTGTTTCAGCATCTTGGCAAGGTCTAGAGCCTTCAGCAGCAGTCTGTGCTTGTGCCTACCTGTTGTGGGAAAGTGAGAGGCTGTCCAGACAAGGGACAAAGCAGCCAGGCATTTTCCCATCCAGCTTTTCTATTGTATTTGTCTCTTTAAAAAAAGGAGGCAAGAGTACCTGTCATCAAGCACGACTTCTGTAGTGATTCACTGCACAGTGCTTTGCTTCATTCAGGAGGGACTCCCTTAAGCCCACTGAGGAAAGCCCTGTGGTCTCTCTGAGACTGCACTGTGTAGAAAGCAGTCTTCTCTGTAAAGGGTGTTGTCAGGATTTGAGGTTTGGGAATGATCCATGGGAGATTTGGCTGTATTAAGAAGTTTCAATCAGTCAATGTTTAGCCTCTGTGCTTTTTCAAAAAAGGGAAAGTACTATATTGTATTAGTGCTTTATTGATAAAATTAATATTGGCTCATGAGATTATGACCTTTTGAAATAAAACATTGTTATAAATGTATTATTTTTTAAAACATACATACTGGTTTTGTGAAGTATACAAATCTGAAAGGCTTAGGATTGTAACCTAATATTTTCTACTTGTCTTATTTGCTAAAATAAATATATTTGCTGTTCGGATGGTTCATAACTCAGGTTTTTAGAACTAAGACTTCTATGGTAATCTTTCTTTCATACCAAAAACTGATGTCATAAATGTGCTTGAATTTCTATTTACTGAACAGTTTTTCTGTGTAAAAGTATTTCAGATAGGGGAAACCATTTTACATCAGAAACCTCGTTTTTTCTCTTGTATTTAAAGTAGTAGTGTTTAATCTTTCAGAATGAAATCCAACTTTTAAAAACTGTATATATACACAACAAAAATATAACATAAAATCTTTCAGTTCTTAGAAAAAGCTTCATCATAGTCTTTTTATTTAGAAAAGCCAATTTTTCTATAACTATTAAAAATAGGTAGAATACCTCTCTGGGAATAACAATTTGAATTTTTTTTCATATTTTATAGCCTTTGTATAACAAAGATCTCCAGCCCTGAGCTTGTCTGACCTGTTCTTTGAAGCACTACTTAATATAGCACTACTTCACTTCCATAAGAAAATTAATAACAGTATTTTAGAGCTGATTTACAGCTACAATTAAAGTCAGTTAACAATAGGATGTCATTAGTTCAGTAATCTTTGCTGCAGTTAAAATAATATAGATCTTGTACACTGTAATGCTTTATAAGCTCACCATATGAGAGAGGGAAGAATTTCATTTTAAAATCTGTTGTGTAGTTCTAGCTGCATATATATATTGAACTCCTTTATTTTGTCACTCATTTAGAGACAATATTGTATTATTTATTTAACTCATGTATGCCTCCAAAACTAGATTGTAACACCATGTCTATGCTTAAGACAGTGTTGGTACAAGATTCAGAGTGACTTCTTATTAACTTCAGTTGTATGATTTGTTTGATTCAAGTGAGTTGAGCAAATCCAAACTAGTTTTGGTGTATTTGGGGGTTAAATATGAAACATTTCTTATAAGATCTAAGAAAAATTCACCCCGACTCTTCATACTAACAAAATGCAGTGTTTGTAGCATTGAGCACATATCACATTTGTCAGTATTTTAGTTGTGTGGACACAGTAGAATAACACGGTAATGGTCATTCACTAAATCAATTTTATCTTGATATATGCCTATTGGCAAAGTCTCAGACTTCCCTTTTTTCATTAAAGAAAAACTCAGCAAAATTGATTAGTGACTCTTTTTTCTTAGTAAATATCTTTTAAAAATTGTTGATGTACCAAATAAGATCCAAAATAAAAATTATTTTTTAGGTTGGGAGTAGTGGCTCATGCCTGTAATCCTGGCACTTTGGGAGGTCAGGGTGGGAGGATCACTTGAGGCCAGGCATTCAAGACAAGTCTTGGCAACAGTGAGATGCCATCTCTACAAAAAATAAAAAAAATTAGCTGTGGTGGCATGTACCTGTAGTCCCAGCTACTTGGGAGGCCAAAGCAGGAGGATCACTTGATCCCAGGAGTTTGAGGTTGCAGTGAGCTACAGTGACACCACTGCACTCTACTCTGGGCAACAGAGCAAAATCCTGTCTCAAAAAAAAAAAAAAAAAAAAAAAGTATTTTTTAAATAGCCCTGAGTTCCTCTGTATCTCAGCATTTTCTCCTTCACTCAGGAATCCCATTTCATAGTATTCTATCCATTTAGGGGAGATTTTCAAAAGTGATAACATGTTTTTCTTCTAGCCCTTACTTTTGAAAACATTGTAAAAGCTGAAGAAGTTGTAACACAACATGGATGAACCCAGAAAACATTATGCCAAATGAAAGAAGCCAGTCACAAAAGACCATATATGATTCGTTTTATATGAAATGTATGGAATAGAATGATCCATAGAGACAAAGTCGACTAATAATCGCCAGGGGTTAGGAGTGGGGTGATGGAGAGTAACTGCTAATGGGTATAGGGTTTTTGGGGTAATGAAAATGTTTTAAAATTGGATTGTGGTAAAAGCTGCACAACTCAGAATATACTAAAAATCACTGAATTGTACCCTTTAAATGGGTAAATTTTATGATATGTGAATTATATCTCAATAAAACTGTTAAAGGAGTTTTAGTAATGGGAAATATTATAGATTTTTAAAAAAGTATTAATATTTTATGCTTATAGTTAATCTCTCCCAATGTATCCCACTTTAGTGTAGTAAATATAAGTTATATGTGGACTAAATCATTAGCTTAGCTTCATTTTAGTAGCTTATAATAATACCCACACTGTAACATGTCAATCTGTATAGCCCTAAAAGATGATTGTTTAAAAGACATTTGTATGTTCTTGAACCACATTATCAGCAGAGTTAAAATGCATTTATTCAGCAAAGATTTGTGGGTGTTTTAGTATATACCAGGTACTGTCTCATATGTTAAGCATGCAGAGATGACCAGATTATAGTTCCTGTCCCCTGGAGTCTCACCATTAGTAGGGTAGACAGACAAAAACAAAAGCACACCAAAAATGGGGCCATATGATACATGATATCATAAAGGTCTGACCATTTTTTTTTTATTTCATCTTATTGTTATGGGGGATACAGAATTGCAGGTTACATACATTGCCCATGTACCGCCTGTCCCCTCAAGTCAGAGCTCCAGGCGTGTCCATTCCCCAGGTAGTGCGCGTTGCACCCATCATGTAGGTATATGTCCCTCCCTTCCCCACCCCCCCTTCCCTTGTCAGCACCTTCAAGTGTTACCATTCCCCAAACGGTGTGCAATGCACTCATTGTGTAGGCATACCCTCATCCCCTCCTCCCCCACCTCAGTCTGATATCCGATTGGTGTCGTTCCTAGATGTGTATTTAGGTGATGATCAGGGAAACCAATTTTCTGGTGAGTACATGTGATGCTTGTTTTTCCATTCTTGGGATACTTCACTTAATATAATGGGTTCCAACTCTCTCCAGGAGAACCATAGAGATGTCATATCTTCATTATTCCTTATAGCTGAGTAATATTCCATGGTATACATATACCACAGCTTACTAATCTAATCATGTATTGATGGGCATTTGGGTTGTTTCCACATCTTTGCGATTGTGAATTGTGCTGCTATAAACATTCGAGTACACGTGTCTTTGTTACAGAATGACCTTTTTTCCTTTGGGTGTATGCCCAGTAATGGGATTGCTGGGTCAAATGGCAGGTCTACTTGAATCTGTTTAAGATACCTCCATAATGCTTTCCACAGGGGTTGCACTAGTTTGCAGTCCCACCAGCAGTGTATTGGTGTTCCTGTCTCTCCACACCCACGCCAACATGTGTTGTTTTGGGTTTTTTTGATAAAGGCCATTCTCATTGGGGTTAAGTGATATCTCATTGTGGTTTTGATTTGCATTTCCCTGATGATTAGGGATGTTGAGCATTTTTTGATGTTTGTTAGCCATTCTTATATCTTCTTTTGAGAAGTTTCTATTCATGTCATTTGCCCACTTTTTGATAGGGTTGCTTGATTTTTTCTTGCTGATTTTCCTGAGTTCTAAATAGATTCTTGTTATCAGTCCTTTATCTGATGTATAGTATGCAAAAATTTTTTCCCATTCCGTAGGTGGTCTGTTTATTCTCTGGACTGTTTCTTTGGCTGTGCAGAAGCTTTTTAATTTAATCATGTCCCATTCATTTATTTTTGTTGCTGCTGTGATGGCCTTAGGGGTCTTCTTCATAAATTCTTTGCCTAGGCCAATGTCTGTAAGAGTCTTTGCTACATTTTCTTCTAGAATTCTGATTGTATCACGCCTAAGGTTTAAGTCTGTTATCCACGGTGATTTGATTTTTGTGAGAGGTGAAAGCTGTGGGTCCTGTTTCAGTCTTCTACAAGTGGCTAACCAATTCTCCCAGCACCATTTATTGAATAGGGATTCTTGTCCCCAGAGTATATTCTTTCCTGCTTTGTCAAAAATTAGGTGACTATATGAGGATGGTTCTATATTTGGATTTTCTGTTGTGTTCCACTGGTCTGTGGGTCTGACCATTTTTTAAATAGCAGTCCAGATGTCGGGGGATGGGGAAAGTAAGTACAGTGCTCTACCTCAGAATATTAGGTAGATTCTTCTAGAAGAATCTTCTAGAATGGGACTTATGGTCTGAGTTTGAAAAAAAAGAGAATGTACCAGAAAGATGAAGGCTTTCTAAGCAAAGAGAATGAATAGGCTATACCAAGGAACAAGGGCAAAGGAAGAGCAAACAAAACAAGCATAGACTGTTGAAGAACTCCAGGTGGCTCAGGTCACTGCATAGGGTGGGAGCAACAGCAGGAGAAACGCCGAACTCTGAGAGAACTGTTCCTTCATTATTTAATCTCATTAATGTATGATCACTATGATCACCCAATGTAGATGCAGAGAAGGAATTAAGAGATATTTAGTCCAGCCTTTCATTTTTTAGACATGGAAACTAATGTCCAGAAAACTGCGTCCAAAAGGCTAGAATTCTTGAGTCCCATTCCAACAGCTTTGTTGCTGTATTGCTTGCCTTTGAAAAATCCAAGCCTGAAGGGTTTAGTAGCACTCAATAAATGTTAGCTATTCTTAATTTTCAGAAACATTTCTAAAACTGTGCAGTGATAATTAAGAAGTACTGAAAAACTGTCACCTTTACCCACAGAATGTCAACCATACACAGAGAACAACTGTTCCAACCAAAACCTTTGTTTTGAAATTTGATTAGAATCATAGATTTATGAACTATGTGATTGTTTTGTTTTAAGTCACTAAATTTGGAGTTGTTTCTTATATAGCAATAGATAACTGGCACAGATTTTATTACGTGAAAGTGGAATACTGCTATAAAAATAAACTAAATATGTGACATTGGCTTCCATCCAGGCTTGAAGGGTACTGAGGAGACTGTTAGTGTGGACTTAAGTGTTATTGGAAGCTGAAAGAAAGGCTATTCTTATTATATAGTGGAGGAAAGCTTGGCAACATCCTCACCTGCAATAATACGGAAAATAGAAACTATACCTAATGAATCAGAGGATCTAGCTAAGAAGATTTCCAGGCAGAGGTTAAAGGTACTTACCTGGCTTCTTCTACCTGCTTAAATAAAATGAGGAGAGAAGAGAAATGGGCTAACACAAGATGTTAAATATAAAGCAGCCAGGACTTGCTGGGTTCAAAAATAAATTTATTTCCTCATTCTTGGCCAGGCATGGTAGCTCATGCCTATAATCCTAGCATTTTGGGAAGCCGAGGTGGGAGGATCGCTTCAGGCCAATAGTACGAGACCAACCTGAACAACATAGCAAGGCCCCATCTCTATGAAAAATAGAAAAATTAGCTGAATAGGGTAGCACATGCCTATAGTCCCAGCTACTCGGAAGGCTGAGGCAGGAAGATTGCTTGAGCCCAGGAGTTTGAGGTTGCAGTGAACTATGATGACACTATTACACTCTAGCCAGAGCATCAGAGTGAGACCCCGTCTCAAATATATATATAAATATTTTTCTTCTTCTTCTTCTTCTTCTTCTTCTCAGCCTAGAATCATCATTCCAGATGGCAGATGATTCTAAAATTAGGCAACAGCTTGTGGACAAAGATAAAATGCAAGGGTGCAGTGAGGAAAACATGGTCTACAGATGAAGTCAAGACCCTGGAATGACTTAAAGTGGTGCCTTATAGACCCTTTGTCAAGACCTCAGAATGACTTAAAGTGGTGCCTCATAGGCTCTTTCAAACAGACAAAAGGCCCTCTGAAGATCTTAAGGGTGTGCCTCAGATATTTTTTCATTAGATAGAGCTTTCAATATTCATAAAGGTATTATTCTACAGCAGATTAAAAGGTAGAGAAGGAGGAGAAGGGTTTATCTCAATAAGATTTGTGGATGTGATTTTGGTTTAATTCTAATATGATTCATACAAAGCCCACAAAGTTTTCTAGTGGAAGAAACACTGCCAGCTGTACTAAAAGGGATAGAAACATTCTCAAATGAAGAGGTATTTGAACCCCTGGATTTCGATGGGGAAGAAACAGACAGAAAACTACTACTTACTTGAAAATTCAGGCTACATTTTATGGAAAATGAAGAGAAGTTCAGAGGATGGAACCAAGAACCAGAGGACAGAAAAAAGCCCCAGGGTATCATTCTCAGACTGTAGGACTAAGCCCTAATCAAGCAACTGGTAAGACTGGCTGGATTTCAGAGTTGTTATGGGACACAATCTACTATGTGCCTTCTGTTTCCTCCTTTTTGGAACAGAGAGTCTGTAGCAATTATCCTGTACCTGTCCCAGCATTGTATGTTTGCAGGAGGATGTGTATAGAGGCATATAATTTATTTTTTAGTTTATAGCTTTTGATATCAAGAGGAATGGTACTCCATGATCTGTTCCCATGGAACCATTTTCAAGGAGCCTTATCTGTACCTGGAGTTTATTTAGATCAGGTATCCCCAACCTTTTTGGCACCAGGAACTAATGTCATGGAAGAAAACTTTTCCATGGACCAGGGGTTGGGAGATGGTTTCAGATGGATTCAAGTGCATTAAATTTATTGTGCAGTCAAACCTCTCTGCTAATGATAATCTGTATTTGCAGCCACTTCCCAGTGCTAGTGTTACCACCTCAGCTCCACTTCAGATCACCTTAGATTCTCATAAGGAGTGCGCAGCCTAGATCCCTCACATGTGCAGTTTACAGTAGAGTTCCGGCTCCTGTGAGAATCGAATGCTGCTACTGATCTGACAGGAGGCGGAGCTTATACGGTGATGTGAGCAATGGGGAGTGGCTGTGAATACAAAGTTTTGCTTGCTTGCCTGCTGCTCACCTCCTGCTGTGTGGCCCAGTTCCTAACAGGCCAACGACTGACACAGGGCTGCAGCTGGGGGTTGGGAACCACAGATTTAGATGATGAGACCTTGAGCCTTAGCTTGATGCTGTAATAAATGAGACTTTGTGGGGATCCTGGGAGAAGGGAATGAACATATTAATATTTTGCTTATGAGAAGAATGTAAATAATTTGTGAGAGGCAGGATCAGACTGTGGTGATTTTAAAACATGTCTACAAATCCTTTTGATGCTCCTCCCATCTAGAAGTGGAGTCTAATTCCCTTCCTTTTGGATATAAGCTTGCTTCATTCACTCACTTTTAACACATAAGAATGTGGTGGAAGTACCTGAGAAAGTGACATGATTTCTGAGCTAGGATTATAAAGCAATACAGCTTCTGTCTTGCTCTTTCTGTTCTGGAATTAACCACCAAGGTATGAGGAAGCCCAGACCACATGGAGAGGCCAAATGTAGGAAGTCTCAGGCCCAGCTGAGACCCCAGTTAACATCCAGTATCACCTGCCATGTTTGTGTCTGAGGAAGCCTTAGCAACTAACTGCAACCATGGGAAAAACCCTGAGTGAGAACCACTTGGTATTAATAGTTTTGTTTTCATAAATTACTTGGTTGGAGTAGTTATTAGTTTTGTTTTGTTTGGCAGTTCATCTTTTTTTTTCTTTTTAAAATCTTTTAATTGAAGAATATTATACATACAAAAAAGTACACCAATCCTAAGTATGCAGTTCAGTAAATTATCCCAATGTGAATGCCCATGTGTAACCACCACCCACCTCAAGAAACAGGAAATAAATGATTTAATACTTGTACCTCTGATGCCCGCCATGAGCCCCCTCCCAATCACTATTTCTTTTCTTCTTTGCAGAGATCATCCCTATCCTGACATCTAATACCATAGATTAATTTTGCCATATTGCAGTAGTATATTCATTTTTGTCACTGGATGGTATTCCATTGTATCTTTGGGTTATTTTTTATTTTGATTATTATTGCTGTTCTTGTACCTGCCTTTTGGTGTATCTGTACACATTTCCATGAGTGTATGTGTGTATATATATGTATAATTGCTGGGTATGTATATATATGCATAATTGCTGGGTCAAAGGGTATATGTATGTTTAGAAGATAATGCCAGACAGTTTTCCAGAGAAGCTATAGGGGTTATACTTCTCCCCAGGAGTGAGTGAGAGTTCCAGTTACTTCGTATAGTTGTTATTATCAGTCTTTAAGTACTCCCATTCTGGTGGGGTGTTATGTTGTTATGGTTTTAATTTGCATTTCCTTGAGGTTGAGAACTTTCCATATGTTTACTGGCCATTTTTTATGTATATGCCTACTTACAGAAAAGTGTTGTCATTGCCTATTTTTCCATAGGATTTTCTTTTTTTAAAAAAAAGATTAATTCGTAGGATTTCTTTATATTAATATATTCTGGATAGCAGCCCTTTGTTGGTTACATATGTTGTAAGTATTTTCTTCCACTCTATGGCTTGTCTTTTCACTTTTCTAATGGCATCTTGATGAGCAGAAGTGTAGTAGCTTAATGTATTCATCTTTTTTTATGTAGTACTTTTTTGTGTTCAGTTCTAGAACTCTTTCCTTACTCTGAAGTTATAGGACATGGTCTTATATCTTCCAGAAGTTTTATTGTTTAACCATTTATATTCAGCTCTAAAATCTACCTGGAATTGATTTTAGTATATGGCATGAAGTGGAAGTCAAATTTCACTTTTTTATATTGTTATCCAGTTAATTTAGCACAATTTATGAAAAAGACTGTCCTTTTCCTTGTGCTTTGCAGTGCTGTGTTTTTCAGAAATTAAATGCCTATAGATGAGTGGCTCTGTTTCTGGTATCTCTATTCTGTACCATTGTTTTGTTTATATGTCCTTGGTCCAATACCACTTTATCTTAAATATTATAGTTTTATTGGTTGAAACTTACATTATGGCCAAGCATGTGGTCAGCTTGGGTAAATGTTTCCTGTACATTTGAAAAATAAATGTGTGTTCTTCACATGTTGGGTGTGGTATCTTGTATATACCAGTATGCAGTATTGTTAATTGTTGTGTTCAGGTGTTGAAATCCTCAAAAACCTATTATTTTTTGGCTGCTTGTTATGTTCGTTGCTGATAAAATATCCCAGTTGGTTTGCATATTTGGTCATTTCTCCTTTTAGTTCTGTCAGGTTTTGCTTTATATATTTTGAGATTACTAACATATTACTAGGTGCCTAAAAATTTAGAATGATTTTATCTTCCTGGTGAATTGGTTCATTTGTCATTATGAAATGTTCCTTTTTAACTCTACTAATGCTTCATGCCTTGAAGTTTTGTCTCTTATTAATATGACTATACCAACTTTATTTTAGTTAGTGCTCAAGTAGTATAGCTTTGCTAATCCATTTATTTTCAATCTTTCTGTGTCTTATATTTATTTAAAGTGTGACTCTCATAAATAGCATTTATTCGAGCTTTGTTTGCCAATCTTTGACTTTTAATTGGAGTACTTAGTCCTTTTACATTTCATATAATTACTGATATATTTGTGTTTAAGTCAACATCTTACTATTTGCTTTTTTCCCCTTCTTTTCTGTTTTTAAATATGCTCAACAAAGAAAGGAGCCAAATTCTTAGCAACCTAGGACTTTCATTTAACCAGAGGGCCCCATCCTCTAAGGTTTTTATATAATCAAGGTTTTGCTATATGTATCTTCCTACTGTATTTTCAAGAAAGTAAAGTACACACACACACACAAAATACATACAAATATATACATACACACAGAAACACACACGTTTTACTTTAATTAGAATCAAATGTAGCAAAAGATATGGAGCAAAAAGGAAAGGGCCTTCTGTGCAGATCTCTAGCCAAGGGAAAATCCAGCTGAGGTACTACTATAAGGAAAGCTGGCAGTCATGAAAGGTTCAAACCTTAATCAAAGTTTTAGGTAGTGAACTTGGTCCCCATGAGACCAAGTTCCCTGAGTCTGTGCTCCTGAGTCCCTTAAGGTACCTGGAATCAATATTCAGCCCCAATGAATGCCCAGCATAGATTGGAGGATTTAAGGTTTCCGTTCACAAAATAGAAAAGTTGGTGTTACTATCTGTATCAGTCTGTTCACCAGAGAAACAGAGCCCAAAGAACTATAGCTCCAGCTATAGATAACCAATTTTAAGTCATTAGTTTACACAATTATGGGGCTGGCAAGTCTGAAATATGCAGGGCAGGCTGAAAACTCAAGCAGGAATGGATGCTACAGTTTTGAGGCAGAATTTCTTCTTCAGGAAACCTCAGTTTTTGCTCTTAATGCCTTCAACTGATTAGATGAGGCCCACTCAACATTATTTAGGGTTATTGTAAATTGTAGATATTAGCACCATCTACAAAATAATTTCACAGCAACACCTAGATTAGCATTTCACAGATTAACTGGGTATTATAACCTAGCCAAGTTTATCCATAAAACTGACCATCATACATCTATAGTATCAAATGATATAAGAAGCAAACCCACAAAGAGATGTTTTTAATAGCAGTGCTGTCTGTGAATTAATAGAAATGGCCAATCCTGGGGAGATAGCAGCAAAACCTGGGAAATAGGCCCAGGGCAGGCATTGTAGGGGGTTTGTGTACTTGTAGCAGGAAGAATTCATGAGCTCACCAATTCCTTTATTCTTCATCATAAATTTCCCATCGCCATCCCCTAAGTATAAAAGGGAATGGTCAGAGAGAAACAATTAGAACTATTGCCACTGGGGAGATGTTACCCAGTACAGTACTATTGTACAAATGGCCATCACAAAATTAGAAGAAAGTATTAGTGTGTTTCTGTTTTGCTTCTCGAAGTCAATGATCTCTATTTTTATCTCTGTCAATCTCTCTCTTTCAATATATGTATGATTTGCTTTTTCTCCCTCAACCTTTGTTTTGTTTTTTTATTTCTTCAACTGTCCTTAAAGAAAATTTAAAAGTCAGTTTTGTTTCAGGTTGTACAAATAAGATCAATGACTATTAATTTTTAACTTCTGGTAAAAGGGCAAGTATAGTACTATTAACTAAGTTCTATAACTGTGACTGTAACTATCACTATGTACACCCATTTATACAGATTCAGCTCCAGATTCTGAAGAGATTCTGGTAGACCCCCCACTTCCTTTGACAGCCATGTACTAATCAAATTGAAAACTCACTATCTCCTACAGCAACAATGAGAACTGTACACACCCTTGTATCATGAAATATGCAACCAGAGTAGCATTGTATTTTTTAAAAGAGAGAGAAAACGGCTGCAGCCTGCTGAGCTCAGGCAGCTGCTGCTTGATGTCTTCCACTGTGAGAGCACCTTTCTGACAGGTTCTCAGGCTCAACTCTGAGGTCAGAACAGGATTAGGACAGGAACCCACTTTGCACTGACAGCTGCTCTGTTAGTCAGTGCGCTGACTTCAGCTCCATGGCTTCTAAAGAATGTTTAATTAATTTTCTCACTAGCAAAAGTTATCTCTGAAAATGTTATAATCTTGTGCTTTTACTGGTTTTGTTTTTTGCAAGAAATTATGATTTTTCCCAAAATCAGATGACATTTTTGTTCCTGACCTGCTCTTGGATGCTTTACCTAGCACAGATTTATCAAATTGTGAATGTTACTACCCAGTCTTCTCGTTATTATTATCCAGGAAAAGACCATTTGCTTTGCAGAACTAGGCAGCTCTCAAGAGAGGCCCAGTCGGCATATTGAACAGCTGGTTCCGTGTAGCAGAGAAGCTACCCATGGGAAATGAGGAGCTCTGTTGAGGGTGTAGCACTCTTCCCTATGATAAGGACCCTTATGGAAAGAGGTGAGAAGGACTCAGCTAGGGAGAACAGGGATGCATCTCCTGGTTTGCTTTCTATGATGGTTATTTAGCCACGTGGAGATGAGGTTCGAGCCCATTTGGGGGGCATAGATCTTGACACCAGAATGCTGTCATTAGAAGAACATTTCTGCCTCTACACGAGAACTGTCTAATTATATTCTTTTGTCATATACAGTGTGGTGATGTTTCTACTCTCAATGTATTTGTATGTTTATTGTTACTCTCCGTTTATATAGTATGCAGCTCCATGGTGAGCTTGATTTTGGAAGGTTAGGGTAGGAAGAGAGAGAAAGTAGGCTTACTAGAAACTTAGTTTTCTTTCTAAAGCCTATATTAAATCTATCATAATACATCTCAATCAATATGAATAAAATTGTTTCCATATATCTGTGATGAAGGAAACCACTGAAAATATTCTAAAAAAATTTTGGAAAGGGGTGTTATTTTAATGATTTAATTTAACATATGGGCTGTGTAATACATAAAATACACTTAGGGAAAGGGAGGTTGGGAGGCATCTCAAAGGAATGGGCATTATTTTCCAGAGTTAATAATAGGTTCTATGAAATCTGTATTACTCCTATGAAAAGTACACTATGACATGTATCCAGATACTTTCAGCATTTAGAAGGCTTTCAGCTGCAAACCCTACCTTAACTGTCTTAAATAATAAGTAAATATATTAACTCACATATCAAGGAATCTAGAGGTAGGGCAGTTGTAATTGTGTTGTGTTTAGAGCCCTGTATCCCCATCTTTGTAATTTTCTAAACTAGCCTTTCTCCTCCCCATTTGGATTTGTATTCAGGCTGGATCCCATCATGGTTGCAAGATGGCAGTAAAAATGCTAGACATTGTATCCAAAATTAACAATTTATAGATGTGGGAAAGGGGCATCTATTTCTTGTATGTATTTCCAGAAATTCTTCTGCAGATATTCCTTCATATAGTATTGGCCAGAATTACATCACATTCTGGGTTACAAAGCAGTCATTGATGGGAGTGAGACCACCATGATTAATTCAGACTTACCAAGGTCTGCCAGGGCTAGCTGCGCAATTTGCAGGGCCCAGTGCAAAATGAAAATTCAGGGCCCTAGCCAGGGCTAGGGAAGTTAATCTTCTTTTCTCATGGGCCCACCATCCCGAACCACAGTGGAGAGCAACCCAAGGGATTGCTGCCTGTGTGCCAGAATAAACGGAGATACCTATATCATGGATGGGATGAGGGGCTCCCACTGCATGGCCCACATAACACACCATGGCATGATCAGGTTGGGGCTGGAATGGCCACCCCCTTGCCTTGCACTGGGATTCTGCAGAGTGATGCCCAACCCTTAACCTGGTAGCTGAGAACCTGTCCTGAAGGGTCGGGACTACATGTGAGCCTGGATTCCAAGCCATAGGTGCATGCTTCATTGTCCCTTCATACTTCACTTATACACACAAATGCAAAGATAAAATTATTAAGAAGTTCAAGTCAGTGACCACAGAGTATTATATATACCCCAAGCACAGGGCCCTTTTGTGCATGAGGTTCTGAGTGCCTGCACTCGTCTCACACTCATTTTCTCCTTGGGCTTGGGACTGCAGCCAGCCTCCCCTGAAAAACATCATGGTGGCTTCCTGAACAAAATGGGGCTCTGTCAACAAGAAGGAAATGGAAGTGGGGGAGAGGAGTAGATATTAGGTTGGGAATCAACAATGCCTGCTATTGACACCATGACCAGAGAAAATACAGTGGTTTGGAATATGAGTCCCAAAGTGAAAGTCACAGGGCATAAGCTCTGACTTCACACTGGGAACTCCAAGATGAGTAGCAGCAGAGATTTATTCATTTGACATTGGTTAACATCTGTCCTGAAAGACATCTGAAAAGTTGGCTAGTGTGATACAAAATAAAGCCTCAAAACTCAAAATTTTACTTCAGATGGCACAAAGCATTTATTTATTAAGGTAACTATATGGGTAAAGACAAAGGTGTCACAAGAAAAGAGAGCTACTGACCAATTTGTCTTATGAACATGGATGCATAATGATACAATCCAAAAATAATTATACAAAATGATAGCAATCTAAAAATAATTTTTTTAAATGGGAAATACATCATGATGAACGTGGAGTTTATCCTGGGAATGTAACTTTGGTTTAATTTAGAAATATATGTCAGGCATGGTGGCTCATGCCTGTAATCCCAGCACTTTGGGAGGCCGAAGCAGGAGGGTCACTTTAGCCCCAGGAGTTGGAGACCAGCCTGGGCAACATAGTGAGATTCCATCTCTAAAAAAAAAAAAAAATTAGGCTTGGTGGTTCAATGCTGAGTCCCAACTACTGGAGATGCTGAGGTGGGAGGATCACTTGAGCCCTGGGGTTTGAGGCTTCAGTGAGCTATGATCATGCCACTGTACTCTAGCCTGGACAACAGAGTGAGACCCTGTCCCTAAAAATGAAAAGAAATATATTTAATGAAAGATATGTAAGACCTTTACACTGAAAACTACAAAACATTACAACAGGAAATTAAAGAGCTAAATAAGTGGAGAGATACTATGTTCATGGATTAGAAGGAATCAATATTAAGATGTCAGTTCTCTCCATATTGTTCCATAGATTCAAAGTAATCTCAATGAAAATCCTAGTAGGCTTTTTTTTTTTTAAGAAATTGGCAAGTTGATTTTTAAATTTACATGAAAAGGCAAGCCCTAAAATAGCCAAAACAATATTGTTTCTTACTTGATTTCAGTACATATTATAAAGTTATGATAATAAACAGTATGGAATTAGCAAAGGGAAAGATGTATAGATCAGGATTTTAAAGGGCTTTCTGGTTGGTTTTCATGAAGCTCTTAAACATATTTTTTGTTTATTTTAAGGTGTTTTACCTTTTTGTTGTTAATACCAGTGGTGTCTTTTCTTCCACTACATCTTCATACTAATTCATGTTTGCATGTATGAAGACTGCTGGATTTTTGTGTGTAAATTTTGTATACAGTCACCTTACTAGATTTATGGTTTATATTAAATAATATTGCTTTGATTATTTGGGATTTTTCCAAAGAAATAATCATTATCTGTAGGCTATGAAAAACATTTCTACTTTGTATGCTTCTTATGTTTTCTAAATATGTTGGCTATAGTGGTACTTCTTGTTATTAAAGTACAAGAGTACCAAGTTATTGGTCTTCTTTTTTATCTATTTACTTATGCTGATTTTTTCATAATTAGAGAACATTCTGTAATTTTAAATTGAAATGATGCTTTACAGAAAAGGTTTTGTCATTTTCACTAGAAAAGTAATCATTTTATAGATCTAGAATTAGTGACTTGCTAAGTGTTTTTTCCTTGCTATAAAGCTTACTGTAGAAAATTTAAAAATTACACAAGAGCTAAAAGAAGAAAATTAATCGTCCCACTCAGAGATGACCGTTGGAAATATAATGGTGTCTGGCATTCTAGAGATTTTTCCCAAGTAGGATGTCTTGAACAGAGAAGATGTGTCTTAATATGTAGTGGGTGATATTTTTAATAGCTAACTCTAATTTTGGCAAGTTGGTTCTTTTTCTATAAGATTTTAAACCTCACAGTGAACATTAAAGTGGATTTCAGTTAAATAACTCAGACTCTTTTGGCTAGGAGATTTGTTTGTACTTTCATTAGTACAAACAAGAAAAGAACATATGTTACAATGCTCTTTACTTTAAGCATGCTCGTATTAAAACAGTGATTCAAGAAATGCTGATTTTCAGATGGATGATTTTCAGAAGGGTGAGAGGAACTCCGAAGAGAGGTGACAGATTATTGCCACAGTCAAGATATGACATTTTGATGATTTAACTTTGGGCAGTGGCATTTGGGATATAGAAGAAGAAATGTGTTCACAAATATTTAGAAAATAATAAGCAGTGGAATTGTTGTTTTATGTGGAGTATTGGGATTAAGGAGGGTTTTTAGATTTCCACTTTAAGAACCTTGGATAAGCAAAATTTGGTCTTCAAATTGTGTAAGATCTTTTTGGATTTGTCCCTAACACAGATTTAGTAGTTTTAAGAAGGTTTCTCAGCAATATCTCTCTTATCATGAAGTGGAGCCTTACAGTATATTTCTTGTAGGGTTGTTGTGAAGACTAAATGAGTTAATATTTATAAGAGTGACTTATAATAGTATTTGGCACATATTAAATGCTTAGTAAATATTAGTTATTTTTCTCCTAATTTGCACAGGATCACTTGTGTGGACTTGCTTACTCTTTTACTTTCTCATGCCTTTTTATATACCTTTGAAAATTCCTTATATATTTTTGAAAATTTTGAAGTCATTCATTATTTTAACAGTTAGTGAGGTTTTACATTTATCTAAATAAACATGGAAGGACAGGAAAAAAGCTTTGGAGCTGCACATATGCACTGAGTTGAATCCTTGACATATTTACAGTCTGGAGAAAACTGGGTTAGCCACAGCAGAGGGGAGCATAACTTTTTAGGAGCATGCCACAAAGAAAGCGTAAACTGTAGTAAAAATAGAGCATTCCTCTAAAATGTTAGAGGGATGGCCAACTTCGTTAAAACTCTCTTAATAAAAACTTTTTTGAACTGTAAAAACTACAGGAAATAATCTAACAGCTACCTAAGTGTCTACCACCTAGAATTAACAAGCATTGACTCTTTAAAAAAATCTCAGACTTTTTTTTTAAATCAAAGAAATAGAAATCAATAGGTTTAAAAAAATATTGAAACCCCCTTTTGTACAAGTAGGTGAAGCTAGCTGAAATAAATCCTGGAATTCTAATGGCTTCACATTATTTCTCACTCATATAACCCTGCCATGTGACTATTCTTGGTTGGTGGCTGATGTTCCATGTGGCAATACAAAGACCCAGGCTCTTTCCATTTTATGGCTCCACTGTCTTTGACACGTGGTTTCCAAGGTCACGGTGTTCACGTGTATCAAGCTGATGGAAAAAGAGATTGTAGAAGGCATTCCCACTGCTTGAGTTTCTTGGTCTTCAGGTGACATGCCTCATTTCTGGTCATATTCCATTAGTGAGAAAAAGTCACGTGACCCTTCCTAGATATAAGGGCACTGGGAAATACAATCCTTCACCTCCGAGCAACACTGCACATGTAAAGAGGGTGCACAAATCTTTGGTGACAGTCAGTGCTCTCTGGTATATTCACTTTGCTTAACTCCCCCGTACCATTTACCTTTCTCTCCAGTGGCAACGACCGTTTTGAATATGAATATATAGTTCAAGTTTTTACATTTTTACTGTATGTGCATATAGCCATAAAGAATATAAAGAACATATGGTATTGCTTTGTGTGTGTTTTACTTAAATAGAACATGTGTTTTTTTAAATGTTTTACTTTATATCATTTTGTAATGTTTGACACATCGTTGTGGTTTTGAAATCTGAGTATCTACACTGAGATCTAGTTAATTCATTTTAACTGCTATATAGTATTTCACTCTATAAGTGTACACCAAATTTTGTTTATACTTTTCCCTATTGATGAATATTTAGATAGTTTCTTGTTTTTAATTATTATGAACATTATGAGCATTAACATTCCATACATGTCTTCAGGGACACATGCATTTGTTTCCATATATTACCTGGGAGATTAATTATTGGGTGGAAGAGTATATATATTTTTTTCTATTTTATTAGGTACTGCCAAATTGCTCTCTGATCATTCCATTTAACACTAAAAGTTTATGACAATTCCCATTTTCTCACAAACCAAACTTTGGATTTTTTTTTAAGACTTTATTGTATTTTGATAGTCTAATATTACAGATGAGATATTTTAATTTGCTCTTTCCTAATCACTATAAAGTGATGTTGAATATCTTTTCATATGTCTATTGGCCAGTTAGTTTTCTTCTTCCATAATTTGTTCATATTCTTTGTCTACTTTTCTATTTGATTATTTATCTTTTTTTATTGATTTATAATTCTTTATTCTGGATTTTCTTTATTACATGTGTTACAAATTACCTCTTTTTAAACTATCTCATGTTTCACCTTTTTTATAGTGACTTTGTCATGCAAGTGTGATACAGTCAAGTGTACCCGTCTTTATGAGTTATTATGGTAGTCTTAAACATGGCCCCCAAATTCTTTGACACTTTTCCCGTTAAGGAGGTCTGTATCTCCCCTTGAATCTGACTGTATGAGCCCTTGAACAATAGAGTATAGCAGAGGAAGTATTGTGCCAGTTTAGGGGCCCAGGCTTTAAGAAATTAGCAGCTTCCACTTCCTATCTCTTGGGTTGCTTTCGGAATATAACCACCATCCTGTGAGGAAGCCCAAGCTGCCTCACCCTGCAGCAAGGTCCATGTGAACAGCAACCAACAGCTAGAATGAACATACTGTCTATGTAAGTGAGCCATCTTGGAAGTGGATCTTCCAGCCTCAATCAAGCCACCCCAGTGGACATAATATGGAGCAGAGACCAGCTGTCCCTGCTGAGGCCTGCCCAGATTTCAGATTCTTGAGCACAATAAATGACTGTTGTTTAAAGCCATTGAGTTTTAGGATGATTTGTTTTGTAGCTGGAGTAGTTGTACTTTGTGTGTCTTATCTTGAAAAGCCTTTCTTACCCTGAGGTCAAAAAGATATTTTCCCTATTTTTGTATAATGTGTTCAAAGATTGATTTTTCTTAGTTTCTGTAATGTATTTGCTACTCATTTTTTTTTATTGTGGTAAAATGCACATAATGTAAAATTTGCCATTTTAAAGTGAACAACTCACTGGCATTTAGTACACTCAAAATGTTTTATAACCATCATGCACTGTCCAGTTTCAGAACATTTTCATTACGCCAAAGGAAACCCTGTACCCATTTATAGTTTGCATTATGTGTGGCTTGATATGGGGCTCTAATCTTTTTTCCAGGTGTAAAGCTAGTTTTCCCAATATGGTTTATTGAATAGCTCCTCTTTTTTCCCACAAATTTAAAATGCTATCTCTATCATCTGCCAAGTTCCCTATATAAGAGGGCTGTCCAGAAAGTATCCAGGCATTGTATACATAGCTGGATACTCAGGGCTGTTTATCCTTCTCAGTTCTTTCACCCTGGGATTTTAAAAAGTAAACTTATGTTTATAAATATACTGCCTCATGATTAGACTTCTTGCCAACATCCCTTTAGTTGTTCTCTCAGTATAGTTATATATGTATATTTTCCCCTAATAAACTATAACAGATCTCTGAATGGCCTTTTATGTGACCAGGTTGCTAGGACTTTGCAAAGTTACATTCCAGCTTTATTGAAACTTAATGTGTTTTATATATTTATGTGTAAAGTCATATGATCCTATTCAGATCATCTAACTTGATGTTTTTTTTAAATGCCTCTTGATAGTGATAGTCATGTTGAATTTGAAATTTTGTATTTGGAGAGATTGTAGCTTTAAATAGGATTATTCTTAAGTGTTCTACATATCTTTCTACTATTCCACACGGACCTGAACCAGTGTGCTCATGCCCTACTTTAGGCTCTTTTTGGTAAATATTGGTAGCCATTTGAAGAAGATAAGGACTAGCTACTTCTTGCAGTCTTATTATTAGGTTATAATGAAAGCAAATCTCAGACCAAATTCTGCTGCACATATGGACACACATGCAGAAATTTAGTAACTAAATATTAACAAGCAGGCACAGGCAGTTCTTGTAACATGAGGAAACCCCATCTCTCAGTCCTCAGAGGGGCTCTGACTAACACCTTGCAGAAAAGGTGTCACTTAAGGAAGAATTCTGCTTCCTTCATACCCACCAACAGACAGCCAAACAGAATCCTTCACGTTTCAAACAGAATATCAGAATATTCAATTCAAAGGAAGGCATCATGCATAAGGGAAAAGCACCCATGCTCTAATGGATTCCCAGGCTCTATTCCTGAAAGGATAGGCGAAGTCTTTAAAATGCTTTTTAGCTTGCCTTTATTTCTTAAATGCTTTTTATTTCACAAATGGGACCCCATTTTTAATATTCATCATGCTAGTTATAGCTCACTATTTTCACCAATGAAATTTTTTCTGATATTCAATATGGCAATTAGCAAAGGATCAGTTGTCCATAGAAATACAAGATAGTAGAGGCACTTACAGTAGCCACCTCTGGAATATGAATGTTTATTGCGACTAAAGTTGACTATTCCCTAGATTGTATATTTGTTACTTTAGCTCACATCACATTATCCCAGTGCATAATGTATTTTAAGTATTTCAGAGTAAATTGCAGGCATCATAATCATCACGTATACACTGTTTTTTACTAAAGTAAAAACATTTCCTAAAAGAGAAATATTAATATCAGTTCTGCTTATAAACTCTATGTAGACTTTTAATCCATATTGACTACTCAGAGAGGGGCATTTTATTGACACAAAAACACTCTATTTTACAATTGTTAGTTCCTATCAAATTATTGTCTGCTTCAAATTCAGTTGTATCCTGGTGTGATTTTCAGGTTATTTTGAAGCTTTATAACAATGCTCTTGTTAAAAAATCAATTGCTGTTTGTAACTCTTGAATTTTTGGATACAAATCTTCAAGATTCTTTATTGCTTTATTTATTGAAATTAAAGTAGAAATCAGGGCTATTTATATAAGGGTGAGGTTTTGCTTCTTCACACAGAATGCTAAGGAATCTAAAACTAAAGTATGAAAAACAATGTAATATTTTGTGATAGAACAATTTGGAAATATAATGTGTTATTGGTAGAAATTAGTTGTGTTCATTCTTTCCGTCGTCTCTTGTAGCAATCGTCATGTAGCATGCTTTACAGCAGTATGATAGGCAAGCAGCTGCCTTCACAGCCATTGCCAGTACTAAAGATTTTTCTAGGCTTTTAGCACTCTTCTTTCATCTGTAAGGACAGGCAAGGCAGCTGTCTTTATGTATTGGTGTAGGGTTGGCATGGTTTGCTAAGGCAGCTGCTAGACTGACTTCACAGCTGGGGGAAGAGTGCTTGGTATTAACAACAAAATTTAACGGAAGTATGAAAAAGACAATGAATGGAGGGTGTCTTTTAGATCTTGGTCACTTGGGGTGAAATAGGGCTATTGATTCCTCCTAAAAATATAGATAATTAATGGAAGGATATTGAAGTAGTTTTGATTGGTTTTGCTGCAACTTTTTTTTTTTTTTTAATCTTTTAGAATCTCCTCTTCCTGAGTGATTTAGGGCAAGGACATACAATTGTGTGTGGAGTTTTTTTGTTTGTTTTATTCTAAAATGGACCACATATGCAAAATTTCTTTTATCTGTAGACAACATGAGTTTTTTTTCTTATAGTAGCCATAGTTGTAATAGCCTGTTAGATAATTTTAAAATATTTAATTTTTAGTTAGTGTTTTAAAAGCAATCTCAAGACCAGTTTAGTTAACTTTAAATAATAAAAGTACACAAATACTAGTCCAGTGTTGCCCAGAGATCAGTTTTAATCGAGTCAATGAAAACACTGGTATTTTTAAGAAATGTTGGGTAATTTCATATTGACCATGTAACTGCTCTCACTCCAGACTTCTAGAACTGATCCTGTCAACTTTTTTTTGAGAAATTTTATGAAAGAAATGAGTTTTTGAAACCAGATAGATACCAACATTGCCTGAAGTTGGGGCATTTAGCCAAAAATTTAGGGATAATTCGGAGATTTTGAGACTCAATTTCAAAATCCCAGAGATGTCATGCCTTTACTTTAAGGATAGTCAGTTCTTAAAATTTAGCTATCTTTAGGTAGCTATAAAGTATTGTTCATGCTAATGACAATTTGTGAATCTGTTGAAATTGTAAGTATTTTTACCTGAAAGGGCTGTGCTTCTTCCAAATGTATCATTCCCTTGAATGCAGCCTGGATTGGCAGTGGAGAATCAATGCAGTCTTGCTTGCCATCTATTAATCCACTTTTCTCTTGGTCTAAAAGGTTATACTGGACCTCCTTGAGCAAATCAGAAATGTTCTCCTTTTTACCCTGAAGTCACTGTGTTCCAATGTCTTGTCCCCTCAATAAGAAACTTTGTGGGCTACTAGGGGGTCTAAGTTGAGTCTCAGATCTCCAGGTGCATTATCTGATTTAGCTTCCTTAACCTTTTCAACAAATTTCTTTGCCATCTGACCACATTAAAATAAGTTAAATGTACATACTATGCTTTATCTTCTTCCACAGCAACTGGTCACAGTAATTGCAGGATCGTGAACATAAAAATCGTTTTTCATTTTAATCCCTTTCTCCCTCATTTACAATATTGAAGCCACAAATTCTTATGATGGATAATGCAATGGAAGATATACATGCTTAGCTTCCCTTTAGAGCTGAATAAATTATTGAAACAGTTTTCTCTTTCATTGCAACTGACATATCTTTGGCAGGGAGCTTACCTTTTCAACACTTAAAACCCAACTTCTCAAATTCATTTCTAGCTCATGAGTTCATGCAAGCTAATTTGACTACAAAATAATAATAATAATTCAGTTTAAAATTTTAGGAGAACTGTATTTCATAAGCAGCATGTCGATTTAGGAGGACTAGAAGCAAGAGATTTGACTATGTGACTTCTCAGAGATCCCTGAGAATATAATTTTGATACTATATTTAGTTTGTTTTGTTCTGCAGACATCTTTCTTATCAATAATTGCTTAAATGGGGGAAGTGAGCTGAAGACCCCTGTCTGGTTTGTGTTATACAGAGAATAATAGAAGGTGTAGAGGATAATAGTTACATCTTTGTGCTGTTTGGGACATCTTTCTTCCATTGATGATCTGCAAAAATAGAGGGAGACTGAGCCAATAAATGGAGATCAAGATGTTATACTGCCACATTTGGAATCAAGGAAGTGTTAGAAGATTGGAAGATTTTCCTATATTTTTCCAAATGATTAAGATTTTATCTCTCACCTTTTCTTAAAGACCTACCTTTTCTAGGGTTGAGACTAGAGTCTCACTAATCTGATTTAAAATTTTAATTTTATTTTTAAGCATAGGCTTATATCACTGATTTGTCTATTGGTAGGAAAAAGGGATTATAAGTATTAAAAAAGTGATGGCTTCCTTTCAGGTATTTCAATACCTAGGCCCAAAAAATAATGAAGTAAAAATAATGTTGTGTGCTTCATTGCTTTTTCATGTGTGAGAAAACTTTTCAACAGTTCTTTCTACCCCAAGGGTACTATAGATTGCTTGTACTGTCAATACTTTTCTCCATTTCTTTTGTCCAGTACAATACACATCCTTGTCCCTTTTTTTGGGAGTGGTGATAGAATTTCACCCACCATTTAAAATGTAGATGATGCATTGTTTGGAAAAGTTGGCTTTGAAAAAAAGTAGTTTAAATCTAAGTGAATTATCACCTAGGTTGTGTGTGTACCTACCTAGACCAGCAACCTGATACTGTGGGAAAGCTACAAGCCACCTTTGGAGATGGTAAAAAAAAAAGAAAGATTCTGCTGTATAGTTTCTTTTGCTGTGCAATAAAGGCAGGACTTCTTAATCACTTAATCAAATTTAGAAAGAACAGTAGACATCCTGTGAGTCTAATGTCAAAAGCAAAATTTATAAGAGAAACTTTAAAAATCATTTCTTCTCAGCTATCACCATACTCTTATTTCCTAGAAGAGTAAGAGAGTTCATTTTACTAGCATATGAATTATGAAAAAATGTTCAATGAATTTTAAACCAAAGCACCAGATGATGTGTACAGTAATGCCTCATTTATCATGAATAAGGCCCTTGTAATGACAGCTCTCCAGAACCTGAAAATAATACGGAGTTCTAAAAACAGTGGCCACCAAACCTCTGTGTTAAAACTTGGCATCTTTTTATCAGAGATTTTTGCTTGATATACAAATCATTAATCTTATTTCAAATGTAAAGAATCAGAATATCTGGGGATGAGGCCTAAGAAATCAGCCTTCAACACATCACATAAGTATTTCAAATGCTTACTAAAAATGAAGACATTGCTTCTGGCCCCCATAAAGAGCTTCATCAAGCCTTATTGATATGTGTTTCTTAATAAAATTATTTATTGTGCCAGCTAAGCGGAAATTATAGGTGGTTTACTTCTAAAAACCATATAGGAAATTGAGGTAAGTTCCAGGGCAGCAGGAAGAATAATGATAACATTGTGGAAAGAGACCAGAAAACTAAAAGATATACTCCTTAAGAGAAACTTCTATATTGGAATATTTAATAACAGATTTTCTTAATGATGATTGAGACCAGGCTGATTTGTTTTGTTTTATTTTGTTTTTTATTACAACATGACTTGTGCAGTAAATTTTAAAATGCAGTTATGTTCATAATAACCTTAAAAAGTCAAGTAAGGTTTGGCGTGGTAGCTCGCCACGCCACTTTGGGAGGCCAAGACAGGAGGATCGCTTGAGGTCAGGAGTTTGAGACCAGCCTGAGCAACATTAGCAAGACCCCATCTCTACATAAAAATTTTTAAAAATTAGCTGGGTATGGTGGTGCATGCCTGTAGTCCCAGCAACTCAGTAGGGTGAGCCAGGAGAGGATCACTTGAGCCAGGAGTTCAAGGTTACAGTGAGCTGTGATTGGGCCACTGCACTCCAGCCTGGGTGACAGAGTAAGACCCTATCTCTTTAAAAAAAAACAAAAGTAGTCAAAAGATTAAAAAAATAATAATGAACTGAATGATGACTTAGAAAATGTTTGATTGCATGACTGCATCATAATGAAACTTAAGGAATCAGTATGCCCCTCAGCAAGCATTGACTTTGTCAAAGGAATGTTGTCCTGCTTTCAAATTTGTAAGAAGTGATGCAGCCACTAAAGATGTTTTGTTTTGTTTTGTTTTGTTTTTTAATGTAAGCAAAATCATTTGAAGGGAAGGATGAAAATCATTAGTAAAAGCTGGGTGAGATAACTGAACCTAACCTTAAGGAATTTGGAAGGAACTGGCCTGATCTTTCATGGTTGCTAGCACGTTGATGCAGACTAGAAGTTGAAGCAGTAGTTGCCACAGATACCCTGCCACCTTCCTTCCCCCTCCACAGCCAGCTCGGCACATCCAAGGACTCTTGCACGTATAGATTTTATGTTAAATGTTTGGTTTTACTTGACAAATACTTGTTAATGTAGGTAAAGATTAATTTTGTGTTCCTTTTTCATTTATTTGCTTGATCAAATCAGGGTTCCCCGAACAGAAAACCCATTTATACCTCTGGGCCTATAGTCTGACTTCTCTAGGTGTCAGTTAGGTCATAACTTGACAGCTTAATGTACTTTTTTAATAGAGTTACAACACAGTTGTTCAGTTAGGTATAAGTTCTGTATGTCAAACTCTTGATTTGGCTCTAAATTCTTTTAAAAAATGCACTTTGCCAGTGTGTTTGAGAGGAGGGAAACCACTGACAACAGTAAGGTGTTTTTTTTTAATCTGATGACATTCATTACTAAAACTTCAACTATACGGTATCCCTTAATTTTAGCATTCAATTAATAATCTACTTCTCTTGACTACATAACATAGTAGAAGAGTACAGACTAGAATCAGAACGGGGTTTGAATCCCAGCTTTGCTATTTACTGGCTGTGTGACTTTAGGAAAGTTTTTTCACTTGGAAAATGATGATAGTAATATCCTTTCCTCGAAAGTTGTTTGTGTGAGAATAAGTGAGATAACATGGAAAGTATAAAACACAATGTGTGGTAAATAGCAGGAGTTAATAGGAGGAGCATGCCCTCCACCTGTGTCTTGGTAATATGGCATTCAAATTTCACTTGATAAGTAAGCACTCCCCTGCAAAATGTTTATTCAGAATTAAAGAAGGCATCTATACATCCTTTAAAAGTTGTATTATTTGTTGACAGATCTTCACATATTGAGTTTGCTCTTCCTTTAATTTTATTTATGAATAGCATTTGGTTTTATACTAGTGAACACACACACACACACACACGCAAAACTAGATGAGTTAATTAGCTTCTAGAAAAATACTTCTTTAAAAATATAACATGAACTCTGCTTGTAAACAGTGAGGAGAAATCTAGTTCAGAACACTTTTTATCACTTTTCCAGTGATCCTTCTAAAATACCATGTAGTAAACTGATGTCACTTAATAGAGTACAGCTCTGTGTCTCTAATTTATTTAACAGTTGCTTTACAAACATATTAAATGTAAAGTATCAGAGAATACCTTTTCATTCTTTAAAAATAAAATGAGGCCAGGCGTGGTGGCTCACGCTTGTAATCCTAGCACTCTGGGAGGCCGAGGTGGGAGGATCGCTCGAGGTCAGGAGTTCAGGACCAGCCTGAGCAAGAGTGAGACCCTGTCTCTACTAAAAATAGAAAGAAATTATCTGGCCAACTAAAAATATATATAGAAAAAATTAACCGGGCATGACGGCGCATGCCTGTAGTCCCGGCTACTCGGGAGGCTGAGGCAGTAGGATCGCTTAAGCCCAGGAGTTTGAGGTTGCTGTGAGCTAGGCTGATGTCATGGCACTCTAGCAACAGAGCGAGACTCTGTCTCAAAAAAATAAATAAATAAAAAATAAAACCAAAAAGTAATCTTATTAATCCAATTAAGTAGTGTAGGGTAATGTCACACCATGAAAGGTAAAAATAAAGTCTGCATCGTCTTTGATTTAAAAGAAGAAAAACATCATTATTTTCTGTTTAGTTCATTTCTACCAATAACTACACACATAATTACACAAATACACAAGTTTTAGTTATTTGTTATTTGTATTGTTTTAATCTACTAAAATTTAGGGGTACATTTAACATGGTCTGGTTTTTTAGGGCAAAAAAACCAGTACCGATAAGCTATAACTGTATCATTAAACTTTTTGAGCTATAATTTTGTGATTGCCTACTACAACTTAAAGTGATAAATCTAAGAGTTTTTCTGTTCCTAGTTCCTTAAATTATTGTACTGACCACCTCTTCCTATTTGTCTCTACTATAGCTTTCAAGTGAAATTTTACGTGATTTTCAAGGGAACTATTTTTGAAAACCCAGGAAAATGTCCATGTATCTTTGAGAAGAAATGAGTTACCCCTTATCTCCTTGATGATAATAAATTTATCATCTATTCTAAGAGGCAATAATGCAGGGAGGATTTTTTTCTTGTTATAAAACTAAGAGCATGTTATTATAAAATAGAGAAATATATTATCGCACTACCATGAGATAATACCATTAACATTTTTATTTTTTCTAAGCAAGCACAGATTTTTAAAAACTTGGGTTACCATCATATGTCATATTTCGTAATCTCTTTTCATTTATTAACATAGTGAACATTTTCTTTATTACAGTCTCTTAAATTTTTTTGGTGTATAGTATTCCATGTAGATATGTATCATAACTTATTTAACTAGCCCTCTGTAGTTGGATATTTAGGCTGTTTCTAAATTGTTTCCATTTTAAATAAAGTACAGTAAATATCCTTTTGCCTATCTCTTCTCACTTGTGTTGGATAAAATCCTAAAAGTAGAATTGCTGGACCAAATGGTATAAACATTCATATTGCCAAATTATTCTCTTTTAGAAAGGTAGTACTAATTTAAAATCCCAACTAGTTCATTCCTTTGCAATCATGGGCACTCTTTTTTTGTATTAACCATATTGGTAGTAAAAGTACTTAGATTTAATTTGCTTTTATTTGAACATTAATGAACTTGAGGGTTTTTTTTCTTTTGTCTGGGGAACAGATGGAGGTTACTGGCTTATAATATGTAGTTTTTTTTCTGGTAAATTTCTAGTCATATCTTTGTCCCTTTGCCTCTTATGTCTCAATTTCTTTTACTTCTTTAAGCCAAATTATTACTTTTAGGTGAAAGTGTACATGATAGAAAAGTATTTCTTAGTATAAAATACCAAAATGTGATATTCTTCTACTAGCTTATGTTGTAAATATTCTACAGGGAACATATAGTTTACAAGTGTTTTACTCTTGAGAGTATGTTACCATTTTTTAGTGTTTTATTTGGATTTATCACTCTACAAACATAAATGACATTCTAGAATATTCTCACAATTGGATAACTCCTTTTTATTAATATACCTTTAGGGATCTTCATCTTTAAAGTCAACACTCTTCAGCTGATCTCAAGTCTAAGTTCATATGAAATCAAAAAATAAACTTTACTGTGTTTTCGGGGTTTGGACTTAATAGTAGATGGCAGATGTAGTTGTCTGCTGTGTTAAACAAACAAACAAATAAAAGGGAAGAGGAAGGGAATGAAAGATCATTTCCTTACCAGGCAATCACATAGTTTATTGTCTAGGAAATAAAAAAGAAGAAGAAGAAAGAAAAGAAAGAAAGGAAAAGAAAGAAAGAAAAAGAGAAAAGAGCCAGTTTTGTGTACTGTCGAGCACACAGATGTTCCTCTTGGCAGCCATACAGTACTAGTCAGGATTGGGGTTTTTGCAGACGTAGAATGTGAGGCTTCTTTGTTGGAGACAAAGTGTTGCCTGTGGTGGGAATTGCTGCAGTGATGGGAAAGTATCGTAATGTATTGTTGGATTACTGTGATTTTCAATAGAGACAGTACATTAAAGTAGCTTTGTGGGCAATGGATTGTTTCAGCCAAGCCTGGCTAATAACCCACTCATTTTGGCAAACTCTATTTAAAAGGTAGAACTGGCATCGTTTTGTGGTCATGGAGCTTGTCCCACACTTGGGCATCAGAATTACTTTTGCAAGCACTAGTTTTTAACAACCAATTTATTTAATGTAATTCAACAAAAGAGTTTGTGACTGTAAAGTTAGAACTGTAACCACTTTTCAAATGGAACCATTTATTTTTTTTTTTTTGGTTAATTGCTAAACTAGTTTTTTTCAGAGCTTTTATAGAAATATCTTTTTAATCGAGTTGCTTCTTAACCCACTTGTTCATTTAAGATAAGGTTTTATTACAAACTGTTATAGAAAATACATGATTTACATGTTTTATATTTTAGCAGCCTCTTTGTGTATATCTGGAGTGTTTATCGTTTAAATATAAATGCTGTGTTGTGAAATGTTTAAACCATATGTGTAAGTCTAATCGATAGAAAGCAAAGATGAGTATTCTTTAATTGGCTTGCCAGTATTATCTTTCCTGGTCTTTCACCAGGACAAGTGTTAATAGAACAATTAGCTGTGCTGTATTGGATGTTAACCTAGATGTTAGCTGTATTTTAAGGTTAGAATGTAAACTTTAAGGACTGATAATTGAATGTTTTTTAGTTGTCTCTCTTTTCTGCCTTTTATGTTAAATATAATGCTAAACGAATTTGTATGGCCTTTTAATTGCTTATGTAAAATTTGAACAGGAAGTGAAAGGAGACTATAAAAAGTAGTAGAAGCAGGAAACTTTAAGATCAATTAGGTGGGGTTGTTGAATTAGAGATCAAACTAATATGTTCATGGAGGTTTAGACCTTGTAAGAACCATAGATATTTACTCAACCATCTCTTTTTTTTTTTTTTTTTTTTTGTTGAGACAGAGTCTAACTTTGTTGCCCAGGCTAGAGTGAGTGCCGTGGCGTCAGCTTAGCTCACAGCAACCTCAAACTCCTGGGCTCAAGCGATCCTACTGCCTCAGCCTCCCGAGTAGCTGGGACTACAGGCATGCGCCACTATGCCCGGCTAATTTTTTCTGTATAGATTTTTAGGTGTCCATATAATGTCTTTCTATTTTTAGTAGAGACGGGGTCTCGCTCAGGCTGGTCTCGAACTCCTGACCTTGAGCAATCCACCCGCCTCGGCCTCCCAGAGTGCTAGGATTACAGGCGTGAGCCACCGCGCCCGGCCTCAACCATCTCTTTTAAAAAAAAAAAAAATGAGACCCAGAGAAATTAACTAGTGATAACCTGTTGAGTGAGGAGTTGGAACTAGGTTATAAATCTCCTAATTCTCACATCTAAACACTCTCTTTTACATCCTTCAATTTCATTCAATCAAGGCAACATTCATTTACTGAGCTACTACTGTATTGAAGGATTCATCAGATATTCATCACAGAAAAAACCTACATTCTAGTTAGTAAACAAGGAATGTAATCATTAAAAGTTGATAACAAAAGATTTAAATAGTGGTTCAAGACAGTAATGGGAGCCATATCTCAGAGCACTGCTTTTTTAATGGCCATATGAACTGTTAAATGGTAATTATTCTTGAAACTTAGTAAAAGGATAAATATCTCCAAGCTGGGGTAGTCAGAGAAAGACTTTCTTCATAGAGGTTATATTTTGAGGTGGATCTGGATTTTCTCATCTGCCTCACTGGTGAATTCCTACTCATTCCATAAAATTTAACATAAATTTCAGCTCTTCTCCGTAGAGTTTCCTGATATTTCTTTCCTAATAGAATTCTTTACATTTACATATACCTCTAGTATAATGAACAACATTTCTTTATGATCATTCATCTCCCATACTAGATTCTATAAACTCCTTAAGATCACAGACTTACTCATCAGCTCCTGAATATCTGCTTGGCACATAATGAGTGATTAATATGTGTTTCAGATAAATTAAACATTTGCTTGTACTCAACACAAATAGGAATTCATATGACAGTAACACCTTGTTATGGACTGAATTGTATTCCCCCACCATGTATATGTTGAAGCCCAAACCCCTAATGTGAGTATATTTGGAGATAGAACCTATAAGGAAGTAATAAAGTTTAAGTGAGGTCATAAGGGTGGAGCCCTACTCCAGTGGGGTTGGTGGCCCTATAAAAGGAGGAGGAAACATGAAAGAGGTGCTTTTTCTCTGCGTACACTGAGAAAGGGCCATGTGAGGACACAGCGAGAGGGTACCCTCTGCAAGCTGGGAAGAGAGACTCTAACAGAAGCTGAGTTGGCCCACACCTTGATCTTGGACTTTCACCTTCCATAACTGTGAGAAAATTGATTTCTGTTGTTAAAAGACACCCACTCTGAGGAATTTTGTTATAGCAACTCAAGTAGACTAATACACACATACATAAGCAAACAAATGTAGCAGTACACATTGCTTTAGAAAGCAAAAATGGTCCTGCCTCCCCAGATCTTACCTCACATCTTTGAAAACTTTGTCAGCTGCTGTTTACCTTCATGAGAATCTAATCCTGCAGAGGCAGTTTGCTGGCCCCAGACAGCCTGGCAGCCAGGCCTATGCCAATTATGACAGGAAGTAGGTAGTTCCACACACAAATGAATTGTTTGTTAAACCAAGAAGAATACCGAATATTAAAGGACTAAGCTCAGCTCTACCATGATGCCTAGCGAATTCTCACCAAGACAGACAGTACTGTCAGTAGGGTTAGATCTGGCTGCTGTGAGCCTGAATGTGGTGTGCCAGCATAGCCACGCTCTCACTGCGGTGCGTTTGTCCGTGGATGGGTTTTCTGACTAGCACATCATCCTCCCTATCAGTGTCTTTCTACCCTTGTTCCCTACAGTTCGTTTTCCACAGAGCAGCCACAGTGGTCTTAAAAACAGAAATCCGATCATGTGCTTTCCCTCCATAGGCTTTCCAGAGCACCTAAAATAAGCCCCAAACTGTTCATTGGGGGTATGAAGCCATACCTGGCCTGCTTCCTTGCCTTCCTCTCTGACCTCTGAGTCCCCCCAGTCACCCAGTACTCCCCAGCCACACTGGCCTTCTTTTGGGTCTTTAAACATGCCAACTTTTCCCTGCCTTTGAGCCTTGGAACTAACTGTGCCTCTGCCTGAAATGCTCTGCCCCCATCTTTGCATTAGCTGGCTCCTTTTTTGTCATTCAGGGCTCTACTTAAATGCCCCTCTTCAGAGATGCCATCCTTCACCAGCCAGTCTAATGTCCCCTAGTCCCTCTCTATTATATCACCTTGTTTGCATTTTCTGCATAACACTTACTAGTATTTGATTTGGTTGTTTGTTGATTTATTGTCTTTCTCTCCCTAAAACAGTGTAAGCTCTAAGAGTACTGGAACCCTATCTTTCTTATTTGCTGGTTATTCCAGCCTCTAGAGCAGTACCTGCTACAGGTGGGCCTTTACAAAACATTTGTGAAATGAATAAGTGAATGAATGAAGGAACCAATGAACAAATTGACAGGTTGGAGCCTCAGGCCTAGGGCAAGTACTCCTGTGGGGCCCATCTCCCTCAGGGCTCATATTCTGTTCCCATATCCTCAGTCACCTGGTTCCTGCTGTCAACAGAAAGGCCTGTTGGGCCTAGAAACACACTTCCTGAAAAGTCCGGCTGCTGTTGCTTAGCCAGTAGATTAGAAGCCTTTAGCTAATTGATACCCGTCAAAGTTAAGCTTAAGTTCTTTGAACACAACATCTTCGAAAACTTCTTTGTCAGCCACTGTCTAATCCCAACAGGAGACAACCCTCCTGCCAGTCAATTTGGCAGCCCCGGCAAACCTCACAGCCAGACCTACATTAGTTATGACAGAGAGTAGCTGTTCTGTACCTCAATTATTTCTTTGGTAAATCAAGGCCTGCCTGACTGGACTTTTATTGAGCATTTACTAAGTCCTTTATATACATTTATCTCATATAACCTTCTCAGCAATCCTATGAGTAGGAATTATGGTGATTCCCATTTTACAATAATGAGGAGCTAAATACCTTGCCCAAGGTTACATATTGTTCACATAAAAGGAGTATATTGGGGAACAGAATTGTTCTTAAACACTGTCAGTTTGTTATCCTAGTTTTAGTTATTTCTGACCAGTAAACCAATAAACTGGCTGTCTTTACCTATTAACATGACATTATATATGCTCTCTGGATAGAATTCTATTGTTCCTTTATTCATCTTTTCTTGGCAAGTTAAAAAGCTCTAGGATCTTGAAATCTTTTCCCATTTTGCAGCCACTGATTTAGGAAGTCCATTTACATGGGAAAGGAAAGCTTGATGCAGATAACCTCTATAATACAGAATTTGATAGGAAATGAATGCACATCAAAGTTAGGATTTCTTTTTAGGAACTACTAATTTCTTAGTGAAGAAAAAAAATTAAGGTACTATTTTACCCTGTTTTGCTTTACTTTAAAGGCATAAGAATTTGTTCAGAGATATTTATATTAGTATATTATATTAGTATATTATAAATTATATTAGTATATTATATTAGTATATTATATTAGTATATTAGTATATTATAAATATACCTTATGTTGTACTTTTGGAATATTATTATTATTATTCAAGTGATGTTTTCTGGGTAGTAAAAGATTTAAAATAATGTCATCTTATCCCAAGGAACTTGCCTCAACCTCCTACTTCCACCAAAATAAAAACAAAAGCAAACAAAAAAACCTTTTACTTATAACTTTAAATCATAAATAGATGCTTTAATTTTTTTAATTCAAATTCTGAGGCATGTAATATTTCTTTTTCTTTTTTTTTTTTTTTTGCAGAATTTTATTCCAAAGATATTTGATTCTTGACAATATTTTACTCTATTAGTGTTTAGAGCAAAGTCACCCTAGAGATACCAGTCTGCTCAGAAGCAATTTCTTTTCTCAGGTCAGAAGCAAAAATATCATCAGCTTGGTGAGCAAAAGCACCCTGGTCACTGTGTAGTCACACTCCCGTTTTGACAGGGCTGTCCCAAAGATCAGGGAATACTTGCAACATTCTGGGTAACACACTGTCAACACCTATGCTCCTCCTCAGGATTTAAAATAAATGAATGCAGCTTTGAGACTGGAAGGTGAGTTCAGGAGCACATATGACAGTGGTGGAATGCAGACTTGTCCAAAGATCTCAGTCCCCTAGTTTGCAGAAATAGTTGCAGAGATGTTTTAAGTAGCATTTGAAAATACGTGTTTACTGTAATTTTCTACAAGCATGTATCAAATGCCTACTGTGTTATAGTGTAGTGCAGTGCTACAAAGTAGAAGTTCAAAAGTGCCACACTGACAGATTTATTAAAGAGGAATGTAGATAACAGAAAAAAGTAGCTTCATTTGAACTCCTTAGGTCTCTTTATCATTTGTATACTAGAGGAGGGTAATTTAGGAGTTGGCTACCCAGGGAAGTGATTAACATAAGAGGTAAAACATCTGTGTTGGCTGGTCAATTAGGTGGCGGTTCTATCTGAAACAGGCTGTAACCGGCTGTTTAGCCAGCAGTCACACCCAGAGTCATCTCTAGCTTCAGGTTTGAGCCAGATGAATAAGCTAGTCATGGTAATGGATATTGCTATCTGGAAATAAGGCGCCTATGGATGTGGTAAGTCACTAATGAGAGTATTGTGCTTCATGGTCTGAAGGAGTTAGTGACGAAAGGTAAACTGAAAGGTAATCAGATTTTAAATTTTTTAGTATACAGCTGACCTACCTTCTGACTGTTTGGCTGTTCTTTTTTCAAGCTTCTTTCCAGCTTTCATGCTTCCTGACGTAGGAGACCTAATAGACTTTCTGAATCACAGACTCATAAATTTTAGAAACGAAAGGAATCTTGAAAGTCATCTAATTCAGCCCTTACCGAATTCAAACTCCATCACTGCCACAGTGGTCATCCATGTTGTAAATTCCATGTAATTTCTGCCATTATTAAGTAAAACAACTGATTTCCTTTCCAGCCAGCTCTGTTAGAAGTTCTTCCTCAGATTATACTGAAATCTGCTAAGTCTGTCATCCTACAGCCTCTGCCCATTTGTCTTATTTCTGCTTTTTGGAGGCACTCAGAATGGTCACAGAAAATAAATACTGTCACCTTTGTAATATTAAAGCCTTTCAAATTCAGATAAGTTCAAGGGCCTCTTTCTACTTTTTTTTCAACCTGCTGAATACCTTCCTTTCTCTAAGTTCTTCATTCAACATAATACAAGATTCTTTCACCGTCCTTTTCTGGATAGACTCTAACTAATTGATCAGTGACCCTCCAATTGTGTTGCCTGGAACAGATCACGATATTCTGGATATGGTCAGAAAAGTAAAAGGAGATTGGGATTATTATGTGGAATTACATCATTATATGGAATATATACTTCTAATTCAGCCTAAAATTACATTAGCTTTTTAGGGGAGCAAAACTGCATTGTTGACTCTTAATTGAGCTTGCAGTGATCTAAAACCACCTTCTTACATGAAACGACTTTAAACCGCTTGCTTTTCTGTACTTGCATAGTCGATTTTCTTTTTTAGTTTTAATTTCACAGAAACTTTGAGACTTCAGTGCCCTCTGATTTTAATAAATAGCATGAACTTGAGTATTCAATGTATTCAGATTTGAGGATGCAAAGGGCAGATATTAGGGCCTCTAAGTGTCAAGTCATAAGCTCTATTCTGTTCTCTGAGGGTCTTTTTAAAACCAACCTAACATAACCCTGGTCAGCGTGAGATGGGAGTCTTTGTGCTCCACCCTTTGCCCCTTCTTCTCCCTTTTGTACTTCCCCTCCCCTCATTGACACTGGTTTTTGTCCTATGGGAGGCTGTTTAAAACAGTCTGGATTGCATGGAATCTGTGGCATGGGTCTGATTCTTTTATGAAAGATTTTCCTCTCTCTGACCGTTGCCAGCCTACACAGGCTACTGCGATAACAGTCTCTTTTAAGTGTTTGGCTTTCCAGAGGTATCTGATAAAGTCTCATCTCTTGTTGAAAAGGCACAGAGGTGAGGACAGACCTTTTAAAGTATGCATAGACTGAGAAATTGGCAGAATATGGATGGCTTTTCACTCCATTTTTGCCTCTGGGGGTTGGGAGGAGGAGGGAGAGGGGATAGTTTCTTTATTTCTTACTGGTATTCCCTTACTTCATATAGGTGTTGAACAGGTGTTTGTTGAAAATTCTACAGTACTTATTCAATAGATAACTAATTCAGAGAGACAGAAACAAGAAAAAAAGAAAAAAGAAAACTGGAAATAGGTGGTACAATAAATTTAGAACTTTTCTGTTCTCTTAATGTAGTCAAAAGTACAAGGAATTAGGTAGGAATCTGGAGACATAGGTTCTACCATGGAAGGACATTATTTAGGATGGTTTAGGGATGAGGTAATTATGAGATAACACCTGCCAATAAAGCAATTGTCAAGCTAAAATTCCACTTATGTATGCTAGCAAATATTAGGTTCTTGAGCATTGTGCAAGTGATTTTGAAAATCACACATCTTTTAGTCGTCAAGTGCAAACTCAACTGCAATAAACCTTATATAACCAAGCTAAAATGATTCAACCTTTTGTTTAGATGAAAACACATATTAACCTCTTGAATTTTCATAATGGAAAAATAATTTTGCTCCTCTCATATTTGATATTTAAAACATGTAGCTCTAAGTTTGAACTTCTACATGATGTCTATACTGCATTCACTTGTTAGGGAAATTAAGGCTTGAATTAAGCAATATTCAGCTTTGCCCAAAACTACCGCGAACCACTTGGGATTCAACTGCAGCAAACGCTCAAGAGAATAACTTATGAACTCATTAATCCATGAGTTTTGAAGAGGTCAGGAGGACCAGATCTGTTTGGGAAGCTTTGTCCCAAATGTGCATGAATCTGCAACTGTACCCTATTGATTTTGATGGAGCAGGCCTCGGTTAGACCCCAGGTATCAGTTTTTTTTTTTCCAAAAGTCAAGAAAAAATTTTAAAAAGCTTCCACAGGCTATTCTGTTATGCCTCCCAGCCCTTACTCCCTGTAGAGACACCAAGTCTGTCCCTGTAAATTATAGAGTAATCTCTGGACTTT
The DNA here is from genome assembly GCF_041146395.1 of Eulemur rufifrons. Lineage (NCBI taxonomy): Eukaryota > Metazoa > Chordata > Mammalia > Primates > Lemuridae > Eulemur > Eulemur rufifrons. The sequence goes on from NC_090985.1 coordinate 76,323,621, forward strand.
ATTATCCCCCTCCCTCAGCCCCAAGTCCCCACACTCAACGCCTTCAGTGAGTTTTGTTATCCTGTTGTTTCTTTTATGTACGTGGAAGGTCGCTACCAGACTTGTCCATTTGAACAGTATTCTAGTATCTTTAATAAAATTATATTTGAAGTTATCTTTTCAGTTATCTGTTGTACTTTATAAGTATCAATGTAATGAATTTTAAAATAGTTCCTGTTGGTTGAGTATTTATTTTGTGCCATTCACTTTTCACACTTTATAATGCTTTAAGCCTCGTATCAACCTTGTGAGTTGTTGCATATAACCTTCATTTTACAAATAAGTAAACAGCCCAGAAAAGGTAGGTTTTCTTTTACTCAGTCACAGGCAAATTTTCCCACACTGCTAAAATTTGTCTCTACCAATAAATGTATATATTTTCTTCTCTCATAAAATGAAAATTGCATACTACAAAATATATTCCTTTTTGCTTAGGTGCCATAATACTAGCGCCAAGTTTGTTCCCAATTTTAGTCAGCATATTTCAGGTGTCTGAAAGCATTTATTCCTACTACTTCCTTTGGATATTTTTTTTTTTGCCCCCTCCATATGTATTTAGTCATAATCTGACTAGCAACAAATATTTAGATTTTTAATCAAAATTGACTTGCTATGGCTATCAGGTGATAGGATTTTCCTTTCCGTCATTTTTTGACACATCTTATTTTGTAACTAAGAAAAGATTATAAGGGTCATTATTGATGTCACATGTAATATATTATATGCATATTTCACATTATTAAAAAGTGAAGGTATTTACTGGACATTTTAAAATGCTCCATTTTTATATTTTTTTAAATAAATCAGTGTTTGAACAAGAAATAAAACTTCTGTTTGTGATGGCGCAAAATACTAGCAGGGCAAGGGTAAATAGAACCTGGTTTTAGGGAAAAACAAAATCATACATTCACACATTAGAGTTGTAGAAGAAAATTAAAATCCTTATGCAGGGTGATTGCAGTTTGAGGAAGTGCATTCAGAATTATGAACAATACCTTTTACTCACTGCCATGAGAGCATGTAAGTTTCCAATTGTCAGTTATATGCATTGTTTATTTTGGCCTAATCAATAGGTGTACTCTATATACTAAATAGTATTTTTAAAGTGGTAATCATTAGTTATTTTCAAAGGACTTTTGATGAAAATTCAGGTATCAGAAATTATGGTTATAATAATTTTCATTTCCAACTTATGTCTTCTAATGACCCAAGATAATAAGTTAGGACTTAAGATTTGTGCTGTATTTAAAATTTTATAATAATGATGGGTAGAAATATTGGAGAGGAGTGGAACTTAGCACTCTGTCACCTTTATTTTATTAACCATGGTGTTGTGCTTGATGAGACAATACAGATAACACAGGTATGAGTAATACTAAAACAGACAGGTATGTATTTAAAGTAACTGGCCACTAATTCAACAGATTGTCTAGAAACCAGTTAGGGGTTATGAAATGTTGCATGCTCATGATCATGTAGGGAATCAAAAGAAAAAAATGAGAGACTTTTGATAGGCATCTTACAGATTGAACAGAAAGAAGCAATAGACTGGACAGGTCAAGGAAACATGGCAGATGGTACTTTGAAAAAGTGGGGCAAATCTGAAATACACCAAGTAGTCTGTATGTAAGAGTTCACTTTGTTAATTGAACATTCAAGGTGGTCATAATATTTTACATAGCTAATTAAAAGGCTTAAAATTTTATATTTTGTGTCTATGTATAATCAGTTTTGTACTTAATATCGATTTACACTGTATCAGTTTACAAATACTTAACATTTTCTGAAAGTAGAATAAAGTCATACAACCACAAAAGACTTTAGGTCTTTTCTAACCCTGTGCTTTTTAATGATGAGGAAATTGAGGCCCAAACAGTTCATTTAAAGACCAAAGTATACACATTCCCACATGCTCACACACAGGGACATGGCTGCTGGCTTCACATGCAAATCGGCATGAATGACTGTGAGCGTTTATATGAATTGGAAAAAACAAATCAGTGTTAATTAAACCATTAGAAATTTTTTTCTCTTAAAAAAAGAGAAAAAGAAAAATTTATAGTCTTAAAACTTTAAGGAACTTTGAGAAAGTCAGAAAAAAATCTTAAAGATTTTAACTTACTGGGATGAAAACATAGTTAATGATTTCAAAAGAACTATTTTAAAACTTCTGAGAATTATGATTACAGCAAGACAGCTAATTTGACTAGCAAAGTCAGAATTCCTCACAATATTCTCTTTAGATACTGAGGTTGAATCCAAGCCTTGTATTTGTCGGCTTTGTATTATTTAATATATTTATATCAAAGAACTAGTCAGAGAGATTCTCTCTATTTTAAGTCTATGAGAACCATCAGTAGCATGCACTGACAGATGTTAAAGAATGTCTGTGGAAAGAATGTCAAAAACCTCTCCAAAGGAAAGTCTTTAAACCATGTCCTTAATGCAGAAATGCAAAACCAGATTTAATTGCCCTTTTCCTATACAGCTCAGACATGCAGGCTCGTTTACTGCAGCATATGGTCTGAGAAACTGCACGGTAGAAGAGAGCAGTCCTGGTAAAGGCTGAGATTGAATCCATTTAGGCTGGAGTTCACAAAGATCAGTCAGAAGCAAGCACTTGAAGTTGAAAGAAACACACCAAGCAGTAAAAACACAGGCCATTTTCATTTTGAATGTGCTCATTGGAGACATCCTATTTGCCTTTCAAGACAACAGTATTCTGGGATTTTAATATGAAATAGAAGAATTCTGAAAAACTATCTGGATTTTTTTTCTAATTAAAAAGAAGATGTAAAAAATAACATTGCGTGAAGCTGTGGAGATTTTTTTCCTGATAATTTAATTCATTATTTACCACTGAAAGTAACGATTTTTCTAATGGAGAGTAATTAAAATAATGAGTTTGATGGCAGCAACATGGCTTATATTTTATTTCATAGTAAAGGCATTATAAGACTATGTGAGGCGATAAATTCTTACCACTCCTAAAGGGATTAAGTTTACTGTTCTTGCAAGAGGTCACAGGTAATTGAAAACTTAAGAAAAGAAAGAGCAAAAGAATCTGTAAATCCTCTTATACCACTATGTGGCTTTAGGCCAGTAGCTTTACTTCCATGTACCATAATTTTTCTATCTGTAACATGGAGGCTACCTCTAATTTTTTTTAAATAAAAATACAGATGATATGACCCATGCTGTCAGATATACACATATGTATTAATACGTGTATGTAAATATATAGAGAATGACTAGAAAAAGTCATTGACTTCATTATTTTCCAAATTTTACAAAAAGACATTTATTTCTGTAATCAGAAAAAAATAACTTTTTAAAAACAGCTGAATAGCCTAAAATTTACTTGATGGACCATTTATAAATTCCTTCAGAATATCTAATCAAACATTGTGTGGCGACTGTTCATTTAATTGTCTACCAAAATTGTTTTCCAGTGACTTTTTTGAGAAGTTTGTTTCTTCATTTTCTGTTCATATAAAATTATTCTCATTTCAAAATTACATTATTTAAAGTATATATTTAGATCTTTAAAGATTTGTGGGTTTTAATCAGTAGCAGTATTTTCATTCTTGCTCTTCTATAATGTTGGTATTAAACTTTTAAAATAAATGATTAAGTCAGAAAGGCAAGTGAATATCAGTTTTCATTTGGTATTATAAAAAACTTGAATATTTTATTGACCAACTTGGGTCATCATGATGTTATTGCTGGCATTATTTCTTTTCCTAATTTATTTACTTTTTTAATTGACAACTAAAAGTTGTATATATTTATTATGAACAAAATGATGTTTGGAAATATGTATACATTGTGGAATGGCTAACTCAGGCTAATAATGGTTAATACATGCATTATCTCACATACTTATCATTTTTGGTGGTGAGAGCACTTACAATCTACTTTCTTGGCAATTTCCAAGTACACAACACATTGTTATTAACTATAATCACTATAATGTACACTAGATGTCTTGAACTTATTCCTCTTATCTAACTGAAATTTTGACCAATATCCTTTGACCTGGTAACCATGGGGGCTGTGATTCTCTCTGCTTCTAAGAGTTCAAGTTTTTTAGATTCCACATATAAGTGAGATCATGTGGTATTTGTCTTTCTGTGCCTGGCTTATTTCACTAAACATAATGACCTCCAGGTTCATCCAACTGGCACTACATTTTAATAACAGTGCAGTCAATCCCAAATACTGCATACTTCGTGCTTAGACTTTTTTCCATTTTGCTTTTGTAAAATTTTACTTTACTTTAAAAGAATATTTTAACTTTAGGAAGAAAAATATATCTGAAAACTTTTTTTGCCCTTGATACTCTTTAACTTTAAAAATAAATGATGTGTTAAAGTGAATGCCAGTTTGAAGAACTGACTTGTTTGAATTTCAGTTTGGAGTATACTTTTATTGTGGTTATAAAATCTTCAAAGGTAACTTTAAGATGAAAATTCTTATACAACCAAATTACTTTTATGTGGAATACAACTATTTCTCAGATACTACTGTTAACTTCTTTATCTTGAGCCAACACAAATTAAAAAGAGCATTTGAATTTCATTTTTAAACTAGGTGTTCATGTTATGATATGCAGAATTAATGGAATTTTTTTTCCTTACTATTTAGGAAATACCAGAGAGGAACCAGGGTCCGTCTGCGGCTATTAGATCTTGAACTTACGTCTAGGTTTCTGGGAGCAACAACAGATACAACTATACTAGAGGCTGATGCAGTTCTCTTAGGACTTCAGGACAATAAAGACTCAAAATCAAAAGAGGAACATCGTGAAAAATAAATGGACTTTGCTTAGTGGATTCACTCCTTTGTTGAACACAGATATTCAAGAATGCAATTAGAAAATTGTGAATAAATGATTGAATGAAGATGCAATAAATGAAAGCTACAGTTATATCTCTTATTAGAATTTTCTTTGGCTGTGTCCACTCCTCCCTTTTTGTTTCCCTTGCCCATTTTTTTCTCCTTTGACTGGGATAGTATACACTGTGCTGAGAAATTCTGTCATTCAAGAAATATGTTTTGAGGGTTTTTTATATGCATGGCACTAGTCTAAATAGCAGTAAACAAATTAGACAAAATTGTTTGCCTTGTGGCACTTACATTTAACTGGGGAAACTAGACAATAAATAAGTAAAATATATAGTATATTAGACAATGATACATGCTGAGGAGACAAAGAAAGCAAGGAATGGGTATCCCAGTGGCAGGTTGAAATTTAGGTGTGGTTATCAGTGGAAGACCTCACAGAGAAGGTCACTTTTGAATAATATCTCAAGGAAAGTGGGGAGCTAGCCATGTGGGTCTCTGAGAAAGAGTTTTCCAATGAAAGGAATGGCAGTGCAAAGGCCCTGAGACAGGACTGTGCCTATCCAGATTAAGGAACAGGGAGGAAGCTATTGTAGCTAAGCACAAGAGGAGTACGAGATGAACGCAGAGAGGCAAAGGAGGCAACATAGGTTGGCATTTATTTACAGAGGGTCATTGGAAGATTCTGAGCAGAGGAGGGATATAATCTGACATTTAGCAGGATCCCTTTGAGTAAATTGCTGAGTGACTGAAGATGAACAGAGCAGCTGCAGTGAGACCTGTAAAGAGACCGTCGCAGTAATCCAGGTGAGACGATGGCAGCTTGGACCAAGGAGTAGCAGTGGGGTGGTGAGAAGTGGTTGAAATCTGGATATATTTTGGAAATAGAGCCAATAGGATTTCCTAACATTGGATATGGAGTATGAGAAAGAAAGGAGTGAGGGATAACACCAAGGTTTTTGGCCTGAGAATCTGGAAGAACTGAATTGCCTTCAACTGAGATAGAGAAGAGCAAGCTTGAGAGAAGTATCCAGAACTCAATTTGAGGCATGTTAAATCTGAGATGCTATTAGCCATGCTATTAGTAGTAGAGATGTTCTGAAGGTAGTTGGATATATGGGTCTGGAGTTCATGGGAGAGAGATCTGAATGAGAAAGACTTGCAAATCACAGACATTTTACCATACTTCATGAATTATGTAGGTCAAGAATTCAGGTGGGGTTCAACTGGGCAATTTTTGTTCCTCATGGTGTCAGCTGAAGTCACGTATAGGTACCTAGCTGGCTGCTCTAGCAGAGTCCAAGACAGCTTTATTCACGTGTCTGGTACTTTGGCAGGGGTGGTTGGAAGGTTAGGTTCAGCTGGGACTATCAACCAAAGCCCCTACACGTGGCCTCTCCAACATGGTAGTCTCAGTCTTAGACTGCTCACATGATGGCTAGCTTCCTCAAGAGGAAGCTTTCCAAGAGAGCCAGCACAAAACTACATGGCTTTTTCTGACCTAGCCTAAGAATGACACAGCTTCACTTCCACCCAGTTGGTTATAAACAAGTTCTAAGGCCAGCCCAGATTCAAGGGGAAGGAATAAGACTCTAGCTCTTAATAGTAGAGGTGTGGCATTGTCACATTGTAGAAGGCCAAATGGGATGTGAAATACTGTGACCATCTTCGAAAAATAGTCTGCCACACCACCCTTCTCAAGTCCAAAATCAGTAGCCCTCCAAAGTCTTAAATCTAAATTTCCAGCCTTCTACTCACTATCCTTCCTGCTCCCTTAACTTTGTATACCCAATTGAGCACTTTTTCAAAAATCTTTGAGACTCCAATCCATTGACTCCCAATTTTTTCACTCATCATCCCCTTCATGCTCTCACTACCCTCCCTACCTACCTTTAGAGTCTGGGGTGCATCATTATAATTACTCCCTTGCAAATAAAGCACCCTTAAGTCCTGTCACCTTGCTCCCTTCGTACCTGGAAAAACTTCAACCCTGATGAAATCTGTGTACCTACTTCATTTCTGCACTGAGCAACTCAACGTTATAGGAGAAATTGATTGGTATCACTTTAAATCTGGAGTTCTGGGTTAAGATGTCTGATTACTATACACATCTAACTTCACTCCCTCCAAAGCCTCATTGAAACTGCAATGAAGGGAGATGGATGGATGGAAAGATAGATAGATGGATAGGTAGATGATAGACATATGAATATCCACACTGAAAAAAATCTCAAGTATGAGAAAAACAAGCAGGCAAAGAGACAACAGCAACACAATTTTGCAATCTGGAGCAGAACAGAGAGAAAAATTCTGAGCTGGTGGTGCAAAATCTAAAACCACCCTGATTTACTGCAGAATCTTCTTAATGTTCTGGAACTGGCAGTACTAGGGACTTCAGGATCTAGGAGTGAAATGCTAGGGGAGATCAACATAAAGAGAATTGGGTAAAAGCTGAGAAATAAGAACCTAAATTCCTCCCCCCATTCCATTTCAATGGTGCAGCTGCCCCCTCCACTCAATGTAGCTGTCTCCCACCCCAACATGAGTCTGGCAATTTAGCATTTGGACTCTGCCATCTGCCTTCCTCTATAAAAACAGTTGTGATGGGGTGGGGTGGGGTGGGGTGGTAAAGGAGTAGGGCAAATGCACAAACACAAACGCACTAAGCCAGATATTTCACGGGGTTCTGAAGACTGGAAGCCAAGGAGAGTATCAATGAAGTAATCATCTTAATTGTGGAGGAAGGGTGGTCAGGAAAGAAGACAATCTGTACCTTCTGATGTTTCAGATCTGCAGCCAGACCCTGTATTCCTATTTTCAAAGGCTCACCACCGGGAAATTCTTTCCCATCACAAGGCTCATTTGTTTTTAACCTAAACTCAATTGCCCAAGTGTACTGAGTTGTACAGTATAATATCTCTCCCCCCCCCCCACCAAAAAGAAATTTCATGTCCACCTGGAACCTGTGAATGTGACCTCATTTGAAATAGGGACTTTGCAGATACAGTCAAGATGAGGTCATGCTGAATTGAAGTGGGTCCTGCCTGCAGTATGACTGGTGTCCCTATAAGAAGAGGCCAATTTGGACACAGACACGCAGAGAGAATGCCATGTAATGAGTGAGGCAGAGATTGGAGTTACGCTGCCACAAGCTAAGGAATGCAAGGATTGCCGGCAGCCGCCAGAAGCTAGGGGAAAGGTGTGGAACGGATTCTTCCTCTGAGCCCCCGAGAGGGAACCTTTATTTTAAGACTGCCCTCTTAAACTATGAGAGAATGACTTTGTTGTTTTTAAGCCACCCAATTTGTGGTAATGTGTTAGAGCAGCCGTAGAAAACTAATACACCAGGCATACATAAGAAGTAAGAGGTCTTGGCCAGGGATTGATTTCCCAGTATGACCCAGAGCGCAGCTATACATCTCTCCCAGTGCTCTGACTCCATGGTCCCCATCTGCAGCCTATTTCAGTTTCCTGTTCTCCCTTCTTCCTTGGTTCACTTCTTTGTTCTGGTGCATCATGTCCTGCATTAACAGCCTTAAGGAAAACATCCACGAGGCCTCCAGCTGTACTTAACCTGGAGAAATCAGTTGCCCAAACTCCAATCACCTAGTTCAAGTCAGCCAGGCTGACATATCCTAGAGAACCAATTTTTGGAGAACAGTCTTCATCCTTTTAATATTAATGTAAAGCAAGTATTTGAATCAAGTCATTACTCTTTTTATAAGTCAGTTCATCACACCAAACAAAATTTGCCTCACAATGTTTCTGTGCCAGCTCTAGGAAGCAGACATCAAGACAGCCGTGCACTTCTAGGGGAAATGCTGGGAAGGCTAAAGGGGAGGGGGGCAGGAGTGGACGGGAGAGCCCCAAGCTGGGCTGTCGACCTGATACCTGTGAAGGAAGGAGGGTTGGGGGGAGGAAGAGAGTCCACACGGAAGTGCAGCTCAGAGAAATTCTCAGCAGGCTAATGGGGAGAGCCAGAGCAAAGACTGCCCATTAGAAGAGTCCCCTCTTGGGCAGGAATGGCCCAAATCTCCTGTCCCTACCAAGCTCAGTCACCAGAGATGCCCAGGAAGTGTCACGTCAGCCTGAACACTGTGGTGGATGCTGAAGGTACAGCAGCTGGAGGCTGTCTACAAACTGCACTCCTTGGGCCAGCCTCTCTTAAAGGGAGATCTGAACAATGCATTCCTAGGGACTGCAATTCCCAAACATACAAGTGCTGACATAGAAAGGCTGCTACAGTTCTCATTTGCCTCCTGGTTTTCTGAACAGGAATATAAACTTGAAATAAGTGAATTTTCAGTCATAACAGGTTTATCATGTCTTTGCAGGAGCCTAATTTTCTTTGAAATATATGTCATAAGAGTTTCTCTGCCCTTCCCAATTTCATTTTTATTTGGCCTAAGATTTAATTATGAACTGTGGTCAACTCTTTAATTACTCATTATGGTGGAGAGGGACAGTGGTCTGGATTATCCTAATTATTCGTATTTAGCTTTGGCATGTATATTTTTTTCTATGAAGCAAATGTTTTTTTTTTTAATTGTGGTAAAATATATATAACATAAAAATCACCTTTGTAACCATTTATTAAGTGTCCAATTTTCTGAAATACATTCACATTGTGCAACGATCAACACTACCCCTCACCGCAACTTTTCATCAGCCCAAACTGAAACTCTGTAACCGTTAAACAATAGCTCTCCATTCTCCCCACTCTCCAGCCCCTACTAACCACTATTCTACTTTGTGTCTCTATGAATTTGACTATTCTCGATACCTCATATAAGTGGAATCATACAATATTTGTTCTTTTGTGTCTGGTTTGTTCCACTTGGCATAATGTTTTCATGGTTCACTCATATCGTAGCATGTATCAGAATTTCATTTCTTTTTAAGGCTGAATAATATTCCATTGTGTGTATACACAATGTTTCATTTATCCATTCATCTGTTGGTGAACATTGTGTTGTTTCCATCTTTTGGCTATTGTGTATAATGCTAATGTGAACATTAACGTACATTAATAGAATGTATTTTGAACTTACAATGGAATGAGTCCATCTGGCCTGAAAAGCTTATGACATGCAAAAAAAAGTGATATAATAAATAATGGGTTAATTCTGGATACTCTAGATAATTGTGCAGCATCCTCATTCTGCCTTCCCTGCCCTCCTTTCAGGTGCTTAGTGGAATATATAAGCACCCAAGTGCTTGCCAAACAGGACTGGCCTCTTTCTACACTTGCTGATTTACCCCTTACCCATGCAAATGTTCTGTGTCCATGGTGTTCCCAAAACTAGAAAAGAGAATAACAACAACAAAAAAAAAAAAAACAAAAACAAACTAGAAAAGACTTTAGAAATCATCTTGGCCAGAAATTTAAAACATTTTTAGGCATAGAAACCTTTCTTCAAACAAAATTTTACTTAGTGTGATAGGTTGAATTATTGATCCCAATTCTTTCCTCCAATGTAGTGATATTGTATATTCATATTCTCAACATGATCTCATGATGGTGGAATATACTTTCCTTCTCCTTGACTTTGGACTTGGCCAAATGACCTGCTTTGGTCAATAGGATTTTAGTGTCTGTGATGTGAACAGAAGCTAAAATATGCTTTTGAGTTTGGTCTTGCTTTTTTGCAGAGACCCACAAACTAGACCAAGCCCAGTGGACCCACAGCCTGAAGCAAAGCCATTCCAGATCTATGGACCAGAGAGTGCAACAAATACTTACTGTTGTGAACTACTGACATTTTTGTGGTTGTTTGTTAAGCATCGATAGCTTACTGATATAGAAATTATTAATAATATCTAGAAGTAGCCTTGATTCTGGGATTGGTTGGTAAACAGAAAAGAAATTATTATAGGAAATAAGAAAAATAGTGGCCCGTGATATGTAGTAGCAAAACGCTTGGTAAAACTGTCACTTGAGCTAACTTGGAAGACAAAAAATGTACCTAATTAACAAAGATTTGGGCAAGAAGTTTTAGGTGGAATGTTGAAATCATAAGCTGCATTTAATAAGGTACTAAAGAAATAGATGAACTCAGAAAAGATCACGCCTCAAGCAAAAGTGAAATCCATGGTGCTGTCAGTAAGACATGGCCTCAGGGTAAAGATCAAGTCTAGGATGTAGCAGTAACATCTGTCGTTAAGACTTCTGAAAGAACAAAGGTGTGTCTCATAGACTCTTTCAGATGGACAAAAGAACTTTCCAGAAATCTTATGGGCAAAGTCTCCCAGAAGCCTGAATATGCCCAAATTTGTGGTAATTAAGTTGAGACAGGAAAAGGTTTATCTCAACAAGGATCATGGATGTGCTTTTTGGGATATGAAGTTCATGGGAATCACATAAATAGAAAGCACACAGTGTTTTTGAAAGACACATATTGACAAAAGTGCTTCTGGTCTAGGCTAAAAGAGTCTGAGACTGTCCATGGTGTAAAAGGACCTTGGACCTCAACTCTCTACAGGCAAGAAGGGCTCTGAAAGAAACAGCTCAGCAACAACAACGCTATATTCTCCAGTGTTCACTTCACAAAGGAGCAAGAAGGATGATGGAATGGGAAAGGCCTCTGAGAAGACAAAGCCAAGAAAAATGGAGACAAATGGATTTGAGAGCTACCTCTGTGAAGCAGAAGTGGGTCTAATCAAGGAACATTCCTACCTTAGGGTAGAGGGACCCAACTAGTTCATAACAGGGATTCCCATGACACTTACCTAATAGGGTTTCAGAATTGCTGTGGGCCAGTGATTGCTGTGTGCCTATTTACTTTTTCAGATTGGAGTATTTACTGCCGTTATCTTGTCCTTTTTTCACCATTGTACATTAGATGTACTGATTGTCTCTTGCCAATTAATTATCTATTGTTAAGTAACAAATTATCCCCAAAATTTAGTAGTTTAAAACAACATGTATTTATTACCACATAGTTTCTGTGAGTCAGGGCTCCAGGCACAGCTTAACTAGGTTCTCTGATTCAGGATCTGTAATAAGGCTTCATTCAAGTTGTCAGTCAGGGATGGGGGCTCATCTGAAGTTTGGCTGGGGAAGGATGCACTCCCAAGCTCACCTGCATGGTTGCCAGGATTCAGTTCTTTGAAGGCTGTTAGACTGAGGGCTTCAATTCCTTGTTGGTAATTGACCAGAAGCCACCTTCAGTTCCTTGCCACGTGAGCCTCCTCTACATGGCACCTTGCTTAATCAGAGCCAGCAAAAGTCACTATCTTATGTAACCTAATCTCAGATGTGACATATTCTTTTTTTTTTTTTTTTTTTTTGAGACAGAGTCTCACTCTGTTGCCCAGGCTAGAGTGAGTGCCGTGGCGTCAGCCTAGCTCACAGCAACCTCAAACTCCTGAGCTCAGGCGATCCTCCTGTCTCAGCCTCCCGAGTAGCTGGGACTACAGGCATGCGCCACCATGCCCGGCTAATTTTTTTCTATATATATTTTTAGCTGTCCATATAATTTCTTTCTATTTTTGGTAGAGGTGGGGTCTCGCTCTTGCTCAGGCTGGTCTCGAACTCCTGAGCTCAAACGATCCGCCCACCTCGGCCTCCCAGAGTGCTAGGATTACAGGCGTGAGCCACCGCGCCCAGCCTGATGTGACATATTCTGTTGGTAGGAAGCAAGTTACGTAAGACAAGCTCACAAATACCAGGAGGTGAGGCACCATTGCAGCCCAGCTTAGAAGCTGCCTACCAAAGGTATGTTGGAGGTAGATACTTTCTATTCAGTTCATAGGTCTCTGGATTAAAGTAGCAGCAATTGGACCTGATGTGGATCACAAGATCCTGGACTTTCCACAGATGCCATGATTAGATGAGGCTGTGTGTGTGTGTGTGTGTGTGTGTGAGAAGGTGCTCACAGGATGAGGGTGAAAGAGTTTTGCATATGGAAGGGATGTGAATAGTTGACCACAAGAACAACTTGATAGATTGAGTAATCCATCACAAGTCTTCATTCCCCTATAGTAACACCTTTTTTATAGTCTCATGGTAGACGGGGCATAGTACCCTGCCATTGTGGGACTCATTATTTCTATCATTCATATAAGCTAAAGATATAAATAAGTTCAGGAAAAGTTTAGATGAATCTATGAATGGTAAATCCAACTTTGAGTATTAAAGGAAACCAGGAAGTTTGAAATACATCCCAAAACTTCTGAGGCCAGCATTAATGGAGTACTATGAAACTCTGAAACCACAGGCTGGTTAGACCATTGGGCTGACGCAGTATTGCATTTCTTATATTCATATCATTTGGTTTTTAAAAATAAATACACATTTTAGTATAAATTCCTAAGGGAAACATGTAGTTTATTTCAAAAGACTATAACTTTTTTTTCCATGTTTCTTTTAAACTAATTACAAAGAATTCAGAGACACGCTGAGCCAAAGGAGGTAGGAAAGGAAAACTCTGCAGAAGACTGTGTCTTATTTTAAGTACTCATACCTGCACTCTGCATGTGGGAGGTGGGAAGTGGGATTTTGAACATAGGCTCTCAGCCTCCAGGTAAGAAATTGTACGGAGCCTAAAATTGTCCTGTGAACAAATGAAGTCTTTTGAAACCAAAAAGTGGCTCAGATTACTACCATTTGCTTCACAAAATTGCCTCCCTGACAAAACAATCCAACTGTTTTACCATACTCTATAAGTCTCAAATCATTATGGTTTGGGAAAAATGCACATGAAACTGTGATAGCAATAATTACTTTAAATGAATGAATAAAAGAAAGCAAGATATTGTGTTTTTTCCAGGCAACATTTAAATGCAGAATCTTTCATTTTAGATGCAGTCAATACCACAGAAGCCAGTAGATAAAGATGATGTCCCAACTCCCAAAACCATACCAAAAGGAGTGGGAATTCCACTCAAGCAGACAGCCGAGACAAGGATTGTGGGTAAATGCTGCAAGCTTTATTGGTCAGAAATAATGCTAAGTCTGAGTTATGTTGCTGCATAACTGTCTTTTAGATATATTTAGTGATGCCCAATATACTAGTAAATTTTTAAAATAGAGCCACAAAATAGATGACAATTTAAGATAATCCCATGCCTATAATTTTGTCTAAAAAAAAAAAATTCTCTGGTTCATTAGTCATTTGAATCTTTGTTAACACCTTTCCTTTTCCCACTCACCCTCTGGTACAGGTATTAACAAAATTCAAAGTGACTGATGGACCAGAAAAAGTTGTAGAAAATCTACCAACTGCACATTATCATCAGCCTCCACATAATCTAACTTTAATGTTACTGATAGGTGTAGAAGCAAGAACTAGAAAAACCAGAAAAGACATTATTCCATAAAGAGCAAGGAGAGTGATTATGAAGTTGGATCCTCCATTAAGCCAGAAATTAAAGTCTTATTCATGTAAGATGAATTAATTTAACATGAGTATCTTCTAAATAATTTCCTAAGACTGTCTCGCGAGGTAGGAAGTTATCAGTCATGGATGTTTGCAACGTGGATTGGGTGACCACTGGACAAGAGGGTGCCGGGTGCGAGAAGACTCTACCAAAGTTCCATGGTTATTAAAGGGACACAGACACAGAACTCGCCTGTCACTAAGAACTCTAGTTAATTAGATAAGCCTTGCTCATCCTTATGGGACTCTAGAACCCAAGACAGAGACCAGCTTTTGCTCTTCCTGGGTGCTCTCTCAAACAGCACACTCAAGCCTATTTATACAGCTCCCAGTCAAGGCCCAGGAAAGTGGAGCCCAGAGAAAGCTAAGCATTCTCTCTCCCACCTCTGTAAGAGTCTGTTTGTCAAGTGTATTTCCTATTTGAAACAGAAAATAGATATCTGAAAATTCATCGTTCCACAATTCTGCAAAATTGCCCTCAAACCCTTTTTCAGACTACTTCACAACACGCTTGTAAATTAGAAACAGAAAAGCACCTTGATACCAATAAAGGCGACAGCTGACAGCAGAGAGAAGTGCCATCTTCCTCCACGTGAAAGACACAGGGACTATCCACAGACGTGGGGGGCCTGAACGGGACATGCCTATTGGGACAAAACACTGTCATCTTCCCAACTATTGAAGAACGACAGATGGAGGCCTGGGGGCCACTTTTTCTTCTATTCTCCCAACCCCACGACTCACCTGCGGGGTCCTGCCTCTGTCTGCCTTCCACCAGCAAACCTCTGTGCAGTCAGCCCTAGGTAGCATTAGCGAGCGTGCCACGTCGCCACGTACTCTTCATGCTCTTTCTATGCTGTCAGCTTCCTCCCTATTGCCTCTCCATCTACATAAATTCTACTCAAAATGCTTTCCCCAGAATAAGCCAAGTTTAGTGTTTTAAAATAATTGTGGGAATATATGGAAAATATATTTTTTCTAATGACATGTTAACATGGTCAATAGGTATTAGAGAAAATTTTTAAAAGAGCATTTTACTGGTCAAGAACATTGTAAACCCCTGATTAATCAGAGAGATTTCAGTTCCTAGGGAATATGTAAAACGTCTACACAACCAAAGCTTGCCTATAAAAACTCTAAACGGCATTACGTAGTCTCCTGGCCCCAAAACATTTCCTGCTTTTTAAAATAGAGAATAGTGAACAGGATTTAAAGTTTTCCCTGATGACTCAGGGCCACCATTATGAAAAACAATTTCATGATGATGTGATTTCCCAGGGATTATTAAGGTGGGTAGAGCTGCTAGCTGTGCTCTGACCACTGTGCTCTTGGAATTTTTTGACTTGTTTCCTACAAGCTCCCTTGCTATCAACTAATAGTTTGTACTATGTCAGTGTAGCTGCTTCTTCCTGTAATTCCCATGCTTGTCTAACTGGTTGCTCTTAATCTAACTGAGGGAGCTTTTTGCCTATATATTAGATGACTCTCAATAACTATTCTTCTTTTCTTCTGTTTGCTTTCAATATTTTCCATCTCTTTTCTCTATTGTCAACTGTCACCTATATTGGTATCGGTGTACTTTTCTGTTTCTAATTTATAAGCTTGTTTTACAGTAGTCTGAAAAAGGGTTTAGGGCAATTTCGTAGAATTGTAGAACGATGAGTTTTGGGATATCTATTTTCTATTTCAAAGCCTTTTGTCCCTTATTTCCATAAGCGCAGCTGGGTTTCAGATGTTAAAAGTTGTTAATTTAATCCCAGTCTATCACTGAAATTAAAGGTTTTAGAAGAGAAGACAAAACTAATAAGAAAAAACTTGGATTTTTTAAAAAATCAACTTTAAGAGTGTCCTGATACAATCTCCTAGAGCCTTAAGTATCTAAGTAAGTATATATGGATAGACAGATAGTTGAATTAATGGATTACTTCTGCTTTGAAGCCAATTAGTACTTGGTAGCTCCATCTCCTAGGGAGTTATTGTATACTTTCTTAATAAACTGTAGAAGTCTCAACAGCGGGGATTGGGTTTTGCTCATTTTTTGTATCTAGCACAGCGTCAAAGATATAGAGAATACCCATCAATGTTTGTTGAATGTAATTTAGTTGATTCAGTGACCATCATTTTACAAGATCCTTTGTCAACAGAGAAAGATAAAATGTTTTGCAAACTCTGATCCCCAGAGTAGGAAGCAGACATTTTCAGCAGTGAGATTGGTACAAATAATCCCCTGGTTTCCTCCCATTTCTTTCCTCCTCTCTTCCGCAGTCCCCTCCTCCACTCCATCTCCAGGCTTCTGAGTATCTAAGTGATGGTTCACCCCATTTTGTTTTAGTGGCTTTGAACAGAAATGAAAAGATTTCCCTTTTCTTTTTTAAAAAGAAGAAAAGAAAAAAAGGAAAAAAAAAGAAAAAAATTAAAAGATTACACTACATGAACAGGTTTTGTGTATCCAGATTTCAAGTATTCATCTGAGTCTGGTTCATCTCTCCCAGTAATTTTCTAGCAAAGAGCTGCTTGCTAGACCTGTATCTCCATGTCTGGCATTTTGCTGGCCTGCAGGCAGGGACGGAGGAGCGAACGTGTGTTACTTTAAAGGATGTCTCATGGTTTTGTGTTAACCGCGCTCTTTTACTTCTCTGTTGGCAGAAACATTAGAGTGTTCACTATAGTCATTGCAACCTGGGAAGAATTCCTGGAGTCTAAAGGCTATGGGGAGTTTAAGGAAACTGAAGAGGGGGAGGGCACAGGATTCCACTCTCTTGTTGAGCATTCTGGTTCTTTTATGAATTGCATACAGGTCTCATGGCCTTTCAATGCCCATTGCTTTGCTGCCTGAGTACGTTTCCTTCTGTCACTGGTAGATGTTGTTTACCCAAGTGTCAGCAGGCAGCTTTTTCCTCAAGGGTACTGAAAAGATGGTTGCATTGACACTAAGCATCCGGCTCCCTGTTCAGTACCACAAAAAGTGCACAAGGAATGCCTCTTAATCAAATTTGTCCTCACAAAGAGATAATCTCTGCTCTTTGGTTTGAGAACCACTCATACGCCCCCATTGTCATAGTAAATGACGGCTTGTTAAGCTTTCCTCCATGTATATACACAAAACAATGTCACTCAAACAGAGTGAGTATCACACTGTCCGCATAGTAAAACTGTCATTAGTTCCATCTGTGTTTCTTCTGGCCCACGCCCCATAGATTAAGCTGTGACATACGTGACCAGCGAAACACTCTATTTACCTAAAGATGAAAATACAAGTAATGCAAGCTATGAAAGAAGTCCAGTTAGACTCCAAGTTCCAGTATGGGGCAGAATTCCTATGTATATTTTCACGGGAAAAATCGAAGGATGTATTCATTTACTTAGCTATTAGGACTTCAGAACAGAGAAGTAGAACTGATCTGTGCTATGTCCATTCCAAGTTGTAGTTAAAACAGCAACAACAATAGAAAGATTTTTGAACGGTCATGTACACTTTATTGGCACTGATAGAGGCTGTATGCTGGGTATTACTCATTTTTCTGACCTCAAGTTCAGCTTTACAAGTCTGATTCCCCAGGAAGTAGATCGAGTGGGCCACAGCACACCTTGTTTTGGTGGACTTGAAAGTGAATTTACATATAAGGTCATGACCTCTTGTTGGGTATTCTGGCACCATTGTTTTTCTTTTTTTTTTTAAATACTTCATTCTTTATTTTAATTATTTTTAATTTTAATTCTTTTTTCTTTAATTTATTTATTTATTTTGAGACAGAGTCTCACTCTGTTGCCCGGGCTAGAGTGCTGTGGCATCAGCCTAGCTCACAGCAACCTCAAACTCCTGGGCATAAGCGATCTTCCTACTTCAGCCTCCCGAGTAGCCGGGAGTACAGGCATGCGCCACCATGCCCGGCTAATTTTTTCTATATATATTTTTAGTTGTCCAGCTAATTTCTTTCTATTTTTAGTAGAGACGGGGTCTTGCTCTTGCTCAGGCTGGTCTCGAACTCCTGACCTTGAGTGATCCTCCTGCCTCGGCCTCCCAGAGTGCTAGGATTACAGGTGTGAGCCACTGCACCCGGCCTTAATTTTAATTCTTAAGCCTACAGCACCCGGTATTCCCAGGCAGTCTCTCATCCAAGTACTAACCGGGCCCGACCCTGCTTAGCTTCTGAGATCAGAAGAGATTGGGGATGTTCAGGGTGGTGTGGCTGTAGACCCCATTGGGTTTTTTCCCAATAGGAATAGTGTTCGAAAATATTTCTGTCCCTGGCAAAGGCAACATCTCCTCTCTGAATCTAAGCCTTTTGCCCTTATTGCAGGGATATAGAAAGTATGAAACTATACAATCTGTATTATTAATTTAGTTTAATTAACTATTAATTATTAGTTTATTAATTCTATGTCCCTGATGTTTTCTGGTCAATTCTTTATCATGGATTACCTCTGTGGTGGATAACTTACCAGTAACCTTTCAAAAATTCTTGTCTAATAGGCACTGAGAAGTATTATCAATTTTTAAAAATATATTTTCTTACAGTAGTTTTAGGTATATTGAGGTTACATTAAAAACCAGGAAAAAACATATATAAATACTGGTTCCCCCTCTTAAAGTAGGTATCTCTCAAATAATGAGTAACTGATAGACAAGATGACTTTTATCCCTCCTCATATAGTATTTTAAATTCATTTTATTTAGTAATTCATTTATCTATTTATTAAATACATTTTACATAAAGATATAATGCTCTCAAAGAACAGAGAGCATTAAATGGTTTGAGAATTATAAATCTTACTTATTATATCCTAATTCTAGTAGAAAATGGAGCAGCTTATAAAATCACTACCTTGAATTAAATCACTGTTGAGTCAGAGATTTATTTATTCACTAAAATTCCTTCCACCTGACTCTTTTGACACTGGAGTAGTCTGGATATATAAGCACCCGAACATTCCAGATCCCTTGTCTCTGGCCCACCTGCTTTTATTAAGACTACTCAGCCCCCCAGTGTGTAGCTGTGCCTGGAAATGTAGCTTCCGGCTGACCTCGGCCTTCCCATCTCTCTCACCCACGTCCTGCCTCCTGTCTTTCAGCCCCAGACAGGGCAGACTAACAAGACTTCCGGACAGGCAGGAGTCATTACTGGGCATTTCCACTGCAGTAGGTGCTTAAAGGAAGGACATAGACTAAGCAGCAAACAGTAATAAATTTTCCAAGCAGGCATTATATTTTCAAATTTTCTTATGACTTGTTGGATTTCTTTCCAGTTTTTCCTGCTCTTTTCATTTGGGTTGGTACATGTTTTAATATCCTCAAAATAGCTTGTCTTGAAACCTTGCCTTCAGTTTTATGTAGAACTCAGAAGGAGAATGGTGCCTTTCTGAAAACCAAATAACTTCATGTTATGTTGTAACAAACAAAACCTTCACTTGGGAGCAAAGTATCACCACAGTTAAATGCTCTCCAGATGCCTGCTTTGCCACCAGAGTATAAACAGACATGTTCCAGTCTGTATTTACCTCTTCGAAATGCAGGCCTTAAAAAATTATATGAGAAAGCTTTAAGAGATTCTCACCTTTAACTGTGGACAATCAGTATTTTTCTCCTGTTTAGGGTGACTAAGAGAGTTTTTAGAACCTGGCCTGTCACCCCTGGAAACTATTGATTGCCTGGGCAGCTTGGAAGTTTGCCCAGACTGCTTTGTAGAGCTCGCCATCCCTGGACACATTCCCGTTCCCCAGGGGCTTGCAATGAGAAATAATAAAAAATAAGAAACAAATAGAAAAGCTTAAACATTTCAATTAGTAGAATCCAGTATGGACATCGTCTCTAATAGTTTCTAAATTCTGCATATCCTTGGAACAAGAGCACTCCACTTGGACTTTGCAGGGGATCCTTGAAGGGCAGTGTGAACATAACATTCTACCTGGCACTCTTCTCTTCTGGGCACCAGGAGGACAGGTATGAACACAACCAACACAGCCCCTGACGTCACAGAGCTCACAGTTCAGTGTGGGAACAGATACTACGCACATACCCTTCAAAGGAAACATGTACGTGTAAATTTGGTAAGCTCCAGAAGAAAAAGGTTGTTTGCTGAGAAAGTAACTGAGTGACTTGGTTGAGAGCGGAGGAGTCAGAGAAAGCCTCTGCAGGGAGATGTCAGGGAAATTGGGGGTGGGGTAGGGACAGAAGGTGGCATCTTGACAGAGGGCCTGTCATACATGAAGACTCAAAGGTGCGTGAGAGCTTGGCCAATTGAAGGGACTGGAAAAAACCACCAATGTTCAGAAGTGTCAGCGTTATCGTGGGGCAATTAGTTTTTCAGAAGAAGATCAATAGTGATGGTTTTTACAAATTTGGCAACCTTTCAACCACTGATTTGAAGATAATGAAAAATGTTTAAATTTAACAATCAATGCAACAAAATGATCTAAAAATATTTTTGTGAGCTGTATCCGTGAAGGACCGAGTTCCACTGCATGGACTAGAAAACCCAGCAGCAGTGGGTAAAGCCACAGAGGGGTTTCTTTTTTTCACACAGCAAGTACAGAGCTAACCAATGGCTGGTGGTCTGGGGGCTCAAGGTCTCTTTGATTCTTTTGGCCTTGCGGATGGGAGTAAAAAAAAGCATTTCCACCCATAGACTAGGCTAAAAAACTCTGGATTAGGCCAGGTGTGGTGGCTTATACCTGTAATCCTAGCACTTTGCAACATCAAAGTGGGAGAATTGCTTAAGGCCAAGAGTTCAAGACCAGCCTCAGCAAGAGTGACACCCAGTCTCTCCAAAAAATAGAAAAATTAGCAGGGTGTGTGGCATGCACCAGTAGTCCCAGCTACTCGGGAGGCTGAGGCAGGAGGATCGCTTGAGTCCAGGAGTTTGAGGTTGCAGTGAGCTAGGATGATGCCACTGCACTTTAATGGAGGCAACAGAATAAGACCCTGTCTTGAAAAACAACAACAACAAAAAAAACAAACCCTGGGTTTCATGCAATCAACCAACATTTAACATCCCCTTTTCTCTTATTAACAGAACCAAATTTTGATGCCCAGCTTTAAAAAAAAAGAAAAAAACTCCCCATCTTCTCTGGCAACTTGGAATGACCATATGCCACTGTTCTGATTTAAAAAATTGATGTGAAGTGTGCTGGCTGGTTCTGGGGTTTCTCCTCCCTGATATACACATTACTCCTACCTTGTGTCCTGCCCTTGCTTGGAAAGTGGAGTCAGGGACTGGAGCTGGAGCCCAAGCAGTCACCCTGCGGTCATGATTTGAGGCGTATGTTCAACATCCTCTAAGGCCCTGACAGTCTGAAGGAGTCTGTTGCAATGTTAACTGGACTTAAACCAAAATGAATCTTGTCCTTGTAATGAATTCACTTGATTAACATTCATGTTGTGAGAGTTGTACTATTCCAAATAGAGTCACTTGTGTCAAACTCTAGCAAATGGAGCCAGGGAAGGCCATGACAGGAGGGCTCCCATGCATGATTTGCCTGATGACAGGAACTATCACAAGAACACTTTCCAAACTGCAGCTAGCAGCACAAGGACAGATAGTCACTTATACAAGAACAATTGCGTGTTTCAAAAACCGTCTCACAAGCCCAGTCAAAAATTACAAGGGCCTAACTGTAACTCCAAGATTATAAATCTTACCTAGCAACTACTGACACTTGCCAACCAGAACTCACCAGCTCTTATAAAATGCTGCTAGTGCTAATAAACTTTCTTTCAAAACAACTTGCACAACCTTCTCTTTCTCCAACAGACTCTAACCTTTTCCTTTGTTTCCCAGACTTATTAGAGAGGCCACCCTAGTCTGTGTGTATGTCCTGGATTGCAATACTACTTCTTGTATATTATTCCCACATAAAACCTTTATACTTAGAGATTCATTTCTATATATTTTGTATTTTGACAATATTTAACACAGATTTGTTTCCTTTGGGGGGATGTCTGTTCTGTTACATAAAGCTGGAGCATCTGACCTGTTCTATTCCCCTATTAAAAGTCAGACAGTTGTGTGTTGTTGGCTTCTGTAGCCTGTCCACTGCAGCTTGAGAGTAAAAGAAAACTAAGAAATAAACTTTCTGAATGATTTAATCAATACAAGATGTATGCCATTTTCAGATCATCTATTGTGCTTGTAATTTTAGAATTCTAGATCAGCTTTGCACATCAGTACTTTCTGAGACCTTTGTTTAATTGCACATTCTCCTGTGTTCGTTCAACTTGAGGAACCAAGGAAATGATTGCGTCTGAGTGGTGGGAGGCCTGACAGAGGCATAGGTCAAACAGGCATCTGGAATACTGTGACCTATATCCTTGTGGCCTCATGTGTTATCTCAGCCATGTTGGGGTCGACAGTTCCGTGTAAGTTTCGGTACATTTTGTGCTGATAGTGCCTCCTTAAGCACACACCACATGTGGTGGTAGCCAGCCCCCATGATGGCCCCAATTATTTCCACTTTCTGCCATTCCCATTCCTGTGTAGTCCCTTACCACACTGCATCAGGGTTGGTCTGTGTGACCAGTAGCATACATACTATTGGCTAGGTCACAAAAGACATTGTGGCTTCTGCCTTGCTCTCTCTTGGATCATTTGTTCCTGCAGAGGCTAGCTGCCATGCAGTAAGGACACTCAGACAGCCCCATGGAGAGGCCCACGTGACAGTAAATAAGGCCTACTAGCAATGGCCAGTGAGGAACTGAGGTCTTCTGCTGTCAGCCTTGTGCATCGGCCAACTTAGAAGCAGATCCACCAGCCCCAGTCAAGCCTTTGGGTGAATTTCGGGCTGACACATCTTGACTGCAACGTTATGAGTGATCTTGAGTGAGAGTTTCCCAGCTGCTCCTGCAGTCCTGACTCACAGAAACTGTGAAATAGTAATTGTTTGTGGTTTTAGGCCACTAAGTTTTGGGGTGATTTTTTTCCTGCAGCAGTAGATAACTAACACATCACATATTTTTGCTTTCTATACTGGGGCATCACAGATACTGAGGACGGCTGGTTTGGCCCAAGTATATGCATAGATCAGGAAGTCAACACTCCTGAGGGTGACTTTTGACCAATGCGGAGGGAGCTGATGGATCCATGGACCTGCTTCCTGCCTTTCAAGGGACAATTCTGGAAGGCATCTGCGGGCCTCTCAGGTGGTCCCAGCAGAATCAAGCCAGTTTCCCACAGTCGTGTTTCCCCCTTTGCCAGCTTGCTCCTCCCCGTCCCCCTCCCCCCTCCTCACCAGGATGACCTCTCAAATAATCTATCTGCATAAAAGTGCTGATGTCAGGCTCAAAGACAATAAGAGTGAGAATAAATGCCAGCAGGAAGGACTGTTCCTAATGAGAACATTTGACTTAATGCATGAGAGCAACAGGCTTAGCTGAGCTTAAGTGGAATGTACAAATAAGAAGCTCATTTTATTGGAGGACTTCTTTAGCAGTATAACAATAAATTCTTTTTTTCTTTTTCTTCTCTTTTAAATAAAATGTGAACGTTTTACATGGTGTCAGCTTTGAAAGTTTTCTAATTAGACGTTTACATGTCAAGGGCCCTTATAAGCCCTTTCTTTCGGCATTAATGAGGAATAAAATAGCTCCTGAGAAAAAAGGTAAATTGTGCATATTGCATTCCTCGGTTCTCAGAAAAGAAAGCTCATTCCCAGTAGGCATGATTGCCAAGTTCAGGCACGGTTAAGAAGTTCCTCAGGGCTTTGGTGTCCACAAAGGGAGCGGCGCCCCCACCTGCAAGCCCACACAGTGTCCTGCTAGAACAGTAAGGCTCACTGGAAAAATATTTTCCTAAGAATAAGGAGTTCAAACTACTTCCACGGTGTGGGGTATCATTCTTGGTCCCTGCCCACACATAATAGTTTTTGTATAAGGCATGTTTTTGGGGTTGGACAATGGGACAAGTTGTTTCGACTTCATACCAGCCATGGAGCTCCAGGACAGGGGAAGACAAATCAGGTCTTTTCACGGACATTTTGGGTTTTTCTTTTTTTTTTTTTTTTTTGAGACAGAGTCTCGCTTTGTTGCCCGGGCTAGAATGAGTGCCATGGCGTCAGCCTAGCTCACAGCAACCTCAAACTCCTGGACTTAAGCGATCCTACTGCCTCAGCCTCCCGAGTAGCTGGGACTACAGGCATGCGCCACCATGCCCGGCTAATTTTTTGTATATATATATTTTAGTTGTCCATATAATTTCTTTCTATTTTTAGTAGAGACGGGGTCTCACTCTTGCTCAGGCTGGTCTCAAACTCCTGACCTTGAGCGATCCACCCGCCTTGGCCTCCCAGAGTGCTAGGATTACAGGCGTGAGCCACCGTGCCCGGCCCATTTTGGGTTTTTTGTCTCATTTTGATTAAAGTGATTGTCGTCATGTAATAGATTTTCTTTTTCTTAACTCAAAGAGTTCTCTTGCATTAACCTAATTTTATGAGCCATCTGCAGTCTGAAGGGGTACCTTAGAATCCAGTAACATCAAAGATTAAAGGAGCTATGATGGCTGGTTCCTTTGGCTATGATGCCATTCTTTCCCTGCTGGAGAAGTGGTCCACAAGGGGAGGGCAGAGAGCTTCAGTCCCAGTCCAAGGCCATTTGCACTGGACTCAAACTCAGGCTTACACAGCATCCATTTCCTTTTTGTAGCCCCCAATCCACCTTACAAATTCAAATTCAGAGCTGTTGTGAAGATGAAAGCTGTTCTGGCCATGAACGACGTTTTACTAAAAATCTGAACTTCAACATGAGGACTAGAGAATGAGGGGAAATAGGTGGAAATGGGACAGAAATGAGCAGCACAGCAGAGGATAGTGGACGTTGGAATCACAGGAAAGGAAACCCTGGTGAAAAGCTATAGGTCGTCCCTCCAACAGTTAGAGCACCTGCTAGGTGCCCTGGACTGTGCTGAATATGTAAAGACAGTGACGGCACAGACCCTGTCCTCAGGAGCTCAGCCCAGTGAGGAATATGACTTTGTTTTTTAGAAAAATAGATGAGATTCCTAGTCAGTGTCATTTTTGAAATTTTTCCAGTGGGATGTTTGTAGACAAGGACCCTCGATAAAATTGGAGGTTGACACAATTATGACAGTGACCATGATTCCTCTTCCTACCTCTTCTTTCTAAAATAACTTCTCAAGATAATGTAGTTGAAAGCTTTTTGGAAAGTATCTGACAAAAGTTAAGCCTCCACCAAGTGCTTATAATGACTTGAGGTCCGCAATTCCCACTCAGTTCTTCCTCGGACTTGCTCCCTTCTCCATGTCATGCAGTCTTTTCCTTATGACCCTCACCTTTCCTTGCTCCGGCTGAGGGCAGGGGACAGAGGGCTGCACTGAAGCTTGCCTGTGAACCTGAGCCCCACTGAAAGCTCATCCTTTTGACCAAAGTATCAAAGCAACCCAGCTGCGGATTATGGAAACAGAAGGCTCTGCAGCTTTGGTTTAAAGTCAGGTCATAGAGCTCTTTGAAGAGTTTGAGCTGTTGCAGGGGGGAAAAAAGTGGGAGGCAAGTTCCAAAATGCACACACATTAAATTTAGATAGAAGAGGCAGTAATATAAAGTAAAGTGATGGATTCTTTAGCAAATATAATGGAGCATATTTATTTTAATGAGTGTTGTCTTCTTCAGTGCAAGTTACCATGGTAGACAAAATACTTTTTTTCAACTCTGCCGCTATTGCTCAAAGCAATTTCCTTTCAAAATTGTCTTCAAAGTTGGCAGAGTATTCCATTGTATATTCTCAGTAGAAGGCATTTTATCCTTTAAGAGAGGATTTAATTTTTTGTTAAAGAGTCAAAAGCCATTTAAAGCCAAATATGATGAAAAAAGCCAGTGATCGAGCTGAGCACGGTTTGTGACTGTAAAATGACAGGGCTGAAGTGGCTGCATGGGCTTGAATGGATTCTGAGCCAATTCCAGCAAAAGCACCCAAAATGTTTTTCTTTTTTTTTTTTTGTATTAGGTTATATTAGTTTGCTAGGGCTGCCATAACAAAAATCCCACAGACTGGGTGGCTTAAAGAACAGGAATTTATTTTCTTGCAGTTTTGGAGGCATAAAGTCCAAGATCAGGGTATCAGCAGGTTTGGTTTCTCCCGAGGCCTCCCTCCTTGGTTTGCAGATGGCCACCTTCCCACTGTGTCTTCACGTGGCCTTTGATCCGTGAGCATCCCTGGTGTCTCTTTGTGTGTCCAAATTTCCTCTTCTTAAAAGGACACCAGTCAGATTAGTTCAAGACCCACCCTAATGGCCTCATTTTTAATTAATCACCTCTTGAAGAGTCCTATCTCCAAACATAGCCACATTCTGAGGTCCTGGGAATTAGGAATTCAACTTATGAATTTGGGGGGCACACAATTCAGCCCGTGATGTAAGTCATCACTGAGTAAGGGTATAACTTCTGAATTGCTCTGTTCTGAAGGACAGTGTCATTTTTAGGTGTAAGTACTGCTGTGCTTATTAAAAAGTACTTACTTCTAATGATGGATAAATGAAATGTATATACATACATTGGAGTATGATGCAGCCTCTAAAAATTAAATTCTGACACATGCTATAACATGGATGAACCTTGAAGACATTATGCCAAGTGAAATAAGCCAGTCACAAAAGGATACCTATTGTATTGATTCTACTTATAAAAGGTACTCAGGCAGTCAAATACACA